>NC_056737.1:1136882884-1137182884 GCF_019279795.1 Protopterus annectens
AACGGTAACTCCTGAACCCGCTGCCTTGCTCGCTCGGTCAGCTGCATAGGAGATCAGCCTCATGGAGGAGTTCATGATGGAATTTAAGGTGGACAACTGAGCAGACACCTTCTCAGGGACTCCTTCAGTACATGTACCTTGAAGAGCATCTCCTAACTCCTTGAGGAGATCTCTTTGAAGCCTAGTAAAATGTGAGAGAGAGTTCAGCGATCTGAGAGCAAAAGCCGCTGAAGAAAAGATACGCTTCCTGTATCCATCCATTGTTCGAGATTCCTTATTCAGTGGATGGACAGATGAAGTTTCCACTAGCTCCTTCTTAGTGGCCGCCGCCACCACCATGGCATTACAGGCATGCCTTTGGACAAAATATCTCTCTCGTTTGGGGCAGACAGGAATTTATTGGGTCTTCTGGGAACTGGCTCCATGGCATCAGGAGTCTCCCACACCTTCCGACTAACCAGGTCTAAGAGTTCATCGAAAGGTGGAGACACCCAAGAGGCTGAAGATTGAGACCCGAAAGCCTTCAGGTATGCTGACTCCTCATCAGAAGGGGTAACAGTGGGCCTGGAGAACTCTGGAGCTAAAGAAATGGCAGAATAAACAAGTTTCCTGCAAATGAATCGCTCCGAGACAATATACACAATTATGGTCATCCATAACTGACATCTTCTGGGAGCACTTTATGCATTTTTTGAAACCAGAAGGTTTGTGGTCTTTAGACATGTTGAACAGCTATGTAATAAAACAGGTACACAACCAGCACAACAAGGACTAAGTCCTCTAACTTAAACGGGCCTAGCCCTGTGGAAAATAAGAAAAAATAGCAGAAGACTAGGTCTTCTAACTTAAACGGACCTAGCTGGATAAGTTAAGTCGTAGAAAGGCCACAAACGTAGTAGCAAAAGTATTGAACAAACAAGACTACACGCAAGCTTTACATTTCTAAAATTTAGAAAACAAAGGCCCTGATATAAATGTTGACCCACAGAGAAAAAATCTGTATCAAGACTAGCAAAAAACACTGCACACAATATATATATTATACAAGTATATATCAAATAAAGCGAGAAAACAAGGTCCTAACAAAACGCGGACCTATGAATATCAACGTTAATAAAACTAGCACACAGGATACTAAATGGAGAACAACAAGGGACAACAGCCAACAAGTTCTCAACAAACTAACTCATTTAAGGGCAAAAAACACTTCTAACACTACTAAACACTTCTAACACTACTAAACAGTATTTAATAAGATAACTAGCTATAGAATCAGAAAAGTGATAATAAAACAAAAAGTTTGAACTTGGCCACGGCCAAGCAAGAAGCACTTCTGAATTTGTAGACGCGGCAAACGACATCTGGGGATTGTACTAATGCACTATGGGATACCTACCTAGCCACGAGCCAACTAAGAGACATTGAGCTTTGTAATAGGCCGAGTTGGAGCAGAGGATCAGCTCCAAACCCATATGCAAGAATGAAGGCAAGATAGGACTACAGAACATCAACTCTTTCCACAAGAGAATATAAACAAACTATGTGGGGGGGCTGTGCCTCCCACACCTCCCTTACTTTATATTCTGGGGAAAAGGCCATATCTAACTTTCGACGAAATGAGTTTTCAGTGAAGTGAACTTTCAGTCAAGTGTGCTTAGTGAAGTCAGTTTCAACCAAACAAAGTAGACCCATATATATATATATATATATATATATATATATATATATATATATATATATATGCATGCACACACAGACATATGCATACACACATGCAAAGTCCATGTAGACACTGGAGGCAGGACACACACACAAAAAAAGTTATGAACTCACATAACATTCCATCTGTGTTGTCCGTTTTTATTCTTTATTCTTCCTCAACTGTTCGTTCAGCTGCAAACCTCGGACCCGACTAGGCCATTACTAAAGCTTGTGATAACCAAAAAGCTCTCGACCCTCTCCCTTACCCATAATGTACCAACCCCTAACATACCTCAAATCTTGTTTGCTGACTTATCTAAAGTGGTATCTGCCAATGTTCATACATAAAGACACATAAATTTGTGTATGTCCTACATAAGAAAATATATCTGGAGCTCAGTCATAAAAGACAGTGGTGTCCTTACAATATTTCGTTCTTCCAGAAGTTTGTTGAAACAAGGGATGGGGGTAGATGGGTGGGAAGGTTGTGGAAGAATTAAAATGGACAACACAGATGGAATGTTATGGTAAGTACATAACTTCTTTATCTGATGATGTCAATTTTCATTCTATCCTCAATTGTTGGGACAGACTCCCCAGCTACCTAAAATCCCAGGTGGATTAAGGAAGAATATTCTTGAGCACAGCTGAGCCAAAGGCTGTTCTACCCCAAGACCACATCTGGTTTGTAATGAGTGATGAAGGTTAGAGGAATGGCCCAGGCTGCAGCTGCACATATATCATCCATGGAAGCCTTAGATAGAAACACTGAAGTTTCCATGGACCTAGCTAAATGGCCACTTAAAGGTGTTGTTGGCAAGATTAGCTCCAACTTGTTACAGATAAAAGAAATGCAATGTGTCAGCCATCTGGCTAGCGTTACTTTTGTAACCGGTTTGCCCAATTTCATATCTACAAAGGAGACACACAATTGATCTGTCTTTCTGATTTCTTCTGTCCTATGTAAGTAAAAATGTAATTGTCTGTGAACATCCAGTAAATGCAACATAAATTCTCCTTTGTAAATTTAGGAAAGAATACTGGTAAATTAATGAATTGATTGATATTGTATTCTAACACCACCTTGGGAAGGAAAGTCGCATTGGTACATAATGCAACTCTATCCTTATGAAAGACCAAGTAGGGAGGTTTAGATGACAATGCTTGGAGTTCTGAAATTCTGTTAGCAGAGGTAATGGCCAATCAGAAAAAAGTTATGTACTCACCATAACATTCCATGTTTGTTGTCCACAATCTTGCCTTCTTTCTTGCTGGTTGGGTTCGGAACCGAGCATCAGGTCTGACTTGGCCTTATTACTAAAGCTTGACAGCTTCCACTAGCTCGAGACTACACCCTATTCCATGATGCCCTGAGAAAGTAATCCAGATCTTGTTTGCAAGTTACTAATAACAAAGCTTATAGTCCAGACCAAATACTAATCATCCTTAGCCTACGTCTTACGAGGCAAGAAGGGATCCAGAGTAAATATATAGGCAATCCAACAAAATTCCTCTCAATCCTCCTTTAGTGAAGGTAGGGGGAAGGAGGGTGGGACGCAAGAAAGAAGGCGAGATTGTGGACAACAAACATGGAACATTACGGTGAGTACATAACTTCTTTATGTTACGCTGTCCCATCTCGCCTTCATTCTTGTTGGTTGGGACAGCGTCCCCAGCACCTTCTTTCTTGGGTGGCTCAAGGGAATAAGCTCTTCAGAACAGTGGAACCAAAGGATGCCCTGTTCCAGGAGGCCATGTCTACTTTGTAATGAGTGATAAAGGTATGGGATTTGACCCACGTGGCTGCAGCACAGGTAAAATCAATACGTAATCTGGCCTGAAAGGCAGCAGAAGTTGAAATTGCTCTGGTTGAATGGCCCTTAATCTTTCCTGGCAATTGTTTATGCTGAGAAATATATGCATAGGAGATAGTGTCAGTAAGCCATTTTGACAACGTAACCTTTGAGACTGATGTGCCTTTCTTGCTGTTTGAGAAGGAAACAGCTGATCGGATTTCCTAAACTCTTTGGTTCTATGCAAACAGAAACGAAGTTGCCTGTCTACATCTAACTGGTGGAGAGCTTGTATTTTGCCTTGTTGCCATAATTTGGAAAGAAGACTGGCAGGTCAATGGACTGATTCAAATTTGTCTCAGAACATACTTTGGGTAGAAATGAAGGATTAGTTCTAAGAGAGAATATGTCTTTGTGAAAAATTAAGTAAAGAGGGCGTATGGACAGCGCTTGCAGTTCTGAAACCCTCCTAGCCAAAGTAATAACTGTCAAAAAGACTGCTTCCAGGTTAGAAATTTTAATTGACAGGAGGACGCTGGCTCGTATGGAGGGAGAATCAGAGTAGTCAGTACTAAACTGAGGTCCCAATGTGGTGGTGGTTCCTTTATTGGAGGCCTTAGTAGGAATGTACCTCTCAGGAAGGCTTTGCATAATCTGTGAGACATTATTTTTGATCCCATGTTTCCTACATGATAGTTGGATATGGCGGCTAGTTGTACTTGTACAGTAGCTGCAGCTGCACCTCAGTTGAAAATCTCTGCTAAAAACTCTAAAACTGTAGTCACGAGGGCTGTAAAGGGATCTACATTATTCTTGGAAGCCCAACAAGAAAACCTTTTCCATTTGCTCACATAAAGTTTCCTAGTTGCAGTCTTATGGGATGAGACCAAAATGTGTCGCACTGCAGGGGATATGTTCGGAAGCCTGGTTAAGATTGGAAGCGGAGCAGCCAAGCTGTCAACTTGAGGGATTGAATAGAGGGATGAAGCATTCCTGACGGATGGGTCCGAAGATCTGGTACTGGGTCCAGAATCCAAGGCTCCTCCTGGAGATGGGGCCATAGAAAGGGGAACCAGATTTAACGTGGCTGCTATGAAGCACTGAGAATTAGCCTGCAACTCAACAATTTGGCTTTCTGTAGAACTTTGGGGATTAGTGGAAACGGGGGGAAAGGCATAAAGAAGTCCCAGGGGCCAATTGTGAACAAGTGCATCCCTTGGGGACTCCCCCAGAGGGGGATCAGGGCAAGGTAGCTGCTGCATTTGGAGTTCATGGACATGGCAAAGAGGTCGCAGCAAGGCTGGCCCCACTTATGAAAAATTTTTATCGCAACTTCCTGTTTCAAGGACCACTCGTGAAGCATTAGAATTGCTCTGCTCAATTTGTCTGCCATCATGTTGGATCTCCCTGGGATGTGCATTGCGATCAGAAAATGTTGAGAAGACTTTGCCCAATGCCATACCATTTGAGCCTCTCAACACAGCGGGTAAGATCTGGTTCCGCCTTGTTTGATGATGTACCACACCACAGACATATTGTCTGTCTGTATTGCAATTGTATCTGGTGGAAGAGATCTCTGGAATGTTTGCAATGCCAGAAGCACCTCTCTCATCTCTAGGACATTGATGTGCAAGTGGTATGCGTGTTCCTGCCACGTTCCTTGAACAGTCTGTCCCAGATAATGCCCCCCCCCCCATCTTGGAGGCGTCTGTGGTCACTGTAGCTATAGGTTGGGGAAGAACAAATTTTTATTTTATTTATTTTATATTTGTTGACTGGGATAGTCTAGCTGGATACATATCCATTTTCAGCAGAGGCCTGGGGAGAAAAGCTCCATGCACAAATACATTAAGGCATTAAAAACTTAGAAATGGTCTGCCTATCGTTACCGGAGTGGACTAAAGCCACCATTGTAGGTCATTCTTGGAGGTTTCTGTAATGAAGATCTTGTGTGACATGGGCAACTCCTGCATGGACCACTGAGCAAAGAGTAGCCACTGTAATACTCTCATGTGAAGATGCGCCAGTTGGACTAAAGTTATTGCAGCTGCCATTGAACCCAGGACCTTGAGAACAAACTTTGCTTGTGGTTTCTTCCTCATAATCAAGATTGAAATCTGATGTTGAAACGTTAGTACCCTTTTATGAAGCAGTTTTGCTATCATATGTTTGGTGTCTAAGTCTGCTCCTATGAAGGTAATATGCTGTGCAGGCAACAAGGCAGCTTTTTCGTAACTTATAGTAACGCCTTGCCCTGAACATAGATGGACAGCGGCATCCCTTGCCTTGGTCAGTAGATGCTCGGTGGTGGCGGTGAGGAGCCAATCATCTAAGTATGGAAACACTCGGAATCCTGTCTCAGGTGAGCCGTGACTCTGGGGGCTGTAATGAGTCCAAAGGGCAGAGCTCTGAACTGGTAGTGACAGGCTCCCAGCCAGAAGCGTAGATATCTCTTGGATCGCCTGTCCATCTTTATCTGGTAGTAGGCATCCTAGAGATCGATGGAGCACATCCAATTGTCCTTTCCCAGAAAAAGAAGTATGGACTGCAGTGTCACCATCTGGAACTTTGTTTTCTTGATGGACTTGTTTAATCTGCTGAGATCCAAAATGGGCCTCCAGTCCGCTGTTTTCTTTGGAACTAAAAAGAACCTAGAGTATGTTTCGGATCCGATTTGGTCTGCGGGTACTTCTTGGATGACTCTTTTTCTAGCAACCTTTGAACCTCTAGGGTTGCCTGATCCCTTTGACAGGGTGGAATGTCAGGGACTGATCTTGATAATGGGGGAGGAGAAGAGAAGAATATGTTGTATCCCCTGGATATAATCGACTGTACCCACATGTTTTGAGTGATATTTAGCCAGGCTTTTGGGTACAGTGATAGTCTGCCCCGCAACTGCCTCCAGAGGTGGGCAGGCGAGGCTCCTTTCAGGAGTGCTGGAAGGGCCTGCCAGAGAACGCACATCTGTCACCCTGATTCTGTGGACTACCTCGGCCATGAGGGCAGTGTCTTCCATTGTTTCCCCCTCTACTACTGGGGGAAAATTCACCATGTGCATCTGGTGAAGCTCCCTGGGATTTTGGAACCACATCTTCCCACCCTTCTGGCCTTTGGGGTAAGACCTGGTAGGGACAGAAAAACGTACTCCCATGGCAGACAGAGTTTTGCCTTTGCACCTGGTCAGAGTCTCTTTTACCTTTGGCCCGAACAAGGACAAGCCGTCAAAAGGGGCATTGATGAAGGAAGACTTAAATGGGTCAGAAACTCGCAAAGCCACATCCAGGAATGTCTCCTGAGAGCTATTCCAGTGCCTGCTGCCCTACTCGCTCCATCAGCTGTAAAGGAGATGAGCCGCATGGAGGAGTTAACTAAAGAACCTAAGCTAGCAAGCTGAGAGGAGACCTTATCTGACACCTCAGCAGCTGTAGAACCTTGGGGGGGTATCTCCCAGCTCCTTTAGGAGATCCCTCTGAAGTCTGGTAAAATGGGTTAGGCAGTTCAACGACCACAGAGTAAAGGCCGCTGAAGAGAACATATGTTTCCCATATCTGTCCATTGTTCCAGATTCCTTATTCGGTAGATGGACAGATGAAGACAGCTCAGTCATCTCCTTCTTGGCGGCTACCGCCACCACCATAGCATCTACCGGAATGCCTTTAGTCAGAAAATCTTTGTCCTCAGGAGCAGTAATAAACTTATTTGCCCTCCTCGGAACAGGTTCCACTGATTCTGGGGAGCCTCACACCCTTTGACTCACCACCCCAAGGAGTTGATCGAAAGGCAGAGACGCCCAAGAGGTGGAGGGCGAGAACCAAATGCCTCTAGGTATACAGATTCGTCCTCAGAAGGGGTTAGGGTCTTCCAGCCACCTCTCTGCTTCAGGATCTCAAGAATGTCTGAAAAAGAGACATCCTCAGAGGATGACCTTGGAGCCCCTCTGAATCCTCCAAATCTGTATCTGAAGTGACAGACTCCTTAGGGGAGTCTAGATGTTTCCTCTTACAGGTTCTCTTCCGAGGGACCTCTCCGGAGGGATTCTCTGGCGAAGTTTTGGAAGACAGGGACTCACACAATGGGGCGTCCTGGGGAACTGGTTCTCTATGCCTGGGGGGGGGGGGCATGGATCAGAGGTAGAAGTCAGCTCTTTTGAGGGAAGAGTACCTGGATCCCTAGATGGAGCCACCTGGGGAGACAGCATGCTTCCCATCACCTCAAAGACACCATGACCTGGGCCCAAGGAGGCCTCTGGCTCTGATGAGCCTGGGGACCTACCCTGCACCAAGGAAATAGGCTCAGAGGCCGATGTAGCCACCAAGCTAACCTGCGCCAAGGCCCCAAGAGGAAGAAAGTACAGTTTTGTACCTACCATAAATGTAGATGTTCGAGTGCTAATACAGCTGCAGTCATAACAGATGGGTTATCCTGCCGTCAGGCGGGTCCTCGGTCGGCCGAATTCCAAAGTCTAGGTCCGGCGTCGCTTGTCGTCGCCTCTTCCCTGACGTCAGTGCGGCAGGGGTATAAAAGAACCAGCCGACGCCATTTTCTTCAGTTTTTCTTGCCCCAGATGTCAGGTGCCCCCAGAAGGAAGGCAAAACATGAATTTATGTAATAATGCAATCTAACATAATAAAAAAACAGTAGTTGCAAGCAAATACACCATAAAAGAATACCCCAATCAGGTTGTATGAGGAGGTGTTTGTCATTAGGCCTGTCCCAAGAGGGGAAGGAGGGAGGGAAACCTGGACTGCAGCTGTATTAGCACTCGAACATCTACATTTATGGTAGGTACAAAACTGTACTATGTTCATCGTGCATACAGCTGCAGTAATAACAGATGGGTAGAATCCCAAAGCTAAAAAGGGGTGGCAGGCACTAAGTGGAACTAGGAGGAGCAAGGATGCCCTGCAAGACTGCTGCGGCAAAGCCCGCTCTAGATTTAGAGTACAGTGGTAGGTGATAGTGTTTGGAGAAAGTATGTACAGAACTCCAAGTGGCTGCTTCCAAAATATCCTTGGTAGGAACCCCCCTGAGGAAAGCTGCAGAGGTAGCTGTGGCCCTTGTGGAGTGAGATCTGATGCTTGTAGGTGCAGTCTTACCATGAAAAGAATAACAAAAGCGTATACAGTGGGCTATCCATTTTGAGATTGTCTGTTTGGAAATAGCCTTTCCTTGAGCACCTGTAGCACAGGACACAAAGAGTTGCTCTGATTTTCTGAATGGCTTTGTCCTGTCCAAATAATAACGAAGC
Source organism: Protopterus annectens (assembly GCF_019279795.1). Classification (NCBI taxonomy): domain Eukaryota; kingdom Metazoa; phylum Chordata; order Ceratodontiformes; family Protopteridae; genus Protopterus; species Protopterus annectens. The sequence continues at coordinate 1,136,891,627 of NC_056737.1, forward strand.
TGTCTGTGAATGTCCAAGGAATGTAGTAGTCTCTCCCCTTTGTTTTGTGGATTAGGATAAAAAGTAGGTAAGTGGATAGCCTGATTCAGGGCTACACTGGATACTACCTTTGGCATAAAGGAAGGGTTGGTTCGTAAGGAAACTCTGTCCTGATGGAAAATGATGAAAGGTTGCACAGTAGTTCCAAAACCCTGCGTGCTGACGTGATAGCCAGAAGGAAGGCTGTTTTCCATGACAAATATTGCAGTTCTGATGAAGCAGCTGGCTCAAATGGAGGCAGGGTCAGTTTTTCTAAAATGAAATTGAGGTCCCATGCAGGTACTGGTTGCTTCCTTGGGGGTTTTATATTCTTAGCCCCTCTGAGGAACTGTCTTAAGAGTGGATGAGAGAATAAAGGAGGATCAGTGTTGTATTGTGCAGAAATGGCTGAAGCATGGATTTTGATGGAGGAGAATGAAAGTCCACTGTTTAGCATCTCATCTAGGTACTGTAATATTTGAGGTAAATTCAGAATCCCAGGATTCTGTCCCTTTTTCTGATTCCAGGCACAAAACAGTTTCCATTTGGCTGAGTAGGCTTTTCTAGTAGAAGGCCTTCTGGCCTCCAAAATGACATCCTGCACCTCCTTGGAGAGGAGGGTCTGTTGGGAAATCAAGGAATCCTCCATGCGGCTAGGTTGAGTGTCTTCAGCTGACTGTGAAGAATTTAGAAGTTGTGCTGGGTCAACAGAAGAGGCATTAGAGGCAGGATCCATGGTGGGGAATGAGTCAGGCTCCTCAGGAGTGGGTACCAGTGTTGTCTTGGCCAGTCTGGAGCAATGAGAATCATCTTCGGTCTGTCTGCTCTGGCTTTTAATAGAACTTTGGGCAGCAGAGGAAGAGGTGGAAAGGCATAAACTGTCAATGTTGTCCAACTGAAGGACAGTGCGTCCACTTTCCAGGCCTGTGGATGATAGGTCCTTGAGCAGAATTTTTTCAATTGGTAATTTCTGTGGGTAGCAAAGAGATCTGTCTCTGGCCTTCCCCATGCTTGAATTATCTTTGCAAAAACTTGAGGATGCAACTTCCATTCGTGTGGATCTGTCATATTTCTGCTTAGGTTGTCTGCCAGCATGTTTTCCTTGCCTGGCAGGAATTGTGCTTGAAGATGGATTTGTAATTCCAGAGCCGTGTTCCAAAGAGACATGGCTAGCCTGCACAGGGGATATGAATGGGTTCCTCCCTGTTTATGTACCACATCACTGTGGTGTTATCTGTTCTTATCAATAGCTGGCCTGGATGCAGTATGTCTTTGTAGGCCATAATAGCATTTTTTACTGCTAGCATTTCCTTTTGATTGATGTGTAGTTGTTTTTCTTTTTGGGACCATTTGCCCTGAATGCACTGATCTGTCATGTGTGCCCCCCAGGCGTAGTCCGAGGCATCTGTTGTGATGATTTGATTTGCTTGAGGCATGCAGAATGGGAGACCTATGTTTCTTTGGCATGCTTGAGCCCACCACAGAAATTCCTTTTGGAGACATGGAATGAGTGGTATAATTGTTTCCAAACTGTGGCTGTGTTGAGACCATATGTTTTTTAGGTACCATTGAAGTTTCCTCATATGCAGCTTTGCACATGGGATTAGCAGGATGCAAGATGCCATGAATCCCAGAGCCTGCAGGATTTTCCTTGCAGTCAGCCTGGTGAAGGTTGCCATTTTTCTGAAGTATTGAGATAGTTGCCCTTGTTTCTCTGGCGTGAGATAGGCCATCTGGGTGTTTGTATTCAAGCTGGCACCCAGGAAAATTATTGCTTGCGAGGGTATTAGTTTTGATTTATTTTTGTTGACTGTGTATCTCAGAAAGTTCAACAACTTTATTACAAACACCAGGTGTTTCAGAAGTATGTGCTTGCTGTCCACTTGGATCAGGCAGTCGTCCAAATATGGGTATATTTGTATCCCTTGAAGTCTGCAGAAGGCAATTACTGATGCCAGGCATTTCGTGAACACTCTGGGCGCAGTAGATAAGCCAAAGGGCAATGCAGAGAACTGATAATGGGTTGAACCTGCAAGAAATCGGAGGTATCTTCTGCAATCTTGTCTGATAGGGACATGCAGGTATGCCTCCTTGAGGTCCAATGTTACCAGCCAAGACTCCTTGCCCAGCATGGGAAGAAGCTGCTGTAATGTGAGCATCTTGAATTTTGGTACGAGTAAATATGTGTTTAGGATGGATAGGTCCAAAATAGGTCTCCAATCTTTGTCCTTCCTTGGTACCAGGAAAAGTCTGGAATAAAAACATTGACCCTGTTCTTGTGCAGGTACCTCTTGAATAGCTTTCATGTCCATGAGAGCTGAAATTTGTTTTTGTGCCTCTGCCCTTTGATTTTGTGGCAGGTTTGGCATGCCTCGCATTTTTGGAAAGGTGTGAAAGTGGAATCTGTAGCCTCTGTCTATAATGTCCAGGATCCATTTGTCTTTTGTGACAATATGCCAATTTTTCGAAAATAATGCCAGTTTTCCGCCTAAAGGTGCTGCCATTAGAGCTTTGCTTGGCATGCAAAGGGGAAAGTCATTGTGTCTGCTTTCTGAATGGCTGTGATCTATCCTCTCCACCTCTTGGTGTAGATGCTTGCCATTGTCTGGCTCTAAATGATCCTTGAGATTGCCCTCTACCCCTCGAGCGCCTGTATCTACCTTTTTGAGGTCTGTCCGAGGCTGGAAAGGACCAATTCTCTGAAGGCCAGTTTCTACTGAAACGTGGAGGTTGTACCTGTAGGAAATCTTTCACTGTTTGCATTGATTTTGCCTTTTCCTCCATTTTCTTTAATACCTCCTCAGCTTTAACACCAAACAGTACATCTTTTTGAAGAGGTGCATCTAGTAATTTAGCTTTGACATGATTTGGTAAGGTTTGCTCTTTGAGCCAAGCATGTCTACGTATGACAGACCCTGTAACAGCAGCTCTACATGAGGCCTCTAAAGCATCAAAACCACATTGCAAGGTATGTTTACCCACTTGCTCTGCACTATGCAACAAATCCTGCAACTCCTTCAAGTCTGGTTGTTCAGGTTGTGACATTTTGTTTTTCAACTGAGATAACAAAAACTGTTGATACTTTAACATATGGAACTGACAGTTTAATGCCCTCATGGTTAAAGTGGCCGAGGTGTATACCTTCCCCCCCACCTTTCTAAAGCTCAGGAATCTCTTTCTGAAGGTAATGGATTTTTGGCAGTAGAGGCCTTAATTCCCTTGGGACCCTGTGAAATAGTGTCTGGGTCAGCAGCATGGCTTTTGTAAAGGAATTGGTGTGAATCAGGAACCCGATAATACCCGTCAGGCTTAACTGGAGCTGGTGGTAAAGAATCTGGGTTAAGGCTGGCCTCTGAATACACATCATCTAGCATGTCTAAGACAGGAGGGATAGCCAGAGGCCTGTGCTGAGGGAGCAAGAGAAAATCCTTGAGCCTTTTCTTGGAGTCTGAGTAATCTTGGCCTTCTCAGTGGAAGTGTTCCCTCAAGGTATGCAAGGTTTCCCCAAAAGAATAGTCCTCAGGGGGGGAGACAGAGGGAATGGACTCCTCCGCATCAGAATCTTCAAAAGGGGAGTAAGAATATTCCTGGTCTTCAGAGTGTTCTGAGGTAATGGAGGCCTGGTCCGAGGAAGGGTAGTCTTCCTCCAATCTGGGCCTTTTGTCCGAGGGGGGTTGAGAACCCCTGATAAGAGTAATCAAATCCTCAGCCATTTTGAGCATCTGTTTTTTAGGCATGGGGCCTTGAGAGGGGCTCTGTGGAGCTTGTCTTTTACTTTTCATGGCTGTTTTAGATTTCGTGAAAGCCTTAATGGAAAAAGAAGAAGAAGGCCTGAAGACACCTTGAGAGGTGGCAGGCCTGTCTAAACTCTGAGTTTCCCCGCCAAGAGTGGCGTCGGTATCTGTAGTCGGGGTGGGGGCCGAGGAGCCTGCGACCTCGGGCACAGAAGACACCGTTAAAGAAGCGTCATCGGTACACAGGGGCTGCGTAGGCACCTCGATGAGAACCGGAGCACCTGTAGCCGGCTTTAGCATGGTGTAGGTAGAAGTCGCGGACCTCGTATGTAGGTCCTTATCTTTGTGTCTTTTACTTAAAACTGGAGTCGGAGTATCCGACGACATAATGTACTTAAATTTTTTACCAGAATAGTGTTGTGCGAACTCCGCCCGACGCTTAATAGTGCGTTTGTTGAATCTAGCACAAAAACGACAGGCCGAGATGTCGTGATCTGGGCCTAAGCAAGGAATGCAGAAGGAATGGAAATCCTTATGCGGTATTTGCTTCCCACATGAAATGCAATTATTAACTTTGTCTGACATCAGTCTGAGGCAAGAAAAGTTTCCCCAACGGGGTACTTAGCTTTCAAGAAGACTTCGGTTGAAAAATATTCGTAATCTCAGGAGCTGGCCGACCGGCACTTGCGAACTGCTTCTGCTTCGGGCACCGCGCGGCAAGAAAGACTGAAGAAAATGGCATCGGCTGGTTCTTTTATACCCCTGCCGCACTGACGTCAGGGAAGAGGCGACGACAACTGACGCCGGACCTAGACTTTGGAATTCGGCCGACCGAGAACCCGCCTGACGGCAGGATAACCCATCTGTTATGACTGCTGCTGTATGCACGATGAACTTCCAGATCTGACAAGGGTCCTGACTCCCCTCAGCGGACCCGACAAGGGAGCGTCGGCTCCTAGACCCTTCAATCGAAGATGGAATCGAAGAGGTCGGAGCAGAAGTCAGGACAGAGAACCCAAGTGCGAGTCTCGGACACAACAGTTCCACCACAAAGACATCCATACACTCTGGCTCCGATATCACCTGGGTCGTAGGAGGAAGAGAAGAAGGGGCAGTAGTGGGGGTCGGCTCCACATCCTTTTGGGCTGGACTCAAAACTTTTGCAAGAGCCGGATTCCGGAGTATCCTCTTGAATACCCGCTCCACATCCTCATCTGATAAGCTCCTGGATGAACGAGAGGACAGGGCCGAGGATTTAACACTGCCAGCAACAGATTGTAATAACGGTGATTGCGGCACTGAGGAGATCGGCTCCAAGGTTGGAGACTGGCTCTGTCTGAATTCTGATTGGTTCCGATAAGGTTTGAAGGACCGACAGAGACAATTTCACGGGCCCAATAGCCATCGGGTCCGTAGTAGTGTCCTTAGCAACTTTCTTTGCCGGCTCAGACGCTGGAGCCTAGGAAGAAGCCCTTTATGATGATTTGTCAGATCTGGGAGATTGTGAAGTCTTAGAGGAAGTCTGGGTATCTTCTATTGGCTCAAACGGACCTTTGAGCAAACCCCTATAAATAAGTTTATGTCTGCGCTCCTGCAACACCTGCAACCTAAAGTCGTGGCAGATGGAGCAGGAGTCCTGCAAGTGAATGGCACCAAGACACACACAACCAGTGTGCCCGTCAGTAAGTGACATCTTCTGGGTACACGAATCACATTTTTTAAATGCAGACCATTTAGACTCCTTGCTCTTAGACATTTTGACAACACAGCAGCATAAATGTCAAGAAAAAGAAAAAATGCTATTGGAAACACTATGACGGTTAACCACACACACACACACACACACACACACACACACACACACACACACACACACACACACACACACACACACACACACACACACACACACACACACACACACACAAAAAACAGTTTACAAAAAGCAAAGTTTTTTTAACAAGCAAATAAGAGAGAGAGGTAAGAGGGTAGAGGAGAGGCCTCTAACTTAAACAACAAACTCCTCTAGCAGAGGAGACGTCTCTAACTTAAAACAATGCCCCTCTAAGGAAAAGGGAATGAAAAAAAGAGGGCCCTTGAATTTAAACAGGTTTCTGAAAAGGAAATGAATGGACCCTCTAACTTAAACAGGTTCAGGGAATAAAAGAAAACTCTGGAGACGGGATAGGGGATTCTAGGCCTAGCGATAGCGATGGCCAACAACAGCAGATCGCAACAAGCGATCAAAAACAACTTAACACCGACCTAGGACAGTACTAACACCAAATAAATAACTATATTTCAATAAGAAAAACACTATACAGAGTGAAAAAACAAAGGAAAACTTTTCACTTAGCCTGAGCATAGCAGAAAAGCACTCAATCTAGTTTAGCTGCAAACGAGATCTGGGTTACTTTCCCAGGGCAACATGGGATAGGGTTTAGCCTCAAGTCAGTGGAAGCTCTCGAGCTTTAGTAATAGGGCCAAGTCAGAACTGATGCTCGGTTCTGAACCCAACCAGCAAGAATGAAGGTGAGATGGGACAACATAACATGATAATTTTCCAGGTCAGGAACTTAGGACTGCATTTTGCTGCTGGTTTGAAGGGTATATGAATTAAGGCCTGTAGCACCAAGTTTAAATGTCATGCTGGAGTAGGCTCTTTATACGGGAGTCTCAATAGAAGGGTGCCTCTCAAGAATGTTTTACAAAGTTCTGAAGAGGCCAAAGAAGAATTTTCAAACCCAATTTGAAAATTAGATATTGCTGCTAATTGAACTTTAATGGTAGAGGAGCTAGCTCCCTCATTAAAGATTAATGCCAAAAATTCTAGTATGCTATGTATCAGAGTTGAAAAGGAATCAATATGTTTTTGTTGTGCCCAGTAAAAAAACATTTTCCACTTACTTGTATAAAGCTTCCTTGTAGAGGGTTTATGAAAAGACAAAAAGAATATGATGGCTAGGGGAAGAGAATATTGGCTGTCTGGCTATTAATGGAACTGGAGAAATCACGTTGTTAAGCTTGAGGTTTGAGATATCCAGATGAACCATGTCTGTCAGATGTGACAAAAGATCTGGAATTGGATCCATAATCCAAGGTTGGCAAAGAAAAAGAGCTCACAGGAAGGGTAACCAAATCTGACGAGGCCAGTAAGGTGCAATGAGAATGACTTTGCTCTTCAACCTGGTGGCTTTCTGCAGAAATTTCGGAATCAGAGGAATGGGAGGGTAAACATAAGGAAGACTGGGGGCCAGTCATGAAGGAAAGCATCCCTTGGTGATTCCCCCTGAAAAAGTAGTTGCTGCATTTGTTGTTTGGGGAGAAGCAAAAAGGTTACAGCAAGGCTGGCCCCACTGGAGAAAAATAATTTCTGATACCTTTGTGTTGAGATACCACACATGAGATAGAAGAATGGACCTGTTCAACTTGTCTGCTCTCACACTGGACTTCCATGGAATGTGCATTGCTATGAGTAAGCGGTTGGATGAGATTGCCCATTGCTACACACAGAGTGCTTCTTGACACAAGGAATAAGATTTGGTCCCACTTCGTTTGTTGATATACCAAACCACAGACACTGTCTGAATCACAATTGTCCCTTAAGGACGAATGTTCTGGAATGCCTGCAACACTAACAGCACTGCTCTCATCTCTAGGACATTGACATGTAAGTTGGCCTCTTCAAGGGACTAAGTGCCTTGGACTGTTTTCCCCAAGAAGTGCCCCCCCCCACCCAATCTTGGAAGCGTCCATGGTCAGACTACAACCCGTGAGAGATGCACTTATCTAGCCAAACTGAAGGTAAAGCTCTCATCAACCAAGACTGACCTTGACAGTCAAGAGGAGAAGGTAAACACTTGCACCACACCACACTTATCACATAGTCCCACTAAACCTACACTACCAAAATCCACACATAGAAACACAAAAACATTCCCGGAGGCTCTCAATAATAATCTGCTTAAGCAACAGAGATCTCCAAAGCAGAAACGTAAGCAACCTCCACCCCTCCAACACAACCGAAATGAGACACAGCCCACAGACTCGGTGTGCCACTCAACCACAGTCCATAAGGCAAAACAACGTACCCAACAAACTAGTCACAGGTGACTCTATAGTCAGGCACACTGATGTCCCACTCAGCAGGCTAAACAAGGAGAAGGTTACTGTCAGCTGAAAGGATCCGCCACATAACCCACGCACTCCGGTCACTCCACAACAAGTACAGATATGACTCTGTCATTGTCCATGTTGGTGTGAATGACATGAGACGTACCTCCCTGGACTACATGAAGAGAGACATGGAAGAGCGTTCCAATCTTGTAGCCCAGGCAGTTATGACCCTAGCCCTGAGTAGCATCCTGCCATCGCCCAGAATGATACCGGACAAAATGACTGACTTCAACAACTGGCTAAGCTTTTGGTGTCATTCTAAGGGGATCCAGTATCTGTCTACCTGGGACGACATGGTCAACAGACTATGATGCTTTGCAAGACCTGTCCCAGAGACTCCACAGACTCTGAAATAGACTGCCCATACATGTCAAACACAGCGCCTCTTTGGCCCTCTTCAAATGGGACCTTGATGATAAGATGGGAGAAAGGAAATTCACCCCGGGGATCACGTCAGTCGCCCTGCTAGACAGGGGTCCAGGGAAGTAAATAGTGTGGGAAGAAATAGCCAGGGAATTGTTATGGCTAGGCTTGTATAGGCCCTAGGGCCGATAGCCTAATACCAACCTATGAACCTATAAGAGATGGCCTGCATCTGTCACCTCTGGGATTCCAGATACTGGCTAAGGGGCTTGCCACCCATATAGTGCCTTTTTTAGGCAAGGTTCAAATGACAAATTCACCACCGTAACAGGAACAGGCAAGCAAAAACTGAAGGTAATGCTACTCAATGCTAGAAGTCTAAATCTCAAAATGCACTCCCTCGAGTCACTGCTTAAAATGGAGAACATCGATAACTGGGCAGTGACTGAAACCAGGTTCAAGGCTCCAGAGAGCACCCCTGCATTACCAGGCTATAACTCATACCACACCTTTCAGCCATCTAACCTGGACCGGAACACCAAAGGTGGAGGTGTGTCCATATTCATTAATGATATCCACACCTCCAGGCTAGTTGCTCAGCATAATGCATCCGAGGTTATCCAAGTGCAACTAACTCTGGGCAAAACTGCAATCCAAACTGTAGCTTGCTACAGATCCCCCACCATGCCCCAGGATTCCCACTCCTCTTTTCTTGATATACTGGAAAATATTAGGGTTTAACCAAACACCCTAATAATGGGTGATTTCAACTACTCCACCATTAACTGGGAAAACTACTTATGTACCAACTCCTTCGCTCAACGCTTTCTGGAATTCATAAATTTCAATGCCTTGGATCAACTTATCCACACCCCCACCAGGGGCAACAATATCCCAGACCTAGTCATTACCAACATGAGTGACCGGGGTTCCACACCTGAAGTCAACTCCTTGTTGGTCAGATCTGACCATAAGCTAATCACCCTAGATATCCACATCCCGCCCCCCCCCCCCCATTAAGGAAACCACAGTAAAAAATTTCGCCAAAGCCAACTTCATGCTTCTTAAGACAAAAGTGGCGAACTTCATGACACCCATGCAGATGGACAATACAGTTACGACTGCTGAATCCTACACAAATGCACTCTATAAGCACTTACACGAGTGCATGGATCGTGCTATCCCAAACAGAACCAAGATGCTATCCTCCAAAAAAAGGAAGCCAATCTGGTGGTCCCCTGGATAAACAAACTCTACAACAGAAGAAAGAAACTGTTGCAAGAGGGAGTAAAATCCCATGAGTGGAGGAGCTCCCTGGTCATCTTCAGTACCCTTATAAGATCCTCCAAAGCTAGCTACGAAAACAAAATCACCACTGATTCTAGGGACAACCACAAAGCATTCTATAGCTATGTCAAGAATCTCAATGGCAACACCCAGATCTGCTCTGAGTTACAGCACAACAGCACGAAAATTAGGGCTGATAAGTTCATTGCTAACTTTACCCTCCCCTCACCCCCTAAAGGGACCATATCTATACAGGAAAAATGCAGAGTCCCTGTAACCACAACTATGCAGGTAAAAGCTGCAGTCTCTAAAGCCAAAAACACAGCATCCATGGGACTGGATAATATCCCAGGCTGCGTTTTACATGAACTTCAGAAGGAACTGGCTCCCCACCTAAGCACCATGTTCAATCATAGCCTCACATTAGGCGTTGTGCTCACTGAATGGTGCACAGCAACAGTTATCCCACTCCACAAAGGGGGAGCCACCACTGACCCCGGGAACCATCACCCTGTTAGCCTGACGAGTCTGGTCTGTAAGACCATGGAACGTATCATCATGGAACTCAAACAAAAACATTGGTAACCTCCAAATGCTGAACCCCACCCAGTTTGGGTTTGTGAAAGGCAGATCATGCCTCCTGAACCTGATAGACTTCTTTGGGGCAGTCACCAAAGTCGTAGACGAGGGTAAGGTGGTTCACACAGCCTATCTTGACCTCACCAAGGCTTTCGACACCATCCCCCATTCAGAAGGGCTTTGGCTTACGACATTTGCAGATGACTGCAAACTAGGAGCCATAGCAGAGTCCCCAAATGATGTGGACATCCTACAGAAGGGCCTCACTGAGACTCGTGCCTGGTGTCAGAGCCATGGCCTCAAGCTCAATGCCAAAAAGTGCATTGTCATCCCCTTTGGTAAAAACTCTGTACCCATTAACTAACACATAGGTGTCAGTCTACTTAACGTCAAATGTGTGATAAGAGACCTTGGGACCCAGGTGGACAGTAGTCTCTCCTTTGATAATCACATAGCCATAGTAGTCAGGAAATCCTTCTAGGTGGCACACCTTATCACAAAAGGGTTCTCATGCAGGAAAAAAGAGGTCACTGTTCCCCTCTACTTGACACTCATTAGACCCATCATAGAGTACAACGCCCCTTTTGGAATGTACCTCATAAGACATCTGCAGCAGCTGGAAAGACCACAGAAGTACCTCACAAAGAGGATTACTGGCCTCAAACAGATGCCCTACACTGACTGTCTCAAAAAACTCCAGCTTTACTCCATAGCATATTGCCTACTCCGAAGTAATCTCTGCCTAACATATAAAGCTATGTCAAACCCAGAGCTGTTGGACATGCAAGACCTAAAGAAATCCCAATCCCTCCGCACGCTCTAGGGACCTAAACCTTGTCACCACAATAAACAGGATATGCTGGAGGGATAAGTTCCTGTCCCAAAGACTTCCCATACTCTGGAACAAGCTACCCATCTATGTTAAGCAAACTTCCTCATTAGCACTCTTCAAGAAAAATCTTGATGAGCGGATAGGAAATAGGAAATAAACCACAGGGATCACTTCTGTGGCTTTGCTCAACACAGGCACAGGAAAATAACTTTCTTGGGTGGCGTAAGCCAGGGAACCTTGTTGGCTAGGCTTACTTAGGCCCTTGGGCTGATAGCCTAGTAGCTACCTATAAACTTGTAGAACCTGATCTGACTGAATCCACCACCAGAGATATCTCTTGCATGTCTCAGTGATTCTTATTTGTGCTGACATGTACTGGTAAAGAATCAATCATTGTGTTGCTAGCATCCACTGAAGAATTCTCATATGAAATCGGGCTAGAGGAACTAATGTTATGGCAGCTGACAATGATCCTAAGGTTTGAAGGATCAAGCGGGCTGAAATCCTGATACTGCAAATTATTTTCCTGACCTGGAATCTGATAGTCTATTTTCGAGAGAGGAAGAAAAGCTGTCGCTGATATTGTGTTGAAGACTACTCCAATGAATTCTAAGGTTTGATTTTGTTGTAGCCGAGACTTCTTGTAACTTAATGGTTATCCTCAGATGAGAACAAATCTGAAGCACCTGATACCTTGCTCATTAGTAGATGCCTGGTCGGGGTGGTAATGAGCCAGTCATCTAGATGTGGAAACACGTGGAATTCCTGCAGTCTCAATTTAGTGTCACCACTATCATGCATTTGTTAAGCACCCTGGGAGTTGTGGTGAGGCCAAAGGGCAGATTCTGAACTGGCAATGACTGACACCCAGACGGAAGCATAAATACCTTCTGGACTGTCTGCTCATCAGCTGCATGCGAATTAAGCCTCATGGATCAATTTGAAATAGACTGGAGGGCAGCCACAGATGACTGGGCCTTAGGAGAAATGGTTCCTGAAAGGGAAGTTGAGAGTTCTTTGATCAAATCCATTTGCAACCTAATAAAACATGCCAAATAGTTTAACGACCTAAGGGCAAAGGTTGCTGAAGCATGAACACACTTCCCAAACCTGTCCATCGCCCTAGACTCCCTGTTAGGGGGTGAAGAGAGGAACTCTGTTCAACAAGTTCCTTCTTGGTGACCACTGCCATGACCATGGCATCCACAGGCACCCCTTTAACCAAAATTCCTTCACCGCAGGTGGGGCTAGAATCCTATCTGGTCTTTTGGGTATTGGTTCAACTGCATCAGGCTCCTTCCACTCCTGCCAAGAGACCAAATCAATGAGATCATCGGTGGGCGGAGTAACCCAGGATGTAGATGGGCCAGCTCCAAAGGCCTCCAGACAGCTATACATTTTTTTTTCAGGAAAAAGGGAAGAAAAAGAGAGAGAGACTACCAACAATTGTAATGAAAGGTACACTAATGTGTAAAGAAAAAGAGGGAGAAAATATACCAATGATGGTATTTACAGATGTACTAAAAGTACAAAGGTAAGGGAATGATAGAAAAAAGGCAGCATGTAAGGTTTAAATGGAAAAAAATTAACTTATCTGAAGAGTTCTGTGGTGAAACAACAGCTACGGCAAACACGTCTTTCGTGAAAATGGCAAATGATATTGAAGGTATGTTATGGGTTGGTGCATTATGGGTAAGGGAGAAGCTCAAGAATTTTTTGGTTACCACAAACTTTAGCGATGGCCAAGTCGGATCTGACCCCAACAGTTGAGGACAGAATTGACATCAGCTAGTGCAATTTAAGAGATTAAAGAGCCTGTACTTTATCTGAAAAACTCGAGAACTAGCAGCTGACCATGTCTTTTCGCGAAAAGCGGCAAACAATATTACAGGTATGTTAGGGGTTGGTGCATTATGGGTAAAGAAGAGGCTTAAGAGCTTTTTGGTTACCATGAGCTTTAGTGTATAATTAGTTCTCTGTTGCAAAAGTGTGTAGCAAATTTGGTACTTGTTTTTTTTCTTTTTTTTTTGGGGGGGGGGGGGTTGGGGGCATTTGTCCTTTTCCCATAGTTGTGCAAGTGTGAAGCTGTCATGCTTAAGACAACTGTGGGGCAAAGCCCCTCATAATTGGAGTAAAGTGACCCTGTTAAAAGAGTTTCTGTTAGCTTTTCGCTGAACGCAGGTTTTAGTGCAAGTGGCTTCAACGAAATGGCATGAATTCAAATAAAACAGCAGCTGTTGTAATCCACGAAACAGATCAGAACCAGTTGCAACAGTTTGTACATCTATAATCATTACCAAGTCTCAGATCTAATACAACACAACCCACGGAATTAAATTAACTGCACATGGAACATTGAGCAAACTACATGAATAATGGAATAAATTCTGTCACGATATAACAGGTCTGGAAGGCAGTCAGGAAACTGACCCATAACCAATTCCACAAAAGAAAAAGAAATATTAATATAATAGCCAAAGTTACATTTGGATTAAAATTAATTATAGGTTACTAGAAAATGTAAATCAAAGTCTAAACCAACTGCACTTGAAGTAGTAAATATAGTACAAAAAATAAAAGAACTGGAAGTGTGATCTTTAAAAAAGGGCAGGAACAAATTAAACAAAAAAAAAAAACGGGAATTGTGGGAACAACACATGCAGTATAACGTTTTGTAAGAGGAATAAGCTTTAAGGAAAGGCAAGAACTGAGTAAGCTATGTAATGTTTGAATGACAATGACTTTACAGAAGATTACATGTGATGTATGTTTGCAACTGAAAATATGTCAATGTGGTTGTATGATTGCCTATATCGCAAGTGATAAGTCAATAAGGATGTTTCTTGTTAAAAAAAAATATTACAGGTTACCTTTTACATAAAATTACCTGAGCAATACCAGGCCCAGTTCTTAAGTACTACCCCCATTCCTTTATTAGCCTGTATCACAGTATATAATACCCTCTTGCCTAGAAATGTCTCAACACAGTTACTAATGCTTCACTTCTCATTTCCTCATTAAGAACAAATATAAATTTACTATGGAGAAAGAATAGTTGTGTAAAATCTTACCATAACCATAGATGTCCTTTTCCATACTGCAGTATTCCAACTCTTGGGTTTCCTCTCTTGCTACACGAACTTCTGGCCAGTATACAAAAGCTTGTAATCACTGCTGGGTACGTGGGACCTCTGACATTGGCTAAGGAAACATGGGCCATAAAAGTGTGGCTAAGGAAACATGGGCCATAAAAGTGACTTCTACACATACTTGACCTCAGAACTGAGTGCCCCAGTCAGACCCCAGTCCCAGGAAAACTGTACAAGTCCAGTGCCATCCAGGAAGGAACAGTTCAAGGGAAGAAAGGAAGGAGGGAAGGAATACTGCAACATGGAAGATAAGGACATCCTCGGTTATGGTAAGATTTTACACAACTATTATATGTCCTTCTATTCTCATGTTGCAGTATTCCAAGTCTTGGATGACTGCCAAAGCTCACTGGGAAGAGGAGGATGGTAGCTTGGAACTAATTTCTATAAATTCATGGCGGACTGCCCTGGCAAATCCAACCCTGGATTTGGAAATGTTGTCCAATTTGTAATGCTTGGTAAAGGTGTGGACAGAGGTCCATGGTAGCTGCCTCTAAAATGGTGGCAGTGTCAAATCCTTTAAAGAAAGCTCCAGATGAAGCCATAGCCCTAGTAGAGTATGCTTGAATTTTGCACTCCAAAAATTTCCCATGGTATGCATAGCAGAAGGAAACTGCTCTAGAAATCCAAGCTGAAATTGTTTGCTTTGTCATTGCTTTCACCAGGACCCTGGGGTGAAAGGAGACAAACAACTGGTCTGATTTTCTGATAGATTTGGTATTGTCTAGATAAAACAAACTGTCTATGCACATCAAGGGAATGTAAGACTCTCTCACTGTCACGCCGAGAATGGGTGAAAAACATGGGAAGATGAATAGCTTGGTTTAAGGATAGCGGATTGACCACCTTGGGCATGGTTGGTCCTAAGGGCTACCCTGTCTTTGTGGAAGATTAGGAAAGTTGGGATGGCCATAAGGGCCTGTAACTCTGACACTCTGCTGGCTGATGCCAAGGCCACTAGGAGTACAGTTTTCCATGTGCAGTGTTTAAGAGAAGCCTTAGAAGCTGGTTCAAAGGGGGCCAACGTGAGCTTCTCCAAGACATAGTTCAGGCCCCAAGGTGGTGGGATGCATATCCTGTGGGGCCCGAGATGCAGCACTCCCTTTAGGAATAACTTTGCAGGCAATCGAGAAGCCAAAGGAGGATTCAGAGGCAGACAAGCTGAAATAGCAGCAAGGTGGGCTTTAACAGAGGAGTACGCCACCCTGCCTGCAAGAGTTCACACAGGTATGACAGTACCAAAGGGACAACACCCAGGAAAGGATCCATCTCTCTTTGTAGACATCATATGGACAATTTTTTCCATTTAGACATACAAGATCTCCTAGTATTAGATTTTCTGGCCTCCTGCAGGTCTGTGAGCACATCTTCACTGTAGAGGTGTCTGTAAGAGATTATAATTCTATCACCCACAAGGATTGGTTCAGAGATTGTAGGTGGGGGTAGATTAGGGATCCCTTGTCCTGTGTAAGAAGGTCCACTTTGTGACGTAACTTGTGGTGATTGCCACTGGCTAAATGCAGAAGGAGGGAAACCAGTGCAGTCTTGGCCAAAACGGAGTCACCAACAAGATTTTTAGTTTGCCCTGCTGGATTTTCAGTAGGACTTTCTAGAGAAGTGGGAAGGGGGGAAATGCATACAGAAACATCCCCCCAAGAGATTGAGCAGGTGTATGTTGCCCTTGTCAGAGGACTGGGCAACCTGGTGCAAAAGGATGGAAGTTGTCTGTGCATAAGGGAGGCAAACAGATCTATCTGAGATGTACCCCATTTGTGGACTGTCCAAGAACACATCCCTGTGGAGTATCCATTCGTGGGACTGTGAAATGGACTTGCTTAGTGTGTTGGCCTGAGTATTCTGCTCTGAAGGGATATACACTGACTGTAGTGTGACTCCCTGTTTCATGGCAAGCTCCCACACTTGGGAGAGCTAGTCTGCATAGCAAGTAGGATTTTGTTCCCTCCTGCTTGTTCACATACCATAGAACTGTAGTGTTGTCTGTGAACAATTTCAGTGGCCCCTGCTTCAGCGTCTGTTGGAAGGCCTTTAGGGCCAACAGAATTGCTCTCACCTCTCTGATATCAATATGCTCCTGTTTGATGGAGTCCAGCCAAGTGCCATGGACTCGTAGGAAACCATGGCTTCTCCGCAGCCCAGATCCAAGGCATCCGTGTACATCTCCTTCACTGGTAAGAGAGCCTGTAAGGGGAGTCCTGGGTTGCAGTTTGCTGATTGATCCAACCACCACTAAATCTCTGTCTTGAGGCACGGTAGGAAGGGGATTTTGTACTCTAGAGGATGAGAGTGTTGTGTCCAAATCGACCTCCCTGATACTGAAAGTAAATCCTCTGCTTTATCAAATTTAGGTTCTGTTTCTCAAGTGGCTCACCGCTCAAGTGTAGCTATGATGCTGCTGATGCCTCTTCCAGGGCTGCGGCTTTTCAGTCTGTCATGAGGCGTTATTCTTGGCTTCGTCTACAGTCTCTGCCTGAGGACATTAAGATCAAGTTGTTGGATGCTCATTTGGATAATAAACATATTTTTGGGACTACATCTGCTGACCTGTTTAAGTCTCTTCATGAGAAAGGCAAAGCCTTGCAGGACCTTAAACATATTTTTGTCTCCCTAAAGTTACAGAGGAATTACTCTTCAGATCTGCTTCTGTTTGCAAGCAACCCTGCCAGGCCTCCAAGGGCAGGAAGGGTAGAAGGCTGTCCCCCTGCAAACACTTCTCAGATTTTTGTGGCCCAAAAGCCTCCTTTATCTCTTTGACAACCCCCGCTTAGAACAGGTTCCTTTGTCCCTTTGGCCCCTTTCTTCAAAATTGGCATCTCATCACTTCAGACTCTTGGGATCTTTCTATCATCCATCAGGGTTACTTCATAGCATAGAAGTCTTAACTCCTTTTTCAAGGACTCCTCAACCTCCTCTACAGAAACTTCCTCATTTCCTGGAGGTTCTACGGTCCCTGGTGAACCAAGGAATCATTCAACTTGTCCAGCCCTCCCCAAGTGGGAAAGAGTTTTATTCCAGGATGTTACTGGTTCCTCAAAAACAGGGCGCTTGGAGACCTATTCTGGATCTCTCCCTGCTCAACACCTTTCTTAAGATCCCTTCTTTTCGGATGTTTAATCTTCAAAACCTGTTTCCTCTTTTACTACCCCAGGCTTTTCTGGTGTCTTTGGATCTGAAAGATGCTTACTTTTATATCCCTTTTCAAGAAGTTTTTATGTTTCTCTATATCTTCCTTTCATTTTCAGTTCTCTGCTTTGCTGTTTGGCCTCTCTACTGTCTCAAGGATATTTACAAAATGCCTAACTCCTGTGACTGCTTTCCGCAGGGTGCAAGACATTCAGATTTTTCTTTATCTAGATGACCTGTTGCTTCAGACGCCTTCTCCCAGTCACCTGTTACAGGATCTGGAATTCACTCTCTCTCTTCTTCAAAGTCTGGGGTTCAATATCAACTTCCAAAAGTCTGTCTGAACTCCATCCCAGGATCATGTGCATCTGGGATGCAGGATTCAGACGGAGCAAATGTTGGCTTCTTTCCCACTTCCAAAAGTATTGCCATTGACAGACTTCTTTCAGTCTCTTCTTCCTCTGATTGCCATGCCAGCCAGGGAGTTTCTTTGGACCCTGGGTTTCACAGTCTCCTCTATTCCAATGCTCCCTCTTGATAGACTGCATATATGGAAGCTTCAATGGTACCTCAAAAGTCAATTTAGCTGCAGCATTGTCACCCCCTCTGGATTTCAGTACACCTCTCTTTCCCTATCTAAAGAAAGAAATCCCGTGATGGATTTAAACGTTTACTCTCAATTAAGACCTTCCTTTTCAGCCTCCAGTCCTTTCTTAAGAACTGTTCACTGATGCCTCAGACATGGTGTGGGAGGCTTCTTTTGGTCACCTGAAAGTTCAGGGTCTCTGGCCCTCCCATCAAAAGTCAGACCATACCAACATCAAAGAGATGAGAGCTGATTCTGGTCCTTCAAGCTTTTCACTCCATGTTCTCTCCAGGCTCCTTGAAGGGGTATGCAGACAACACTATAGTGGTTTGGTATATCAATAAGCAGGGAGGCACAAAATCTTACCTCCTCTGCAGGATGGCTCTTCAGGCTTGGGAAGTGGCTCTCAGTAATCAGTTAACTCTTTAGGCAGTACACATTCCTGCAGAGCACAATCTCATTGCAGACTCTCTGAACAGGTCCAAAATAGGCTCATGAATGGATGCTTCACAGAGACATGTTTCTGGACATTGTCCATCGGTGGTGTATTCCTCAGGTAGATCTTTCTGCCTCCCCTGTGAACAGGTAGCTTCCACTCTTCTCTTCCAGAGTGCCACATCATCTGGCATGGAAGACAGATGCCCTTTCTTTTCCATGGAAGGGGATGATTCTTTATGCTTTCTCTCCTCTTCCTCTACCTCTACCTCTAGGAGTCCTACAGAAGATTCAGCTGCCCCCCCCCCCCAAAATCTTGCTAGTAACTCCCTTTTGACCAAGACAACACTGGTCCCCCCTCTTAACGCATTGGGCCAGGAGAAATCACCACAAGTTACCTCACTGGTTGGATCTCCTCAGAGTACAAGGGGATTCTCATCCATCTTCACTTGTCCACTCTTCAACTGACACTGTGGGCGACAGGGTTTTGGTCCCTTTCAGGAACCTCTTTACTGAAGACATGCTCGAGTTTTATAGGCAGGAGGCAAGGAAATCCTCAACCAGAAAGTCTTGCATGTCCAAATGGAAAATATTTTCTATCTGGTGCCATGCTCGTAATCAGGACTCTTTTTCAGTGATGGCCCTCTGGTCCTCTCTTATTTGTGTGAGTTGCTCCTGTCTGACCTGGCCTACTCTTCTGTGAAGGTCCATCTGTCAGCCATGTCTCCTTTTCGGCCTTTGAATCCTCCTTTAACTTCTCATTTACTTCTCATTTTGAGGTCAAACAATTTCTTAAAGGCATCCTGTATATTAGGCCTCCAAGGAAAAGTACAGTTGTATACACTTACCATAAATGTAGATGTTAGAGTGTATTCACTGTTGCAGTCATTACATTTGGGTAATCTGCTGGCAGGTTGCCCTCAGTCGGTCTAATTAACAAAGTCTTGGGTCCTGCATCAGTTGCTGTCCCTTCTTCCATGACGTCAGGTCGTCAGGAGTATAAAACATGCAGCCGACGCCATTACATCAGTTTTTCTTACCCTAGATGTCAGGTGCCCCACAAATGGGGAGCCAAATATTTAAGTAATTAAAAACACAAAAATATATATCTCCCAACTAAAGCAAATACACCAAAAGGCTTTTAAGCATAATAAAGGAAAGTATAAGTATAGAAAGAGGAAAAACAGGGTGGGGGGGTTGGAGGGAGGGTAACCAGGACTGCAACAGTGAATACACTCGAACATCTACATTTATAGTAAGTGTACCCAACTGTGCTATGTTCTTCGTGTTTCACTGTTGCAGTCATTACTTTTGGGTAGATTCCCAAAGCTATGGTTGGGAGGATGGATTTATACAGCATTAGGACCAGCTATAAGGCCCTGCAGGATAGCAGTGGCAAAGCCAGCTCTGGATTTAGAGAACAGAGGTAAATGGCAATGTTTGGTGAACGTATGAACTGAGCTCCAGGTAGCAGCTTCTAGAATGTCTCTGGTAGGAACCCCTCTGAGAAAGGCTGCAGAAGTAGATGCAGCCCTAGTGGAATGAGATCTGATCCCCTGGGGGACAGTTTTACCATGGTGTATATAGCAGAAATGAATACAATGGCTTATACATTTGGAAATAGTCTGCTTTGAAATAGCCTTTCCCTCTGCCCCTGCAGCAAATGCCACCAGTAGTTGATCACATTTTCTTTAAAATTTTGCTCTGTTTAAGTAAAATCTAAGCTGTCTGTGTACATCCAATGAATACAGAATCCGCTCCCCCTTGTTCTGTGGATTGGGAAAGAAAGTTGGCAAATGAATGGTTTGATTAAGAGCCATACTGGATACCACCTTAGCATAAAGGATGGACTGGTCCTGAGAGCCACCCTGCCAAGGTAACAAAATAATGAAAGGCTCCACTGTCATAAGGACCTGTAATTCTGAAATTCTTCTAGCTGAAGTGACTGCTAAAAGAAAAGCTGTTTTCCAAGATAGAAACTTTAGGTCTGCAGTAGCAGCTGGCTCAAAAGGAGATAGAGTGAGTTTTTCCAAAACAAAATTGAGGCCCCATGCAGGAGTTTGTGTTCTCCTGGGAGGTCTTAAATTTTTGGCCCCTCAGATACTGCTCTAGAAGAGAATGAGAGAAGAGGGGAGATTCTGTGTTGTAATGAGCTGAAATGGCAGACGCATGGATTTTTATGGAAGAAAAGGATAGGCCCTTGTGAAGCATCTCAGTTAAGTACTGCAGAATCTGTGGAATATTGGGCATTGCTGTGCTTATTCCTTGTGCTTGGTTCCAGGCACAGAATCATTTCCATTTGGCAGCATAAGATTTTCTAGTACTTGGCCTTCTAGCCTCCAAAATGACATCCATCACAGGTTTGCTGAGAGATGGCAAGGGTGAAATCAGTTGGCCATGCTGCAAGGTTCAAGGTTTGTAGCAGAGTGTGCAGAATTTGGTAGTTCTGCTGAGACAGTAGGTAAAGTGTCTGAGGCAGGTGCCACGGAGGAAGGTGTGACACATTGCGCAGGAGCGGGTACCAGTATTGGCGAGGCCAGTCTGGAGCAATCAAAATCATTTTTGGTTTGTCCTGTCTGACTTTTAGTAGGACTTTGGAGAGCAGAGGCAGAGGGGGAAAAGCATAGACTGCTAAGTTTTTCCAGCTGAATGATAGAGCATCCACTTTCCAAGCTTTTTTGCGATGAATTCTTATGCAGAATTTGTCCAACTGATAGTTCTGGAGTGAGGCAAAAAGATCTATGTCTGGGCTCCCCCATTTGCGTGTCAACATGCTGAAAACTTGTGTTTCCAGTTTCCATTCGTGTTTGTCTATAAGATTTCTGTTTAGTTAGTCTGCCAGAGTATTTAGCTTTCCTGGCAGGAATTGAGCTTGTAAATGTATTTGATAAGTCAAGGCCGTGTTCCACAATGCCATGGCTAGTCTGCAAAAAGGGTAGGAATGTATACCCACTGCTTGTTTATGTACCACATGACTGTGGTGTTGTCTGTCTTTATCAGTAATTGTCCTGGATGAAGGTAGTCCTTGAAGGCTGTCAGAGCATTCTGTACAGCTAGCATCTCTTTCTGATTGATATGTAGGTGCATTTGATTTGGGCTCCATTTGCACTGAATGTATTTCCCTGCCAGATGCGGCCCCCAAGCATAATCTGATGTGTCTGTAGTTAGGGTTTGGGTGGCAGGGAGTGGAGTGAATGGCAGTCCCTTGTTTTGGTGGCAGGCCTCTGCCCACCATAGGAACTCTAGTTGCAGGCAAGATATGATACAAATCATTGTTTCCAGACTGTGACAATGTTGACTCCATGAAACTTTTTAGGTACCATTGAAGTTTCCTCATATGCAGTTCTGCATATAGAATTAGAAGAATGCTGGAGGGCCATGAATCCCAAGGCCTGCAGAATTTGCCTTGCAGATAGCTGGGTTTTTGTAGCCACCTGTTTGAAGTAAGTCATCAATTGAATTTGCTTTTCTGGCGTAAGGTGTCATCTGGGCAGTTGTATTCAAGCTTGCACCCAGGAATGTAATTCTTTGAAAGGGTACCAGTTGTGATTTATTTTCGTTTATGGTGCACCCTAGACAAGACAGAACCCTTTTTACAAACGCCAAATGCTTTAGAAGAGTGTCTTTGTTTTCTGCCTGAATTAGGCAATCGTCCAGGTATGGATAAATTTGAATATTTCTTTGCCTGCAAAAACCAAATACTGGTGCCAGGCACTTTGTGAAGACCCAGGGCACAGAAGATAAGCCAAAGGGCAGAGCAGAGAACTGGTAATGCAAGTAGTCTGCTTTGAAGCGGAGGTATCTTCTGCAAGATTCCCTGATTGGGATATGCAGGTAAGCCACTTTTAAGTCTAGAGTTACCAACCAGGCATCTTTGCCTAACATAGGTAGTAAATGTTGAAGAGTCAACATCTTGAATTTTGGAATGTCCAGGAATGTGTTTAGAATGGATAAGTCCAGAATTGGACGCCATGATTTGTCTTTTATGGGTACCAGGAAAAACTTAAATAGAAACCTTGTCCCTTTTCATTTTCTGGTACTGGTTGAATAGCCCCCATATTCATGAGGGACATAAACTGTTTCTGGGCTTCAGCCCACTGATTTGGAGGCAGATCTGGCCATCCGTTTGGGATTGGCAATGTGTGGAAATGAAATCTGTATCCCTGGGATACTGTCTTTAAAACCCATTTGTCCTGGGTAATCAGTTGCCAGTTTCGTGCATGAAGTGCCAGTTTTCCCCTCAAAGGGTGGCTGAAAGTGCTTGGTGATAGTAATGGAAAGTCATTGAGACTGTTTACCATAGGAAGGTGTCTTGTTGCTTCCAGTTTTGGAGGAGGAAGCACCCCCATTGTTTTGTTCTAAAAGTTCCTTGTGAATGAAACCTGGAGCCTTTGGAATGTCTGGGTTTGACTGAGCGGCTCTCGTGGGAAATGGAAAGGACCAGTTCTTAGTAGGCCAGTGCCTGCTAAATCGGGGTGGCTGCACTTGTAAGAAATCTTTTCACAGTTTGCATAGATTTAGCTTTATCTTCCATCTTTTAAATAGACTATCCTGTTGTAAAGGAGCATCCAACAATTTTGCTTTAACATGGTCAGGCAGATTTTGCTCCTTGAGCCAAGCATGCCTTCTTATCACAGATCCACTAACAGCAACCCTGCAAGAGGCCTCCAAAGAATCAAAACCACATTGCAAAATATGCTTTCCAACTTGCTCAGCTGAATGTAATAAATCCTGCAACTCTATTTTCCACACAGTCAGAGATCAACATCATTTTCTGTTTAAGTAAACCCATGACATGCTGTTGATATTTAATAATTTGAAATTGACAGTTTAAAGCCCCGATTGCCAAGGTTGCAGACGTGTAAACCTTCTTACCCCATCTATCCAGCACACTGGAGTCTCTGTCAGAAGGGGTAGGATTTTTGGCCTGAGGCCTTAACGCCCTTGGGACCCTGAGAAATGGTTTCAGGGTCAGCAGTAGCATTTTTGAAAAGGAATTTGTGGGAATCAGGAACCCTGTAGTATCTGTCTGGCTTACTAGGAGTCGGGAGACAGGGAATCAGGAGTCATACTGGATTCTGAGAAAACATGATCAACAATGTCTAGAACAGGAGGTATAGCCAAAAGCCTATGCTGAGGAAAGAGAAGAAATTCCCTAAGTCTCTTTTTAGATTCAGAGAAATCCTGACTTTCCCAATGGAAGTGTTCCCTTAAGGTATGTAAAGTTTCTCCAAAAGAGAAATCCTCAAGGGGAGAGGCAGAAGGGATGGAATCCTCTCCATCAGAGTCCTCTAAGTAGGTACAGATAACTCCTGTTCTAATGAAGAATCAAAAGAAATAGAAACCTGATCTGAAGATTAATAGTCGGTGCCTTGCCTTGGCCTCTTAGCAGGAGGGGGATGGGTACCCCTGATGAAGGGAATTAAATCTTCAGCCATTTTGATCATTCTTTTTTTTAGGCATTGGGGCCTGTACACGTGGCCCATCGTTTTTTTTAGACATAGAAGCAGATTTTGGCCTTAGTTTTGAAGATGGTGTCGGTTTAATATACAAATCTTTAGGCCTGAAAACACCCTCAGAAGCCGGTGCCTGCTCAGCGGCTCCGGGCCCATCTAAGGTAGAGACATCTGCGGGTTCAAGCATCACTCGGCATACCAGACTCCGAATGGGTCTCAGTAGAGGCCTACGAATCAAAAGTAGCAGATAACAGGGGCTGCGAAGGCGCCTCACGGAGTACCAGCGAACCGGCAACTGGCTTAGGAGAAGCATCGTCGTCGATTTTGGACCTCGACGGTCTGTCTCTGTCTTTTTCTTTGCATTTTTTAGGTATTCCGGTAGTCGGATTGCTAACAGACGACATTTCTGGATAGTTAAATCTTGAGCCAAAATATTTACAAGCAAAAATATACCGACGTTTAATCGTGTGTTGATTAAATTTAGCACAAAACCGACAGCAAGGCACGTTGTGGTCAGGGCCTAGGCAAGGAATACAGTACAAATGAAAATCCTTATGAGGTATTTGCTTCCCAAAAGTAATACAATTATTAACTTTTACTGACATCAGTAAGGAGCAAGAAAAAGTTTCCCCAATGGGGTACTTAGCTTTTAGTTGAAGACTTCGGTTCTGAAACTTGAAAACGAAAATTTCAGGAGTCGGCCGACTGGCACTTGCGAATTGCTTCTGCTTCGAGCACCGCTCGGCAAGAAAGACTGGTGTAATGGCGTCGGCTGTATGTTTTATACCCCTGACGACCTCACGTCATGGAAGAAGGGACAGCAACAGACGCAGGACCCAAGACTTTGTTAATCAGGCTGACTGAGGGCAACCTGCCAGCAGATTACCCCAAATGTAATGACTGCAACAGTGAAACACGAAGAACATCAGTGCTGTAACTTGAATAATGTTACCATTTTTCTGTATATATGTATGGAGCTTTTTGCCCCGGGCCTCCGCTGAAAATGGACAAGTATCCAGTCGGACTATCCCGGTCAACAAATGTAAAATAAAATAAATAAATGAATAAATAAATAAATTAGTACAGTTGTGTAAAATCTTACCATAACAGTAGATGTCCTTTGCTTCACTGTTGCAGTATTTGCTCCCTCCCTGCACCCCCACACTTTTTTTTTTTTTTTAAGATTCCTTTCTGTCTGAGTGTTTCCCCTTTTTCTTCTTCACTTTTTTACTTCTGGATGCACATGGACTTCTTTGTGCTATATTCTCTTCTGCGGCAATTCAGTTCTGGATAGCTTTGTCTGCAAGTCCCTTTTAAGCCCTACATTCTTGTGTGGAGAGCAAAAATGTGATGTACTGCGCATACAAGATCATTAGGCTTTTGCTTAATAGCCGAGAGTCGGGCTGCTCTGGGTGGGAGAACCCTTATTTTTACAATGCTGCAACAGTGAAGAGAAGGACATCTACTGTTATGGTAAGATTTTACACAACTGTTCTTTACCAAATAAATACAAATGTTTTTTACAGAAACAATGAAAACAAAGTAGTAACTAGATACCTCATACAGAAAGGAGGACCTAAAAGGCATTTCAAATTCAATTTCTGTAAATAAACATGTGCCAAAAAATTGCATCAATGAATGCTACATGTGCACAATGGAGACATTCTCATTAAAGTAATATACACACTACATGGACTGTGCTGTATATGCTTCAAAACAAGACAAAAAAATCAAACTGATGAAAAGAGGATTACCCTTAAGTACCTAGCAGTAACAAATCAGCTATAACAAGGCTCTTGTGTATGAACTTGCTGTTGTAACTTAAAGAACCTTGCACAGCCCAAGCATTCACTGCGAACTGCTTGCACTACAGATCAGCTAACATCTTTAAAAATCTGCAACATTCCTCTCACTGACATACAAATGTCATTCACAAATAAAATGTAGTTGGTAATCAGACAAAATCTGTAACATTTGTGAGACCCTATGCCCTACACCTTTCAAATGTCCCGCTTTTGCAATGTCCCTGATTTTAGCTCAAACTAACTATTCCTGAGGGGAACTCAGATAATAAAAGAAAGTACAGTTAAGTATACTTACCATAAATGTAGATGTTCGAGTGTATTCACTGTTGCAGTCATTACATTTGAGTAATCTGTTGGCAGGTTGCCCTCAGTCGGCCTGAATAACAAAGTCGTGGGTCCTGCATCGGTTGCTGTCTCCTCCTCCATGACGTCAGGTCGTCAGGGGTTTAAAACATGCAGCCGACGCCATTTTATTCAGTTTTTCTTGCCCCAGACGTTAGGTGCCCCCCAAATGGGGAGCAAATTATATATATATATATATATATATATATATATATATATATATATATATATATATACATATATATACATATACACACACACACACAGAAATATATGTAAATGCACTTTTAGAAACATAAACTTTACCTTCATCTAAAAGCAGATACACCACAAAGGCTTTAGTATATAGTGAAGGAAAGAAAAATTACAGAAAAAGGGGATGGCGGGTGGGTAACCCGGACTGCAACAGTGAATACACTGGAACATCTACATTTATGGTAAGTGTACACAACTGTACTATGTTCTTCGTGTTCCACTGTTGCAGTCATTACATTTGGGTGGAATCTCAAAGCTATGGATGGGAGGATGAAACTAAATAGCATTAGGTGCGGCTATAAGGCCCTGCAGAACTGTAGTGGCAAAGCCTGTCCTGGATTTGGAGAAGAGAGGCAAATGACAATGCTTTGTGAAGGTATGAACAGAGCTCCAAGTAGCAGCCTCTAGAATGTCTTTGGTTGGAACCCCTCTGTGAAAAGCTGCTGAGGTAGAAGCAGCCCTGGTGGAATGTGACCTGATCCCCTTGGGCACAGGTTTACCATAGTGCAAGTAGCAGAAACGAATGCAGTGGCTTATCCACTTAGAAATAGTCTGCTTTGATATAGCCTTCCCCTCTGACCCTGCAGCAAATGCTACCAGTAGTTGCTCAGACTTCCTTAGAGATTTGGTCCTGTTTAAGTAGAATCTTAGTTGTCTGTGTACATCCAATGAATGCAGAATCCGCTCCCCCTTGTTCTGCGGATTTGGGTAAAATGTTGGCAGATGAATTGTCTGGTTAAGAGCCACACTGGAAACCACCTTAGGCATAAAAGGATTGGTCCTGAGGGACACCCTGTCCGGGTGAAATGTAATAAAAGGCTCCACAGCCATGAGAGCCTGTAGTTCTGAAACCCTTTGTGCTGAAGTGATTGCCAAGAGAAAAGCTGTTTTCCAAGATAGAAATTTTATATCCACGGTAGCTGCTGGTTCAAAAGGAGGCAGGGTGAGTATTTCCCGCACAAAGTTGAGGTCCCATGCAGGAGTTGATGATCTTCTGGGAGGCCTTAAATTTTTGGCCCCTCTAAGATACTGTTTAAGCAGAGGGTGAGAAAAAAGGGGAGGCTCTGTGTTGTAACGAGCCGAGATGGCAGAGGCATGTATTTTTATTGAAGAAAAAGATAGGCCCTTGTCAAGCATCTCAGTCAAATATTGTAAAATCTGAGGAATATTGGGCTTTGCTGTTTCTGTTCCTTGTGCTTGGTTCCAAGCACAGAATCTTTTCCATTTATCAGCATAAGATTTTCCAGTACTAGGCCTTCTGGCTTCCAAAATGACATCCATCACAGATTTACTGAGAGGTGTTGTTTGAATAATTAAATGATCAGCCATGCTACAAGGTTCAGAGTTTGGAGCTGAGTGTGCATAATTTGATTGTTCTGCTGAGACAGTAGATGAGGTATTTAAGGCAAGTACCAAGGAGGAAGTTGAGACATATTCCTTAGAATTGGGTACCAGTGCTGACGTGGCCAATCCGGAGCAACTAGGATCATTTGCGGTTTTTCCTGTCTGACTTTTAGTAAGACCTTGGAGAGAAGAGGCAGAGGGGGAAAGGCATAGACTGATAGGTTTTTCCAACTGAAGGATAGGGCATCCACTTTCTATGCTTTTCTGTGATAAATTCTTGTGCAGAATTTGTCCAGCTGATAATTTTGGGGAGAGGCAAATAGATCTATGTCTGGGCTCCCCCATTTCTGTGTTAACATGCTGAAGATTTGTGGATCCAGTTTCCATTCGTGCGGGTCCATAAGATTTCCGCTTAGGTCGTCTGCCAGAGTATTTTGTTTTCCTGGCAGGAATTGAGCTTGAAGATGTATTTGGTAAGTCATAGCTGTGTTCCACAATGCCATGGCTAGTCTGCACAGGGGGTAGGAATGTGTACCCCCCTGCTTGTTTATGTACCACATAACCGTGGTGTTGTCCGTCTTTATCAGTAGTTGTCCTGGATGAAGTAAGTCCTTGAAGGCTGTCAGAGCATTCTGAACAGCTAGCATCTCTTTCTGGTTGATATGCAGATGCATTTGTTTTGGGCTCCATTTGCCCTGAATGCATCTCTCTGCCAGGAGGGCCCCCCCCAGCATAATCTGATGAGTCTGTAGTTAGGGTTTGGGTGGCAGGGGCTAGAGTGAATGACAGTCCCTTGTTTTGGTGACATGTCTCTGCCCACCAAAGAAACTCCTGTTGTAGGCAGGGAATGACAGGAATCATTGTTTCCAGACTGTGACAATGTTGACTCCATAAACTTTTTAGGTACCATTGTAGTTTACTCATATGCAGTCTCGCATATGGAATTAGTAGAATGCAGAATGCCATGAACCCCAAAGTCTGCAGAATTTGTCTTGCAGATAACTGGGTTTTTGTTGCCATTTGTTTGAAGTATGTTGTCAGTTGCCTTTGTTTGTCTGGCGTAAGGTAAGCCATCTGCTCAGTTGTATTCAAGCTTGCACCCAAGAATGTAATTATTTGAGAGGGTACCAGTTGGAATTTCTTTTAGTTTATTGTGTACCCTAGGCACGTTAGAAGCCTTTTTACAAATGCCAGATGTTGAAGAAGAGTGTCCTTGTCCTCTGCTTGAATGAGACAGTCGTCCAAATAAGGATAAATTTGTACGCTTCTTTGTCTGAAAAATGCAATTACTGGTGCCAGGCACTTTGTAAAGACCCTGGGCGCAGTAGATAAGCCAACAGGCAGTGCAGTGAATTGGTAATGCAGAAATCCTGCCTTGAAGCGGAGGTATCTTCTGCATGATTCCCTTATTGGGATATGCAGGTATGCCTCTTTTAGTCTAGAGTCACTAACCAAGCGTTTCTGCCCAGCATAGGCAGTAGCTGTTGTAAAGTCAGCATTTTGAATTTTGGAATGTCCAGGAACGTGTTAAAAATCGAAGTCCAGTATTGGACACCAGGCATGGTCTTTTCTGGGTACCAGGAAAAGTTTTGAATAAAAACCTTGTCCTTTTTCCTTTTCTGGTACTGGTTGAATAGCCCCCATATTCATTAGGGACATAACTTGTTTCTGAGCCTCTGCCCACTGATTTTGTGGCAGATCTGGCCAACCGTTTGGAATTGGTAAAGTATGGAAATGAAATCTGTACCCCTGGGATACTATGTTTAATACCCACTTGTCCTGGGTAATTAACTGCCAATTTTGAGCATGAAGTGTTAGGTTTCCCCCCCAAGGGGGCTGCCAAAAGATAAGTGCTTGGTGAAGGTAGAGGGAAGTCATTGAGACTGCTTACTGTAGGGTTGTGCTTTGTTTCCTCCAGATTTGGAGGTGGAGGCACCCCATTGCTCTGACCTGTAAGAACCCTGTGATTGGTATCTGGAGCCTTTTGAGCGCCTGGATTTGCCTTGAGCGGCTCTGTTGGACACAGGAAAGGACCAATTTTTAGTAGGCCAGTGCCTTCTGAACCTGGGTGGCTGCACTTGCAATAAATCTTTTACAGTTTGCATAGATTTAGCTTTGTCTTCCATTTTCTTTAAAACCTCTTCTGCCTTATTACCAAACAGAATATCATGCTGCAAGGGGGCATCCAACAATTTAGCTTTAACATGATCAGGCAGATTTTGCTCCTTGAGCCAGGCATGTCTTATAGGTTCATAGGTAAGTACTAGGCTATCGGCCCAAGGGCCTACGTATGCCTAGCCAGCAAGGTTCCATAGCTTACGCCACCCAAGAAAGTTATTTTCATGTGCCACTGTCGAGCAGAGACACAGAAGTGATCCCCGGGGTGTATTTCCTATTTCACATCCACTCATCAAGATTCTTCTTGAAGAGTGCTAATGAAGAACTTTGCTTGACATAGATGGGTAGCCTGTTCCAGAGTATGGGAAGTCTCTGGGATAGGAATCTATCCCTCCAGCATGTCCTGTTTACTGTGGTGACAAGGTTTAATTCCCTAGAGCATGTAGCTTGGAGGGATTGGGATTTCTTTAGGTGTAGCATGTCCAACAGCTCTGGGTTTGACACAGCTTTATATGTTAGGCAGAGATCACCTCGGAGTAGGCAATATGCTAAGGAGTAAAGCTGGAGTTTTTTGAGACGGTCAGTGTAGGGGCATTTGTTTGAGTCCAGTAATCCTCTTTGTGAGGTACTTCTGTGACCTTTCCAGCTGCTGCAGATGTCTTGTGAGGTACATTCCAAAAGGGGCGTTGTACTCTATAATGGGTCTAATGAGTGTCGAGTAGAGGGGAATGATGACCTCTTTTTTCCTTGATGAGAACCCTTTTATGATGAGGTGTGCCACATAGAAAGACTTCCTGACTACTGTGGTGATGTGACTATCAAAGGAGAGACTACTGTCCACCTGGGTCCCAAGGTCTCTCATCACGCATTCGGTATTAAGTAGATTGATGCCTATGTGTTAGTTCATGGGTACAGAGTTTTTACCAAAGGGGATGACACTGCACTTTTTGGCATTGAGCTTGAGGCCATGGCTCTGACACTGGGCATCTGTCTCAGAGAGGCCCTTCTGTAGGATGTTCACATCATTTGGGGACTTGACTATGGCTCCTTGTTTGCAGTCATCTGCGAACTTCGTTAGCCAGAGGCCTTCTGTGTTAGCCTGTACTTCAGAGAAGTAGATACCAAACAGGAGCTGTCCCAGGACGGAACCCTGTGGTACTCCACTTGTCACTGGTTTGAGGTCAGATTTGGAGTCTGCAACTTTTACAGTGTGGGTTCTGTCAGTGAGCCAGTTGGCAACCCATCTTGTGACGTAGGGATTTATGCCTAGTTTATTGAGTTTAGCTATAATTCCAGAATGGGGGATGGTGTCGAAAGCCTTGGCGAGGTCAAGATAGGCTGTGTGAACCACCTTACCCTCATCTACGGCTTTGGTGACTGCCTCAAAGAAGTCGATCAGGTTCAGAAGGCATGATGTGCCTTTCACAAACCCGAACTGGGTGGGATCCAGAGTTTGGAGGTTACCAATGTCTTTGTTTATGAGTTCCATGATGATACGTTCCATGGCCTTGTAGACCAGGCTCGTCAGGCTAATAGGTCTATAGCTCTCGGGATCAGTGGTGGCTCCCCCTTTGTGGAGTGGGATAACTGTTGCTGTGCGCCATTCAGTGGGCACAAAGCCTGATGCGAGGCTATTATTGAACATGGTGCTTAAGTGAGGAGCCAGTTCATTCTGAAGTTCGTGTAAAACGCAGCCTGGGATGCTGTCCGTTCCCATGGATGCTGTGTTTCTGGCTTTAGAGAGTGCAGCTTTCACCTGCGTAGTTGTGATTACAGGGACTCTGCATTCTTCCTGTATGGGCCCTTGGGCGGGGGGTAAAGTTAGCACTGAACCTATCTGCCAGGATGTTGGCAATATCAGTTGGTTCTGTAATTTTCGTGCCTTTGTGCTGTAACTCAGAGCAGATCTGGGTGTTGCCATTCAGATTCTTGACATAGCTATAGAATGCTTTGTGGTTGTCCTTGGAATTAGTGGCAATTTTATTTTCGTAGCTAGCTTTGGAGGATCTTATAAGGGATCTCATCTTCTTACTGAGGCTGACCAGGGAGCTCCTCCACTCATGGGATTTTACTCTCTTTTGCAACAGTTTCTTCCTTCTGTTGTACAGCTTGTTTATGGCAGGGGACCACCAGATTGGCTTCCTTTTTTTGGAGGATAGCGTCTTGGTTCTGTTTGGGATAGCATGATCCATGCACTCATGTAAGTGCTTATAGAGTGCATTTGTGTAGGATTCAGCAGTTGTAACTGTATTGTCCATCTGCATGGGTGTCATGAAGTTCACTACTTCTGTCTTAAGAAGCATGAAGTTGGCTTTGGAGAAATTTTTTACTGTGGTATCCTTAATGGGGGGTGGGATGTGGATATCAAGGGTGATTAGCTTATGGTCGGATCGGACCAACGAGGAGTTGACTTCAGGTGTGGAACACCGGTCACTCATGTTGGTAATGACTAGGTCTAGGATATTGTTGCCCCTGTTGGGGGTGTGGATAAGTTGATCTAGGGCATTGGAGTTTATGAATTCCAGAAAGCGTTGTGCTAAGGAGTTGGTACATGAGTAGTTTTCCCAGTTAATGGTGGGATAGTTGAAGTCGCCCATTATTAGAGTGTTTGGTTGAACCCTGATATTTTCCAGTACATCAAGAAAAGAGGAGTGGGAATCCTGGGGCATGGTGGGGGATCTGTAGCAAGCTACAATTTGGATTGCAGTTTTGCCAAGAGTTAGTTGCACTTGGATAACCTCGGATGCATTATGCTGAGCAACTAGTCTGGAGGTGTGGATATCCTTAATGAATATGGACACTCCCCCACCTTTGGTGTTTCGGTCCAGGTTACATGGCTGAAAAGTGTGGCATGAGTTATAGCCTGGTAGTGCAGGGGTGCTCTCTGGAGCCTTGAACCAGGTCTTAGTCACTGCACAGACATTGATGTTCTCCATTTTAAGGAGTGCCTCGAGTGAGTGCATTTTGAAAATTAGACTTCTAGCATCTAATCAGAGATCCAGTAACTGTGGCCCTGCAAGAGGCCTCCAAGGAATCAAAACCACATTGCAAAGTATGCTTTCCAACCTGTTCTGCTGAATGCAATAAATTCTGTACTTCTTTATTTTCCACACAATCAGAAATCAACATAATTTTCTGTTTCAGTAAGCCCATAACATGCTGTTGATATTTAAGCACGTGAAACTGGTAGTTTAAGGCCCTAATTGCCAAGGTTGCACACGTATAAACCTTCTTTCCCCATCTATCCAGCGCCCTGGAATCTCTATCAGAGGGGGTTGGATTTTTGGCTGTAGAAGCCTTAACACCCTTGGGACCCTGAGAAATAGTCTCAGGATCAGCAGCAGGATTTTTGAATAGAAATTCGTGGGAGTCAGGAACCCTGTAATATCTGTTTGGCTTACTAGGAGCCGGAGGTAGGGAATCAGGAGCCATGCTTGATTCCGAAAACACATCATTAACAATGTCTGATACAGGAGGTATTGCCAAAGGCCTATGCTGAGGAAGAAGAAGGAAATCCCCAAGCCTCTTTTTTGATTCAGAGAAGTCCTGACTCTCCCAGTGAAAATGTTCCCTTAAAGTATGGAAAGTTTCTCCAAAAGAGTAATCCTCAGGAGGAGATGCAGAAGGGATGGATTATTCTGCATCAGAATCCTCATAGGGTGGAATAGAAAATTCCTGATCAGAAGAGGAATCAGAAGAAATGGAAGCCTCTTAGCAGGGGGGGGGGGGACCCCTGATCAAGGTAATTAAGTCCTCAGCTATTTTGATCATCTGTTTTTAGGCATAGGGGCCTGAGCACGTGGCTCATGCATCGGTTTTTTAGACATAGACGTTTTTGATCTTGTTTTTGAGGCTGGCGTTGGCTTAATATAAAAATGTTGAGGCCTGAAAACACCCTCAAAATCCGGTGCCTGCTCAGCAGCTCAGGACCCATCCAAAGGAGAGACATCGGTAAGGAACAAGAAAATGTTTCCCTAATGGGGTACTTAGCTTTAGATTGAAGACTTCGGTTCTGAAACTCGAATGCGAAAATTTCAGGAGTCGGCCGACCGGCACTTGCACAATGGCGTCGGCTGCATGTTTTATACTCCTGACGACCTGACGTCATGGAAGAGGAGACAGCAACCGACGCAGGACCCAAGACTTTGTTATTCAGACCAACTGAGGGCAACCTGCCAGCAGATTACCCAAATGTAATGAGACATGCACTTTAGCATGGGTAACCTTAATTTTAGATTAGGTAGTGCCTGTGGATGGAGCTGTCTATTTCGAGCAACTGCTCCTATCTGGTGGGAAAATTTCATTTGTTGAAAATGCACATATTTTTGAGCATTTGTTCTACAATGAAAGGAGACGAGGGTTCTGAATTTGTTTAGTGTTTTCATAAAAGCAAAAAGTCATGAAATATGCGATACAGGTTCAAATGGCGATAAGAAGCAACTGCTTAAAAAAGCAGCCTGCTAAACATTACTAAGTGCATGCAAACCAAAAGTTGGAAATACATATTCAAAACTGTTATGTATAACAGGTGGTGGTAATAACTTTCTAACATAATGCTACTCTGTCCATGTTACCATGGAAAGTAAATGACCGTACAGGCATCACAAAAAGCAGGGCATTGCTGGGCCCATCCACTGAATTAGCAATGCAACATTGTTGTGGAAAAAAAAAAAAACAATCAATAGGCTTTGGCTATGACACAAGTAGAGGAAGGTTTAAAGAAACAGTAAACAACTGTATTAGTTGCGCAGTGAAAAATAAAAGCCGAAAGGGGAAAAGGAGAATTAGAGAGAGCAGTACATGAGTCCAGCAAGACTACACAGAGATTTACACGTGGTTAATATTTTATATTACTAGCACTGCACTAAGCACGTACCTAAAAAAACAACTTTCTAAGGGCCAGTATAAAAGACTATGGGGTTTCTTTCAGAATCTGAACAGTCTGAGTTATCACATTTGTTAATTAATAAATTTAAAACAAGAGGTTATCCTGTTTCTTTCTAAGGGATTTAGATATGCCCACTAAAGATACACAGAATACTCAAAGTAATGAGTTTTGCTGTAATCACCTGGTTTAATAAATACAGTATGGACACTGCAGGCATCTGAAGTATCTAAAGAAACAGTGGGATACTACCTCAGCAGACAATATGTGGCAACAAGAAAAGTATAATATTTAGAAGAGGTCAGAACCACTGGTTATTACTTTCACACCAAACCATGAAAACTACTAGATTATTACATTTCTAAGAACTAGTGATTTGTCATAATAAGGCACTTACTACTTGGCAGACGCTTAGCTTGTTTAATCAACAAAATTTACTGCTTAATGCACACCTGTGGGTGACACGAGTTCAAACTGTGACTTGGGTGTTTGATGGTGCAGGCAGGGACAATGTGCATGCACACTTGACACACTTGCATGGTGTTGCCTCTGTGGGCAGGGTATCTTGCTGATGTCAGCATCGAAGGATACTGCAGCACTGACATCCACTGCATCCTAGAAGGTGTTACTGGTAGGTGCGGTGGATGGAAATAGGAGAAACACACTCCTGGCAGCAGTATGATGCAGTTCCAAGTGTCTTGATCTCCACACTAGCCCTAAACATGAGTCAGAATTAGTCTGGGGGTGGCTAGTGGAGTTTGGCAGACCCAATGGATGAGGCGTGGCCCTGGGAATAGCTGATGGTCAACTGCAGGGAACTGAAAATGGGGTGAGCAACTCCCTTTGATTTTCCACTCACAGAGTATACAACTGCAAAAGCTTCTGTACATATGCAACAACTTAACCAATGTGGCAACTTGCAGTAAATGTCAAAACTTCTATGTGGGTAAAGCTGAGAAAATGTTTCAGAACCCACATTCTGGAGTACTGACATACAAGCTATGGTACTACAAAAATGCTCTATCTACACATACTCTGGGCATTAACAGCCAAGTGGAAAAAAGATGCCAGGGGAAGAGTGCATCAGAAGAATACCAAAGAAGCTAAAAAGCAAGGTGTACAAAATTATGGTGCAATCAGTGTTACTGTATGGTACAAAACCCTGGGCAATGAGGGCACAGCAAGTGAAAAAAAATAAAGTGATCGAGTAGAAGTGTCTAAAAGCAGGTAATACAATGCATGCTGTGGGATAAGCAAAAAATGTGGACATCAGAGAAGAAGCCAAAGTAGCCCTATATGAACGTAAGATCAATGAGAACAAGTCACAGTGTTTGGTCATGCGCAGTAAAGCAGAAAACAATTTGGTTAAGTAGATGCAAAACAGACACAAAGAAGGCAAGAGGAAACAAGTACATCCAGCCAAGAGATGAATAAACTGCTTCAGAGATGACCTTCAACAGCTGGACAAGATGATCAAAGAAATGGCTCTGAACGAAGAGAGGTTGTGTAACAGTCATTAACACCCTGAATCCATGCAAAAATGTGAAAAAGTGGGATTGATTATGATGATTTGCTACAAAAACATTAATTCAAATCTGTCTCAGAGCATTTTATTAATGAGAGAGGGTATGATTTTGATTCTTTTTTTACGAATATTAGCTCAAGAGGTACAATGCAAATGATGTTCTAAAGCCTACAATGAGTAATAACTGAAAACAATGCATATTACAGATTATAATTACTGGGCAACACACTGTTCTGAATTAAGTATAAAAATGTATTTTGCAAAGTACTACTTTCTACTTAAAGCAAGTACTTAACAGAAACATATTTCGATTAACATTTAATTTTAAAATTATCTAAAGTTGTGCAGCTAATTGTGTTACATTTTGAAAATCTGAAGATTAATTCTGGTCATAGGCCTTCTAATAAGTACATGACTGATGGCTCGGCATTTCTAGAGGAATGTGTTAACTGAAAGATTTTAACAACATTAGGAGCTGCACATTCAACAAATGAAGAAATCACAAGCATAGAAAGAAGCAACAGTAATGGAAACTGCATAGGAAAAAACATTTCTAAGCAGTAATAACTTGCATATGAGTTTTTTTTCTTTGTGGTATTAACTGCTCCAGGATTCTCCCTCAGTCACATAATCACAATGTGATGCAGACACACAGCCTGGAGCAACATGATCAATGACAGAGGAACATTACTATGCAAATATTAGATAAAATAGATTATAAATTCTTATTTCACTAACTGCCCATAAACACACTAAAGCAACTTTAGAGCACTGAAAATGAATACTGCTAATAGTGCTCTCAGTAAAAGATGCTTATTTATTTAATATATGCATTCTGTAATTAAAAAGTCAACCAATCTTAATTAATCTTTTCATATGCCCAAAGGAAGTAAATCTCAATTATACCCTTGCAGACAGCTATCTAAGGAAACAATCTAATGTGGTAAAGTCTGGATTTGACATATCATAAATTAGACAGTACTGTTTTTCCCCTGCCACCTGGACTCAGCACTGGCTCAAAGAACTATATTGCTGCTGTGTGACAAAATGAATCACTAAACATATTTTCTTTTTTTTTCCTGATAAACCTAGCGACCTGGAAAGTAGCAGGAACCCGTTTTACGGCAAAAACTGTATTTTAGGTGCACAGTACTGTACCAGATGGTCTGTCTCAATGCCCACCACAGCCTACCAACTCTGTACATAACACTAAAAAAACAAGCTGTACTACTACTAGAACTGTAGCAATAACAGATCAATTTACATAAATGTTAACCGAGAAGAACATGAAACATTACCACTGACCCCAAGACAACATGCTTATCACTTGACTAAATGAGCTGTTGACCCTTTAGAAAATCTATATAACTACTTCTGTATTTTATAAGTGTGCTTATGGATTACAGAAGCAAAACATCCAGAATCTATAGGTACATACCAATAGGAGCTTTGCTGTCCGAATTTGCTTAAAATTAGCCTGTTAGCTTTATGTACTTATCCAACTGTACAAGAGAGCCTCTCAGCTTATGACAACAATGTCAATGGATTACAAATTCATCAAAACTACGCTTCACTCTTTCAGCTCATGAGAACTTAGTTTCAAGCACAGGTTAACACTTGCCTACACACCTCTCAACTGCCCCTTAACCCCCTCCACCCAGGAGCGGCCTTAGGTCAACTAGTGCCCTAGGCAAAAGGGCTCTACGGTGCCCCCCACCACACCACTCGGTGCCCCCATCCTGGTCTACCTACATCAAATAAATACTGGAAAAGTGCCCCTGCTAGAGAGGCGCCCTAGGCGGCTGCCTAGTTGGCCTATGCCTAAGGCCGGCTATGCCTCCACCTTCAAAATTAGTTATATGGGGATTAAAGGGAGGGTGGCAACTCCCCTTACAAATCGAGTCAACAGACAGTGCCACCTACTGATACGGTTGGAATCACATCCCACTTGCAATTCTTAAACTGAATTAACTGTTTCAGGATGAACAGTAAAATAACACAAATTCCACAACTCTATCTATAATTCCAGTACATTAAAAGAGCACTGTATGGTTTTGTTGGGCAGATCACCAGTGATGGGGGCCCACTGTATGTAACTAGAATTTTAAAAGGTGTCAGCACAGCACATTTTTACTATGACTACCTTCCAAGTTTTTTTCAAAAAGTAGCCACCCCTCTGATGCTATAACTCATACCATCCTAGTGTTTTTCATTTTACAAAAAACAGGAATGTATGCCACCAACTACCAGGCTAAAGTTCTGCATGAAAACTGCTCTGGTTAAGGCAAGAAACAGCCAAGTAATACAAAGCTCTGCTGCTCATAGTTCTGTTCTTACATTACAGCCTCTTTTGAATATTAAAGCTATGCATACAGTCCTCCTCTCTGGAAGAAACAGTGAAAAGATCTGTCACTTAGTCATTCAGTATGTGACATCTACTGTGCAAACTGTCCTAATGTAAAGAACTCCACACCATTCAAAGGGTAAACAGTGTTACTGTAATGTAATCAAACTGGAAAAAAATCCAATCTGCCTAGGAAATGTACTCCTCAAAAATATTCTACAGTACTAAGTTAGCATCTTTTACAGTAAAAGACAAGGACAGTATAGCTGTGTAAGTAAATTTACCATAACAGCAGATGTTCAAATTAGCACTACAATAGCATTAGCTATAGGGTTTACATCCTGCCGACGATATAACAGCTGGCCAGCTTCCAAAAGCTTCAGGGTATCTTCCACGCACCCAAAATGTCAGGCAGCTCGAGCTGCGCTGACTAAAAGACATGTCTGGGCGACAAATACTTCAGTGCTTTCTTGCCAACAGAAAGGAGGAGGCTGAGCCCTGAAAGGACAATGCTAAGAATAATCAAAAATAAATTTCCTCACACACTGGCATAAAGCACAAGGGTATGGAGGGAGTGGATATTACAGCAGTGATTATTCAGACTTCGTAATGATCACTGCTGCAGTAGTCTTAGCTATATGGGTAGAATACCCTAGATTACTACATTTGAGAGGTGTTAGGAGAAGAGTCCAGAAGCCCATGGGGAATGGTCCTAGCAAAGCCTGAACTGGACTTAGAGACAGAATCAAGCTTATAGTGTACTGTAAAAGTATGTACAGAGGACGAAGTAGCAGTTTCTAGAATCCAACCTTTTCCAAAGAGCCACAGATGAACCAAGGCCCTGGTAGAGCGGGCCTTGGCCCTGCCTGGAATATTTTTTTATGGTGAGTACAACAAAAGGTAATAGCCTTGGACAACCATTTGGAAATAGTCTGTTTGGACACTAGGCTAGCCACTCCTCTTACCTTCAAAAAAATGAACAACTGGTCTGAAGATCTGAAAAATTTTGTTCTGTCCAGATAGTGCCAGAGTTGTCTGTGGACATCTAAAGTATGGAATATCCTTTCTCCCTCATTTTTAGGTTCAAGAAAGAAAAGGAGGAGATGGATATTTTGGCTTAAACTAAACTTGGATACCACTTTAGGCATAAAGAAGGATTACTTCTCAAATAAACCCTGTCCCTGTGGAAAATAAAACAGGGCTGACTCACCATAAGAGCCTGCAATTCAGATACTCTTTTTGCAGAGGTCAGAGTAATCAGTAAAACTGGTTTCCAGGTTACAAACCTCAAGTCAGCCTGATTAGCTGGTTCAAATGGAGCAAGTGTTATCTTTTCTAACACAAAATTAAGGAGGGGCCACCAGTGTACTTGGAAGCCTCTTGTGCAAAACCCCTTTCAAAAAGATTTTAACATGAGACTGCACTGAAAAGGAAGATCCATGGAGAGACATGCCAAAATGGCAGATAACTGAAATAGGAACAAGAAAAATGACAGATGAATAAGAAAGGCATAGGACAGTAACTCACACAAAACAGAGAATTAGTTCTGAATAGGTGCTAGTTTTGTTTTTGACACCAACTAAAAAACCTTGTCCATTTGCTAATATATGATTTTATATTAGTAGGCTTTCTTGTCTCCATAATACCTGCTGCACATCCTCAGTAAACAGGTGCCTAAAAGGAATTAAGACCCGATCATCCAGGCTGTCAACTGAAATTGATGTTGGGGTGTATCAAACACCCCTGTTCGTTTGTGAGTAGATCCAGTCTGTGAGGAAGCTAGTGGTAATTACCCCTGGCCACTTCCAAAAGAAAGGAGAAAGAATAGTTGTGTAAAATCTTACCATAACCATAGATGTATTTCTCTTCCATGTTGCAGTATTCTTGGTGTGGGATTTCCTGCCTTCAGGCGACTCGTACGTCAGCTCCTGTACAAAAGCTTCCGCTTGGCTGTTGCAGCTGCCTGGGACGTCACACATAGGGCCATAAACCAGGGACCCTGTTTGTGACGTCTGCACGCACAATCCTCAGAACTTGAAGCTAAGCAAGCAAAGTAGATAGCCCAACAGGATAGGCTGCCAAAGGTGACATGTATAAGACCCTGGGTCTCTTCTGTAATGGAGAGAGGCATCAGGGAGCAGTTAGACTGGAAGAGTCAGTGAGGGGGAATGGTAGGTGGGAAGGAATACTGCAACATGGAAGAGAAGGGCATCTATGGTTATGGTAAGATTTTACACAACTATTCTATGCCCTTCTATTCCTATGTTGCAGTATTCCTGGTGTGGGAGAGTACCACCGCTTAGTTTGATGAAAGGGTGGTGGATGCAGAAGATGATTCCACAAAGCCTTGCAGGATTGCC
Source organism: Protopterus annectens (assembly GCF_019279795.1). Lineage (NCBI taxonomy): Eukaryota > Metazoa > Chordata > Ceratodontiformes > Protopteridae > Protopterus > Protopterus annectens. The sequence goes on from NC_056737.1 coordinate 1,136,932,361, forward strand.
CTGGCAGATCCTGTGCATGCTTTGAGGATTTGATCCAATTTGTAATGATTGGTGAAGGTGTGGATAGTGGACCATGTAGCTGCTTCCATAATGAAAGCTGTGTCCATGCCTTTTTGGAAGAAGGCCTTGGAAGTGGCCACTGTGCTTGTGGAGTGTGCCAACTGGAGGGTTTTTTCCATGGTGTAAGTAGCAGAAACCGATTGCATTTCTAATCCAGGATGCAATGGTCTGTTTGGTGACTGCCCTGCTCAATGCCCTGGGGTGGAAAGATACAAAGAGTTGTTTGGATTTCCTAACGTCTTAAGTCTTGTCTAGGTAAAATCTCAGTTGCCTGTGGACATCTAGGGAGTGGCGTATCCTCTCTCCTTGGTTAGTGGGAGAGGGGAAAAATTGGGTTAGGTGAATGGATTGATTTAGAGATAAGTCATTGACTACCTTGGGCATGAAGGAAGGGTTAATTCTCAATGTGACCCTGTCCCTATGAAAAATGGTGTAAGGTGAGCATGCCATTAAGGCTTGTAGCTCCAAAACCCTTCTGGCAGAGGTAATAGCCACTAACAGTACTGTTTTCCAAGTACAAAACTGTAGAGAGGCTGTATTAGCCGGTTTGAAGGAGAGCTGGGTGAGGTTTTCCAGGAAGAAGTTCAGGTCCCATGGAGGAGGAATAGGCTTCTTAGGTGGTCTGATGTGTAAGACCACTTTAAGGAAGAGTTTCACATGTGGCCTGGCTAACAAGGGGGGATCTAGAGGTAAGCAGGCTGATAATGCGAAGAGGTGCACTTTCACTGATGAATAGGAAAGTCCACCCTTTATAAGTTGACACATATATGAGAAAACTAGGGAGGTGTCAGCCTCATAAGGATCCCTTTCCTGTCCCAGACACCACTGAGTAAATCTTTCCCATTTGGCAAGGGATGACTTTCTAGTAGTGGGTTTCCTGGCCTCCCTCAGGACTGATAGCATGCCCTCTGAACAGTGGTGTCTGAATGGAGTTAGTAATTTATCACCCACAGAGTCAAGGATAGCATTTGCAAGTGTGGGTGTAGGAGAGTTCCTTTGTCTTGTGTCAGAAGGTCCACCTTGTGGGGTAACTTGCACTGATTGCCCTTGGCTAAATTGTATAGAAGGGGTAACCAGTGCTGCCTTGGCCAGTAGAGAGTCACTAGCAAGATTTTTGGTTTGTCCCTCCTGATTTTCAGAAGGGCTTTCTGAATCAGAGTGAAGGGGGGGGGGGGCGTACAGGAACTTCCCCTCCCAGGTGAAACTGAAGGCGTCTACTCTCCAGGCTTGGGGGGAGTAAGTCTTTGCGCAGAAGGTCTGCAGCTGCTTGTTCTGGGGGGAGGCAAACAGGTCTATTTGTGGAGTGCCCCACTGGTGGACTATGTCTAGAAAGACCATCCTGTTCAGCATCCATTCGTGTTGTGGAAGGATGTTCTGCTCAGGAGGTCTGCTTGCTTGTTGTCCTGCGAAGGGATGTAACTGGCTTGCAGGGATAGGTTGTGCTGGTAAGTTAGGTCCCAAATTAGTAGGGCTAGCCTGCACAACTGTTATGCCTTGGTACCTTCCCTGTTTGTTGATGTACCACATAACAGTGGTATTGTCCATTACTATCAGAAGAGGACCTGGTAGCAGTAGTGGCAGGAAGGTCTGTAGAGCTAAAAGAACTGCTGTCACCACCTTTACATTGATATCATGGGAGGTTGCCACTGGGCTTGGACTCTGTAAGAGTGTAAGGTGGCTCCCTAGCCTGAGTCTAAGGCATCTGTCTGCAATATTTGTTTGGCTTGAGGGGGCTGCAATGGAAGTCCCGTGCTTAGTTGTACTTGCTGGAGCCACCATATGATTTCCTTCTTTAAACAGGGAAGAAGGGGGATAACTTGTTCCAAGTGATTCTGGTGTGGTGACCAGATATTTTTGAGGTATCACTGCAGTTTTCGCATATGAATTCTGGCCAATGGTAGCATGGGAATGGTTGCTGGCATCAATCCCAGGAGTTGAAGGAATTGCCTTGCAGTGACTGTCTGGGAGAACAAGACTTCCTGAAGTGGGAAGTTAGAGATAGAACCTTGTCCTGTGGGAGAAAGGCTTTCATTCATTCTGTATTGATTCTTCAACCTAGGAATATCTTGTTCTTGTCTGGGATCAGGGAGGACTTCTTGAGGTTTGGGGTGAGCCCTAGACTTTGTAGAAGGGACACAGTGAAGTGTAGATTAAGAGGGAGTCTTTGGACTGTGCTAGGATAAGGATGTCATCCAGATATGGGTAAATCTGGATTCCTTGGATCCTGCAGAAGGCAATGGCTGGAGCTAGGCACTTTGTAAACACACCTGGGGCAGTGGATAAACCAAAGGGCAAGGCCGTAAATTGGAAGTATGAGGATGGGCCAGAGAAATGCAGGAAATGTCTGTGTGAGGCCCTGATGGGAATGTGCAGGTAATCCTCTTTTAGGTCCAAGGTGACCATGAAAGCATTTGAAGGTATGAGGGGTATGAGAGTGGGAAGTGATAGCATTTTGAAGTTGTGTACTTGCAGGTAAAGGTTTAGGAAGGAGAGATCCAAAATGGGTCTCGAGGGACCAGGAACAGACGGGAGTAGAATCCTTCTCCATCTTGTCCTGTGGAGACTGGCTCTATTGTGCCTTGTTGCTGCAGATCTGCCAGAATTTGTGGAAGAAGATGGCATTGTTTTTTGGGGGGAAATGGAATGCCCTTCCAGGGGGGAATTTGTTTCCAGGATAGAAAGTACACTTTTTGATTAATGGTTAATACCCATTGGTCTGTAGTGATTTTTTGCCAAAAGGGGAGACAGTGGATAAGGCAAGCTGAGAGGGGCAGATGGGTAAGGCAGCCACGCATTATTAGGACCTCCCCTGTCCTGAAAGAGTCGTCTAGGCTGAGAAGGTGAGCCAGTAGGCCTGGATGAGGAATGTCTTCTAGTTCCTCTTCTAGGTCTGGAGGAGAAGGCAGCGGAATGCGGGTTAAGCCTAACAAAGGTAGTCTTTACTGGGTGGTTCCTATAAAATTTGGGTATGGGGGATACCAGGAGATGTTTTATATCCAGTAATTCTTTGCTTTTTTCTTGCAGATTCTTAAACAGGTCTGCAGATTGCTTTCCAAAGAGGAAGTTGTAATCCAGGGGGGTGTCCAAGATTTTGGACTTTAAGTCCTCTGGCAGATTCTGTAGTCTTAAGCCAGGAAATATCTTCTAAGGACAGATGCTGATGCTGCAGAGCGAGCAGAAGCTTCTGCAGCATCGTAGCTGTATCTTATGGAGTGTCTAGCCACTTGTAGGGCTAAGGACAATTTGGACGATATACCCGTCTTAACTGGACTGTCAGGGATTGTTAAGTCCAGTGCATACTTGTTCATGTGTGTTTGACAGTTAATGGCTCTGAAGGCCAAAGTGGAAAAGTGTACACCTTCTTGCCTATCCTATCCATGGATTTGCTATCTTCATCCGTGGGTAATAGGGAGGCAGAAGGTAAAAACCTAGACTACTTATCAGGGGCAGTGGCAATCACTGCTGGGTCAAGCTAAGGGTGTCTTCATGAGGAATTTTTGTTCCTCTGGCACCTTGTAGAAGCGGTCTGTGCACTTAGGTGCAGAAGGCTGTGAGTCAGGTGTTCTAGAAGCTGCACTAAAGGCATCCAAGTATGCTGGAAGAACAGGGGATACAGCTGTAGGGGAGGGGGACTCCACTTGCAGCAGTTCAAAGTATATTTTTTGGGTTTCTGTCATTTGGGAAGAATCCCATTTGAAATAATCTTTCATTTTGGTGATGGTTTCACCAAATGTAATGTATTCAGGTGGAGAATCCCCTTACACAGAATCCTCATAAGGAGAATAATAATCCTTGAGAGAAGCAATCTGGGACGCATAAGAGACGGATTCATTCGAGGAAGAGTAGGAAAATTCATGTTCTACTTCCTCAAGGAGGGGAGCCATGGGGATGGAAGAAGAAGAGGGAGGCCTAGGGTTTAGCAGAGGCAATGTAGTTGTGGGTAAGGCAGAAGGCCTAAGGGTCATAAAAGCCTGCATAAGCGAAGAGGTGAAGGCCTCCCAGTTTTGAGGGGCTTCAGAAGCAGGATTAATGTGTTTTGTTTTCTGCTTCTTTTTGGTTGGAGTGGCCTTAGGAGTCGGTCTACAGCCGGGTTTGGCAGCAGCTGTATCCAAGGTCTGGATCCCGGTCAAAGGAAAGTACAGCTGTGTACACTTACCATAAATGTAGATGTTTGAGTGTATTCACTGTTGCAGTCATTACATTTGGGTAATCTGCTAGCAGGTTGCCCTCAGTCGGCCTGAATTCCAAAGAGTCCTGTGTCTGTTGCTGTCTCCTCTTCCATGACGTCAGGGGTATAAAACATGCAGCCGACACCATTTTCTTTAGTTTTTCTTGCCCCAGATGTCAGTTGCCCCCAAAAAGGTAGCAAAAATATATATATTAAAAAAAAATTAAAAAAATATATATATACATACGTACACACACACACACACACACACACACACACACACACACACACACACACACACACACACACACATCAATATACACTTTAACTTCATTTACAAGCAAATACACCACATAGGTTGTAGAAGATAGAGAAGGAAAGATAAACTACAGAATGGCTGGGGGATGGCGGGCGGGTAACCTGGACTGCAACAGTGAATACACTCGAACATCTACATTTATGGTAAGTGTACACAACTGTACTATGTTCTTCATGTGTCACTGTTGCAGTCATTACATTTGGGTAGAATCCCAAAGCTATGGGGTTGGGAGGCTGGAGCTAAACAGCATTAGGTGCAGCTATAAGGCCCTGCAGAACTGCAGTGGCAAAGCCTGCCCTGGGCTTAGAGTAGAGAGGCAAATGATAAGCTTAGTAAAGGTGTGAATAGAACTCCAAGTAGCAGCCTCTAGAATGTCTTTGGTTGGTACTCCTCTGAGAAAGGCTGCTGAAGTAGCTGCAGCTCTGGTGGAATGAGACCTAATGCCCTTGGGCACAGGTTTACCATGGTGTAAGCAGCAGAAATGGATGCAGTGGCTTATCCACTTTGAAATTGTCTGCTTTGAAATAGCCTTTCCTTCTGATCCTGCAGCATATGTCACTAGTAATTGCTCAGTTTTTCTTAGACCTTTAGTCCTGCTCAAGTAGAATCTTAGCTGTCTGTGTATGGCCAAGGAATGCAGAATTCTCTCCCCCTTGTTCTGTGGATTTGGATAAAAGGTTGGCAGATTAATTGTTTGGTTAAGAGCCACACTGGAAACTACCTTAGGCATAAATGTAGGCTTTATCCTCAGAGATAAAAGGCTCTACAGCCATGAGGGCCTGTAGCTCAAACTCTTCTTGCTGAAGTAATTGCTAGTAGCAGAGCTGTTTTCCATGACAAGAACTTTATATCAGCGGTAGCAGCTGGTTCAAATGGAGGCAGGATGAGCTTTTCCAATACATAATTGAGGTCCCATGCACGTAATGGTGATCTTCTAGGAGGCCTTAAATTTTTGGCTCCTCCAATAGACTGCTTTAGTAAAGGATGAGAAAAGATTGGTAGCTCTGTACTGTAATGAGCTGAAATGGCAGAGGCATGGATTTTAATTGATGAGAAAGATAGGCCTTTGTCAAGCATCTCAGTTAAGTATTGTAATATCTGAGGAATATCTGGTTCTGCTGTATCAGTTCCTTGTGCTTGATTCCAAGCACAGAATCTCTTCCATTTATCAGCATAAGATTTTCTAGTACTAGGCCTTCTGGCTTCCAAAATGACATCCATCACAGCTTTACTGAGAGGAGTTGTTTGTATAACTACATGATCATCCATACCGCCAGGTTCAGTGTCTGGAGTTGGTTGTGCAGGATCTGATTGTTTTGCTGGGACAGTAGTTGAGGTCTTTGAGGTAAGGTCCAAGCTGGGTATTGAGACAAGTTCCAAAGGACTGGGTACCAGTATTGGCAGGGCCAGTCTGGGGCAATTAGTATCATCTTTGGTTTCTCTTGTCTGACATTTTGGAGGACCTTGGGAAGAAGAGGCAAAGGAGGAAAGGCGTAAACTGATAGGTTTTTCCAACTGAAGGATAGGGCATCCACTTTCCATGCTTGTCTGTGATAAGTCCTTGTGCAGAATCTTTTCAATTGATAACACTGAGGAAAGGCAAATAGATCTATGTCTGGGCTTCCCCATTTTTCTGTTATCATGCTGAAGACTTGTGGATTTAGTTTCCACTCGTGAGGGTCCATAAGGCTTCTGCTTAAATCGTCTGCCAGAGTATTTTGCTTTCCTGGCAGAAATTGAGCTTGAAGATGTATTTGGCAGGTCAAAGCTGTGTCCTACAGTGCCATGGCTAATCTGCAAAGGGGGTATGAGTGTGTGCCCCCTTGCTTGTTTATATAACACATGACAGTGGTGTTGTCCGTCTTTATCAGTAGTTGTCCTGGATGAAGTAAGTCCTTGAAGGCTGTTAGGGCATTCTGAACAGCTAGAATCTCTTTCTGGTTGATATGCAGATGCATTTGTTTTGGGGTCCATATGCCCTGAATGCATCTTCCTGCCATGTGGGCCACCCAGGCATAATCTGATGCGTCTGTTAAGGTTTGGCTGGCAGGGGGTAGAGTGAAGGCCCGTCCCATGTTTTGGTGACATGCCTTTACCCACCATAGAAACGCTTGTTGTAGGCAGGGTATGAGAGGAATCATTGTTTCCAGACTGTGAGAATGTTGACTCCATAAACTTTTTAGGTACCACTGAAGTTACCTCATATGCAGTCTTGCATATGAAATCAGTAGGATGCAGGATGCCATGAAGCCCAAAGCCTGCAGAATTTGTCTTGCAAATAACTGGGTTTTTGTTGCCATCAGTTTGAAGTAAGTAGTCAGTTGCCTTTGCTTGTCTGGCGTGAGGTAAGCCATCTGGGGCAGCTGTATTCAAGCTTGCACCCAGGAATGTTATCTTTTGAGTGGGTACCAGGTGTGATTTCTTTTCGTTTATTGTGTACCCTAGGCATGTTAGAAGCCTTTTCACAAACAACAGGTGTTGAAAAAGAATGTCCTTGCTCTCTGTTTGAATGAGACAGTCGTCCAAGTAAAGGTATATTTGTATACTTTTTTGTCTGCAAAATGCAATTACTGGTACCAGGCACTTTGTGAAGACCCTAGGCGCAGTAGATAAGCCAAAGGGCAGTGCAGAGAATTGGTAATGCATTAAGCCAGCCTTGAATCCGAGGTATCTTCTGCACGATTGTCTTATTGGGACATGCACATATGCCTCTGTTAGGTCTAAAGTCACCAGCAAAGCATTCTGGCCCAGCATGGGCAGAAGCTGCTGCAAAGTCAGCATTTTGAATTTTGGAATGTCCAGGTATGTGTTCAAAATTGATAAATCCAGTATTGGCCACCAGGCCTTGTCCTTTCTGGGTACCAAGAACAGTCTTGAGTAAAAACCTTGTCCTTTTTCCTGTTCTGGTACTGGCTGAATGGCCCCCATATCCATGAGGGACGTAACCTGTTTCTGTGCCTCTGCCCACTGATTTTTGGACAGATCTGGCCAACCGTTTTCCATTGGCAGAGTGTGGAAATGGAATCTGTATCCCTGTGATACTATGTTTTGTACCCACTTGTCCTGGGTTATTAACTGCCAACTTTGAGCAAAAAGTGCTAATTTCCCCCCTAAGGGTGCTGCCAAAAGATAAGTGCTTGGTGTAGGCAGAGGGAAGTCATTGGGTCTGTTTTCTGTAAGTTTGCGCTTTATCTCCTCCAGATTTGGAGGTAGAAGCGCCCCATTGCTTTGACCTGCATGAATCTTACGCCTGGTATCTGGAACCCTTAGGGCGTCTGGATTTGCCCCTTTGAGCTCTATCTGACACAGGAAAGGACCAATTCTTTGTAGGCCAGTGTCTACTGAATCTTGGTGGCTGCACTTGTAAGAAGTCTTTAACAGTTTGCATAGACTTAGCTTTGTCTTCCATTTTCTTTAAAACCTCTTCTGCCTTAATACCAGAGTGTCATGCTGTAAAGGTGCATCTAGCAATTTAGCTTTAACATGATCAGGCAAATTTTGTTCCTTTAGCCAGGCATGCCTCCTAATCACAGATCCAGTAACTGCGGCCCTGCAGGAGGCCTCTAAGGAGTCAAAACCACATTGCAAAGTATGCTTTCCAACCTGTTCAGCTGCATGCAATAATTCCTGCAATTCTTTATTTTCTGCACATTCAGAAATCAACATCATTTTCTGTTTCAGCAATCCCATAACATGTTGTTAATACTTAAGCATATGAAATTGACAGTTTAAGGCTCTGATTGCCAAGGTTGCAGATGTATAAACCTTCTTTCCCCATCTGTCCATTGCCCTTGGATCTCTGTCAGAGGGGGTAGGATTTTTTGCTGTTGAGGCCTTAACTCCCTTTGGACCCTGTGAAATAGTTTCAGGATCAGCAGCAGGGTTTCTAAATAAAAATTTATGTGAGTCAGGGACTCTGTAATATCTGTCAGGCTTACTGGGAGCCTGAGGTAAGGAGTCAGGGGTCAAGCTGGACTCAAAAAATACATCATCCACAATGTCTAAAACAGGGGGGAACGGCCAAAGGCCTGTGCAGAGTTAGAAGAAGGAAATCCATGAGCCTCTTTTTTGATTCTGAGAAGTCTTGACTCTCCCAGTGAAAATGCTCCCACAAAGTATGCAAAGTTTCCCCAAATGAATAATCCTCAGGAGGAGAAGCAGAAGGTATAGACTCCTCTGCCTCAGAGTCCTCATAAGGAGGTATAGAGAATTCCTGATCAGAAGAGGAATCAGAAGAAATAGAAACCTTATCTGAAGATTCACAATCAGTGTCTTGCCTAGGCCTCTTATCTGGAGGGGGATGGGTACCCGTGATCAAGGTAATAAGGTCTTCAGCCATTTTGATCATCTGTTTTTTAGGCATAGAGGCCTGTGCACGTGGCTCATGCTTCATTTTTTTAGTTTTAGAAGTTGCTTTTGTCTTTGGTTTTGCAGCTGTCGTCAGTTTGATATACAAATGTTGAGGTCTGAATACACCCTCAGAAGCCGGTGCCTGCTCAGCAGCTCCGGACCCATCTGAGGGAGATACATCCGTATCTTGCGGCATGCCGGACTCCACATGGGTGTTGGTAGAGGCCTGCGACTCGAAGGTAGTGGGTATCAGGGGCTGCGAAAGCGCCTCACTGAGTACCGGCGACTGGCTTATAAGCTTTGTCGTCAGTTTTGGATCTCGACTGCCTTTCTCTGTCCTTTTCTTTGCATTTTTTATGTACTCCGGTAGTTGGATTGCTATCAGACGACATTTCTGGGTAGTTAAATCTGTTTCCAAAATATTTTGATGCAAAAATATACAGATGCTTAATAGTGCGTTGGTTAAATCTAGCACAAAACCAACAGCCAGGTACGTTGTGATCCGCACCTAGGCAAGGAATACAGTATAAATGGAAATCCTTATGAAGTATTTGCTTCCCACAAGTAATACAATTATTAACTTTTTCTGACATCGGTATGCAGCAAGAAAAAAAAGTTTCCCCAACGGGGTACTATGCTATAGTGAAGACTTCGGTTCTGAAACTCAAACTCGAATATTTCAGTAGTCGGCCGACCGGCACTTGCGAAATGCTTCTGCTTTGGGCACTGCGTGGCAAGAAAGACTAAAGAAAATGGCGTCGGCTGCATGTTTTATATCCCTGATGACCTGACATCATGGAAGTGGAGACAGCAACCGACTCAGGACCCAAGACTTTGGAATTCAGGTCGACTGAGGGCAACCTGCCAGCAGATTACCCAAATGGAATGACTGAAACAGTGAAACATGAAGAACATCCACCAAATCTGGTTCCCCCTCGACATCGACAGGCGTCGGTGTCTGAGAAAGTTCCGTGGACGCGCCGGTCATCGGCTGTGCAGCGTTCTCCGCGAGGGAGGTCGATGGAGCCGATGGATCCACCGAGCACTCCTCAACTCCTACATCGGCAGTTGGCAGGATGTCCGGGTGTGAAGCGGCAGGCGATGAAGGCCTAGGCATCTTGGCCTTCTTATGCGGAGGGTCTTGGGTGGCCTCCGAAGCAGGATCCATCCTGAGAGACAACTGTTTGAGGCATTGACTTTCTAAGTAAAGATTTAAAGCTGCAAGGTGGCTACATAAGGTCTTAGGAACAAAAGATTTACAAATAGGGCAGGTGTTATGGTCGTGCTCCCGGCCTAAGCAAAAAACGCATTTGTCATGGGCGTCCTTATGGGGAATTTGGTGGCCGCATTGGCACTTTCCCTTTTTCCCTGACATCAGCTGAAAGCCACAACAACCAAGCCTAAGCAATGCGAAAGATCGGTAAAATATTAGAAATGCAAAAACCCAACAGGTTACTTATCTACAGTCGATCCAACGGGTTACTTATCTATAGTCAATCCGATATCTGGAGAGCGATCGTATGATGCAAAGTCGTCTGCGGCTGAAAAGTTGAGGATTATGAGTGCAGACGTCACACATAGGGTCCCTGGTTTCTGGCCCTACGTGTGACGTCCCATGCAGCTGCAACAGCCAAGCTGAAGCTTTTGTATAGGAGCCGACGTACAAGTAGTCTGAAGGCAGGAAATCCCACGCCAAGAATACTGCAACATAGGAATAGAAGGACATCCATGGTTGCCTGGGCCAGAAGGGAGTCACCACAATGATCCTGAGGGATTCCTTCTGAATTTTCATAAGTACCCAAGGAAATTGGTGGAAAAGCATACAGGAACACATTTGTCCAAGGAAAACAAGAGGCATCAGTTTTCTGGGCCTTCTTGCATAGTGCCCTGGAAAAGAATCTTGCCAGTTGATTGTTCAGAGAGAACACAATGAGGCCTACTTGAGGAACTCCCCAAGATGATTCAGAGACTTGAGTGCCTTGATAAAGTACAGTTTTGTACCTACCATAAATGTAGATGTCCGAACTGGATACCATCTGCAGTCATAACAAGTGGGTTGTCCTGTCGTCAGGCAGCCCTGCAGTCGGCCGGATTCCAAAGTCCGGGTCCGGCTTCGGCTGATGTCGCACTTCACCCGACGTCATCTCTGTTGGTCTTCGGGTATATAAGCATCAGCCGACGCCATTTTCCTCAGTGTTTCTTGCCCCAGATGCCAGTAGCCCTCTTGCAGGCTAAAATTTGGATAGATGCCAATGTTTCCAAATAGATAGAGGTAAACACAACAATAAGCATATATGTACATATATACAAACAAATACACCATAAAAGACTCCCCCCCAACAGCTAGCTATTAGGAGGGTAAACACCCTAGGAGTACCACAGAGGGAAGGAGGGAGTAATCCTGACTGCAGATGCTATCCAGTTCGGACATCTACATTTATGGTAGGTACAAAACTGTACTATGTCCTTCATGGATGCATCTGCAGTCATAACAAGTGGGTAGAATACCATAGCCAACTAGGGAGGAGGATAAAAGTAGATTATGGTGTGTTTAGGATCCCTTGCAGTACAGCAGTGGCAAACCCTGCTCGGGATCTGGAATATAGAGGCAAATTATAATGCTTGGCAAATGTATGCACGGAGGTCCAAGTAGCCGCCTCAATAATGTCTTTGGTTGCCACTCCTCGTAAGAAGGCTGTGGTAGTGGCTGTTGCCCTTGTAGAATGAGGTCTTATGTTCTGTGGAATTGGTTTTCCATGGAAGGAGTAACAGTATCGTATGCAATTTCCTATCCATTTGGAGATTGTCTGTTTGGAAATAGCTTTTCCTTCCCTTCCTGTTGCATAGGCTACAAAAGTTGGTCAGTCTTTCTGCTATTTTTGTTCTGTCCAAGTAGTAGCGTAGCTGTCTATGTACATCCAAGGTATGCAGTATTCTTTCCCCTCTGTTTTGTGGGTTGGGGAAGAAGGTAGGTAGGTGGATTGCCTGGTTTAAAGACACTCTGGATACCACCTTGGGCATAAATGTAGGATTAGTCCTCATGGACACTCTATCTTGGTGGAAGATTAGGAAGGGTTGCACTGCCATTAAGGCCTGAAGTTCTGAAACCCTCCTTGCTGAAGTAATTGCTAGTAGGAAAGCAGTTTTCCATGACAGGTGTTGTAGGTCTGCTGTTGCTGCTGGTTCAAATGGTGATAGTGTCAACTTTTCTAGCACAAAGTTTAAATCCCAAGCTGGTAATGGTGGTTTCCTTGGAGGTTTTACATTCTTGATTCCTCTGAGGAACTGCCTGAGCAAAGGGTGCGAAAAAACAGGTGGATCAAAGCTGTATTCTGCTGAAATAGCTGATGCATGTATCTTGATGGAGGAGTAGGACAGGCCTGAATGAAGAAGTTCGCCAGATACTCCAGAATGTTAGGCATATCTATGTTTGACACATCTTTTCCTCTTTCCGTACTCCAAATGACAAACCTTTTCCATTTTCCAGCATAGTTCCTTCTTGTTGAAGGTCTGCGCTTCAAGAATAATGTCTTTAACTCTTTGTGAAAGTTCTGGATTAGCTGCTGCTATGTGATGTTCCATGCAGTCAGTTGCAGCGTTTTAGGTTTGGATGTATGATGCTGTAGTTGTTCTGAGTTAACATCAAAGGCATCAGGGTATTGGCCACATATTGTTACCACACATGCTCTTCAGTACTGGGTACCAGTGTTGTCTTGGCCAGTTTGGAGCTATCAGGATTATCTTTGGACGTTCTTCCTTGATTTTTAGTAGTACCTTGTGTATCAAAGGAAGAGGTGGGAATGCATATGCTGTTAGGCCTTTCCAGTTGAAGGAGAGTGAGCGGACTTTGCATGGGAGTGGGTGGAATGTGCTTGAGGAGAATATATTGAGCGGGTGATTGAGAGGTGAAGGGAAAAGGTCTATCTGTGGCATTCCCATTTCTTTGAGATGGTCTTGAAGATGTCCGGTGCAGCTTCCATTCGTGGGCATCCAAAGTGGTTCTGCTTAATATGTCTGCTAGAGTATTGTCTTTCCACGGTACAAATATCGCCTGTAACTGAATGTTGTAGCTGAGTGCCAGGGTCCACAGCTCCAAGGTCATTCTGCATAGGGGTATGAATGAGTGCCTCCCTGTTTGTTGATGTACCACATGACTGTGGTGTTGTCTGTCCTTATCATCAACTGGCCCTCTTTGAGAAATGGTTTGAACTTTTGGATTGCCAGTTTTACTGCCAGCATTTCTTTTAGATTGATGTGCAGGTGAAGTTGATCCTGTGTCCACAATCCTTGCACGCATTTGTCCAGCATGTGGGCCCCCATCCTAGGTCTGAAGCATCTGTTGTGATGGTCTGGCTTGGTTGACATCTGCGAAAGGGTAGGCCTGGGTTTGACTGGCATGCCTGAGCCCACCATAGGAACTCCTGTTTTAAGCATGGAATTAGTGGGATTTCTGTTTCTAGACTGTGTCTGTGTTGGGACCATAAATTCTTTAGGTACCACTGTAATTTCCTCATATGTAGTCTGGCAAATGGGACCAAGATTATGCATGATGCCATGAAGCCCAAGGCCTGCAGAACTTTTCTTGCTGTTAACTTGTTCAGTTTTGTTAGTGCCAAGAAGTAAAGAGGAAGTTCTTTTGTTTTTCTGTAGTCAGGAATGCCATTTGTTGTACTGTGTCCAATTCACCAAGAATGTCCTTGTTTGGGATGGTATCAGCCTTGACTTTTGTAAATTGACTGTGTATCCCAGTCCTTGTAGCAAGTAAATGACCCTTTGTAAATCCGTTGTCAGCTTGCTTTTGTTGTCCCCTTGTAGCAGGCAGTCGTCCAGGTATGGGTAAATTTGAATTCCCTGTAGTCTGCAATGGGCGATTACTGATGCCAGGCATTTTGTGAATACTCTGGGCAGTAGATAAGCCAAAGGGCAATGCTGAGAATTGATAGTGCTCTGATCCTGCAAGAAATCTGAGGTATCTTCTGCAGATTGGTCGAATGGGGACGTGCAGGTATGCCTCCTTGAGATCTAGAGTTACCAGCCAAGACTCCTTGCCCAGCATGGGAAGAAGTTGCTGTAGGGTCAGCATTTTGAATTTTGGGACAATGATGTATGTATTTAAGGTGGACAGGTCGAGAATTGGTCTCCAACTTTTTCCTTTCTTGGAACTAGGAATAGTCTGGAATAGAACCCTTTCCTTGTTCTGCTGTTGGCACTCTTTCCACAGCTCTCATGTTTGCTAACTCCATTATCTGGCGTAGAGCCTCTGTTTTTGATTTGGAGGTAGATTTGGCATTCCTCTTTTGACTGGTAAAGTGTGGAAGTGAAACCGTAACCTTGATCTATGGTTTGTAAAATCCACTTGTCTTTTGTTATGTAGTGCCAGTTCTTTGAAAATAAGGTTAACTTTCCGCCTAGAGGAGCTGCTATTTGTTCCCTGGTAGGCGGATTTAGGATTAAGTCACTGTGGTTGTGCTGATGTAGTGGCAGTGGCTGTGTCTGTGCCTCTGTTGTTACCTTGCCACTGTCGTCCTCTGTAGGCACCTCCTCTGGATTGGTTTCTGCCTCTGGAACGTCTATTCCTGCCCTTTGAAATTTTGTGGAGTCAGGAAAGGACCAATTTTGGCAGGCCAGTTCCTGCTAAACCTTGGGGGTTGAACCTGCAAGAAATCTTTAACAGTTTGAACAGATTTTGCCTTCTCTTCCATTTTCTTCATAACCTGCTGAGCAGGTGTACCAAACAAACTTGTCTTGTCCATAGGAGCATCTAGCAACTTAGTTTTAACATGATCCGGTAAAGCTTGTTCCTTTAGCCATGCATGCCTTCTTATCACTGTGCCTGTCATGGCTGATCTAAATGAAGCCTCCAGTGCATCATAGCCACATTTTAAGGAATGGTTGCTAACCTGTTGTATGTTATTTACCATCTCTAATACATATTTCTTATCAAGAGATTCATCAGTGGTTAGTTTTTTAGTTAACTGATCAAGCATAAACTCTTGGTATTGTATCATGTGAAACTGACAGTTTAAAGCTCTAGCTGAGAGAGTAGCTGAAGTGTAGACCTTTTACCCCATCTGTCTAATGACCTTGCTTCCCTTTCAGAAGGAATAGGGTTTTAGCTATGGTCGCTACTGCCTTGGGATCCTGGGATATAGTTTCTGGGTCTGCAAGTGGGGCCTTGTAAAGGTGGTGATGAGTATCTGGCACCCTGTAAAATCTGTCTGGTTTGGCAGGGGCTGGGGTAAAGAATCTGGAGCGAGCAAACATCATTGAAAGCATCATCCACCACAGAGAGAACAGGAGGTATAGCTAAGGGCCTGTGCTGTGGGAGGTGCAGAAAGGTCCTAAGTCTTTTCTGGAGTCTGAAAAATCCTGTTGCTGCCATTGGAACTGTTCTCATGGCATGCAAGGTTTCCCCAAAGGAGAATTCTTCTGGTGGGGAAGCAGCTGGAATGGATTCTTCAGCATCAGAATCTTCAAAATTGGAGAAGGGAGCCTCTGGCTGGTCAGTTATGTCTGATTCATCAGCAGAATCATCAGAAGACACTGGCTCAGGGGCTCTGCCCTAGGTCTCTTCTCTGGGGGCTGAGAGGCCCTGTCTGGGTGAGATTGAGATCCTCTAATTAAAGAAATTAAATCTTCTGCCAAAGAAAGCATTTGAGAGCTAGAAGAGGGCCTGGATGTGGGGTTTAACAGGCACTGTTTTAGTAGTTTTGGCTGCTTTAGCCCTGGCGAAGGCCTTAATGGACATGGCTGCTGGAGGCCTAGCAGCACCACGTGCTGGGGTAGAGACATCCAAGGGATGGTGTCTGATAAGTCAACCACCGTAGTGGGTAAAAGTTCTGAGGTCGATTCAAGAGTTGTAGCAGGGGCCTCAGTTGTAAGGATAGGTTCAGCTGTACTTTGATCAGTTTTCGGTTTCGCGAAACCGAGACACTCATGTTTGCTTTACCGTGGTTTCGGCGAAACCGCGGACCGCGAAGTCGGTCTTTATCTTTGCGTTTTAGTAGATTGGGTAGTCGGAGGATCCGGCGGCATAATGTACGCAAAATCAGAACCGAAAAACTGTTCTGCAAACTCCGACCGGCCTAAGCGTTCGCCGGTTGAAAGAGGCACAGGCGAACAGGCTGCTACGCGTGGGCTGGGCCTAAACAAGGCAGACAGTAAGAGTGGAAATCTTTATGAGGTATTTGTTTCCCACAGGTTAAACAATTGTTAACTTTTTCTGACATCGGCTGAGGCAAGAAAGAGTCCCCAACGGGTACTTAGCTTTAGAAGTCTTCAAGTAGTATTCGGTAGAAGTAATCTCTGGATCCGACCGACCGGCACTTGCGAACAGCTTCTGCTTGGCCACGGCAAGAAAGACTGAGGAAAATGGCGTCGGCTGATGCTTATATACCCGAAGACCAACAGAGATGACGTCG
This sequence comes from Protopterus annectens, assembly GCF_019279795.1. NCBI lineage: Eukaryota > Metazoa > Chordata > Ceratodontiformes > Protopteridae > Protopterus > Protopterus annectens. The sequence goes on from NC_056737.1 coordinate 1,136,948,679, forward strand.
GGTGAAGTGCGACATCAGCCGAAGCCGGACCCGGACTTTGGAATCCGGCCGACTGCAGGGCTGCCTGACGACAGGACAACCCACTTGTTATGACTGCAGATGCATCCATGAAGGACATCAGCAAGCATCTACTTGATATTTATGTATTTGGGGTTCCACCACCTGCATTTTTATTCCTCCTGAAACTGCTCTTCAAGCAAAGTCTGAGGTGTCTTTAGTGACTGACTGCTTTAGGAAGATAGAAGGGGAGACCGGGATTTAAGGATATCTATTGTCTCCACCAAATGATTTATTTTCGGAAAAACCCCAGCAATGGAATTTGAAAAGTCAAAAGGTGCTGGTGCTGAAGTTATGAGATCCACAATAATAAAGTTTTCACAGTGACCGAAGTTTGAGTGAAAAACCTTAGAAACAGATCTAGATTTACATATTATTTCTTTCCTGTGGAAAGTACAGTTGTGTACACGTAACATAAATGTAGATGTTCGAGTGTATTCACTATTGCAGTCATCACACTTGAATTATCCTGCCAGGGGTAGCCCTCGGTTGGCCCGAATACCAGAGACTTAGTATTTCAGGGTTGGTTGCTGTCACTGTCACTCCAGGACTGACATCAGGTCTTCTATGGTATAAAATCAGGCAGCTGACGCCATTACATCAGTTTTTCTTGCCCCAAATGTCAGGAGCCCACAAACAGGGAGCTAGGTTATGGTGGAAGAGCACCACCAGTAGAAAGTAAATACCAAAAATCCCTGTAATGACTGAGGAAGAGAGAGAAAGTACAGTTGTGTACCTACCATAAATGTAGATGTTCGAGTGTATTCACTGTTGCAGTCATTACACTTGGGTTATCTTGCTGGCAGGCTACCCGCAGTCGGCCTGAATTCCAAAGTCCTGGTCCGGCGTCGGTTGCTGTCGCCTCTTCCCTGACGTTAGTGTGCCAGATAAAAGATGCATCCAATGCCATTTTCTTCAGTTTTTCTTGCCCCAGATGTCAGGTACCCCCAGAAGGGTAGGGTAAAAAATTATGCCAATAAAAAAGCATGCACTAAAATACAACAAATTCTTCATCTATAAGCAAATACACAACATAGGTTGTATAGAATAGAGAAGTACAGATAAGTCCCAGCAAAGAAAGGGGAATGGAGGGTGGGTAACCTGGACTGCAACAGTGAATACACTCGAACATCTACATTTATGGTAGGTACACAACTGTACTATGTTCATAGTGTTTCACTTTTGCAGTAATTACACTTGGGTTGAATCCCAAAGCTGAGGTTGGGTGGCTGGGCCTAAACAGAATTAGGAATGGCTATGAGGCCCTGCAGAACTACAGTGGCGAAGTCTGCTCTGGATTTAGAGTAAAGAGGTAAGTGGTAGTGCTTTGTAAAAGTGTGCAATGAAGTCCAAGTTGCAGCCTCCAAAATGTCCTTAGTTGGTACTCCTCTGAGGAAGGCTGCTGAAGTAGCTGCTGCTCTGGTTGAGTGTGGCCTGATGCCCTTAGGCACTGACTTGCCATGCTGAGAATAGCAGAAATTAATGCAGTGGGCTACCCATTTGGAAATGGTCTGCTTTGAGATCGCTTTTCCTTGAGATCCTGCAGCATATGCCACTAAGAGTTGTTCCGGTTTTCTGAAAGCTTTAGTTTTGTCCAAGTAGAAGCGTAGCTGTCTGTGTATGCCCAAAGAATGTAGAAGTCTCTCCCCCTTATTCTGTGGGTTTGGATAAAAGGAAGGCAAATGAATTGTTTGATTAAGAGCCACACTGGACACTACCTTAGGCATAAATGTTGGGTTTGTCCTCAGAGAAACCCTGTCTGGGTGGAAAAGTATAAAAGGTTCAACCGCCATTAGTGCCTGTAACTCTGAGACTCTTCTTGCTGAAGTTATTGCTAAGAGCACAGCTGTTTTCCATGATAAGAATTTTATTTCAGCTCTATTAGCTGGCTCAAAGGGAGGCAGTGTGAGTTTTTCCAAGACAAAACTGAGGTCCCATGCAGGTATTGGTGCTCTTCTTGGGGGTCTTATGTTTTTGGCCCCTCTGAGGTACTGTCTTAGTAGTGGATGTGAAAATATAGGTGGGTCCGTATTGTAATGAGCTGAAATGGCAGAGGCATGAATTTTAATCGAAGAAAAAGGATAGGCCTTTGTCCAACATCTCAGTTAGGTATTGCAGAATCTGAGGAATATTTTGCACAAGCATGTCAATTCCTTGTGCCTGGTTCCAAGCACAGAATCTCTTCCAATCTTCTGCATATGATTTTCTGGTGCTGGGCCTTCTGGCCTCCAGAATTACATCCATAACTGCTTTGGAGAGAGGTGTGTTCTTAATGGTTACATTATCCGCCATGCAGCCAGATTTAGGGTTTTGAGTTGGCTGTGCAGTATCTAATTGTTTTGTTGGGTCAGTAAATGAAGAATTTGAAGCAATGTCCATGCTGGGCCCTGAGACAAGCTCTTTAGTACTGGGTACCAGAGCTGGCATGGCCAGTCTGGGGCAATCAGGATAATTTTTGGATCATTTTTGGCTTCTCTAGTCTGACCTTTAGGAGTACCTTGGGGAGGAGAGGTAGCAGTGGAAAGGCATATACTGTATGGTTTTTCCAACTGAATGATAGAGCATCCACTTTCCATGCTAGCTTGTGATAAGTCCTTGTGCAGAATCTCTGTAGTTGGCAGTTGTGAGGGGAGGCAAATAGATCTGTCTGGGTGAAGATTTGTGGATCTAGTTTCCATTAGTGAGGATCCATGAGGTTTCTGCTTAGTTTGTCTGCCAGAGTATTTGTCCTTCCTGGCAGGAATTATGCTTGCAGGTGCACTTGATAAGTCAGTGCTGTGTTCCACAAAATCATGGCTTGTCTGCAAAGAGGGTAGGAATGCATGCCTCCCTGCTTGTTTATGTACCACATGACTGTGGTATTGTCCGTCTTTATCAGCAGCTGTCCTGGATGAAGGAGATCTTTGAAAGCTGTCAGTGCATTTTGTACAGCCAGCATTTCTTTCAGATTGATATGAAGATGCATTTGGCTTGTGGGCCATGTGCCCTGAATACATTTTTCTGCCATGTGAGCCCCCCAGGCATAATCTGAAGCATCTGCTGTTATTGTTTGCCTGGCAGGGGGTAAAGTGAAAAGGCTGTCCCTTGTTGTGGTGACAGGCCTGAGCCCACCATCGAAACTCCTGTTGCAGGTAGGGAATGAGTGTAATTGATTTTTCCAGGCTGTGGCAATGTTGAGTCCAAGGTACCATTGTAGGTTCCTCATATGTAGTCTTGCATATGGAATTAACAGAATGCAGGATGCCATGAAGCCCAAAGCCTGGAGAATTTTTCTTGCAGATAACTGGGTTTTTGTTGCCAACATTTCGAAATAAGTCAGTTGCCTTTGTTTGTCTGGCGTGAGATAAGCCATCTGGGCAGTTGTATTTAAGCTTGCACCCAGGAATATTATCTCTTGAGAGGGTACTAGCTTTGACTTATTTTCATTTACTGTGTACCCTAGGCAAGTTAGCAGTTTTTTTTTTTTTTTTTTTTACAAACGCCAGATGTTTTAGTAAAATGTCCTTGTTCTCTGCTTGAATAAGGCAGTCGTCCAATTAGGGATATATTTGAATTCCTCTTTGTCTGCAAAAAGCAATTACTGGTGCCAGGCATTTTGTGAAGACCCTGGGCGCAGTAGATAAGCCAAAGGGCAGTGCAGAGAATTGGTAGTGCATTGAGCCAGCTATGAATCTGAGGTATCTTCTGCACGATTGTCTGATTGGGACATGCAGGTAAACCTCTTTTAGGTCCAAAGTTACAAGCCAAGCCTTCTTGGCCAACATGGGTAGAAGCTGCTGTATAGTCAACATTTTGAATTTTAGAATGTCCAGAAAAGTGTTTAAAATAGACAGGTCCAGTATTGGTCTCCAGGCTTTGTCCTTCCTGGGTACCAAGAAAAGTCATGACTAAAATCCTTGTCCCTGCTCCTGTGGAGGTACTCGCTGAATGGCCCCCATGTCCATGAGGTATGAAACTTGCTTTTGTGCCTCTGCCCATTGACTGTGTGGCAGGTCTGGCATGCCTCTTGCATATGGCAGGGTGTGGAAGTGGAACGTGTAGCCCTGAGACATTATATTTAAGACCCGTTTGTCCTGGGTGATCATGTGCCAGTTTTGTGAAAAAAGTGCTAGTTTCCCTCCTAAGGGGGCTTCCAAAAGGTAAGTGCTTGGTAGTGATAGAGGAAAGTCATTGGGACTGTTTCCTATAAGGTTGAGATTTGTCTTCTCCGCTTTTGGAGGAAGAAGCACCCCATTGCTTAAGCCTGTATGAGCCTTGGGGCTGGGATCTGCCTCTAGGGTGTCTGTACCTGCCTCTTTGTGGCCTGTCTGACACTGGAAAGGACCAATTTTTTGAAGGCCATTTCCTGTTAAATCTAGGTGGCTGTACCTGTAAGAAATCCTTAACTGTCTGCATAGATTTTGATTTATCCTCCAATTTCTTCAATACCTCTTCTGCCTTAACACCACACAAAGCATCATGCTGTAGTGGAGCATCTAATAATTTTGCTTTAACATGATTAGGCAGGTTCTGTTCCTTTAACCAAGCATGCCTCCTAATCACAGAACCCGTTACAGCAGCCCTACAAGAGGCCTCCAAAGAATCAAAGCCACATTGCAAAGTATGTTTACCCACTTGTTCAGCTGCATGCAATAAATCCTGCATTTCCTTGTTTTCTGGACATTCAGAGTTAGTCAACATTTTCTGTTTTAAGAGCGACATTAAATACTGCTGATATTTAAGTATATGAAATTGACAATTTAAGGCCCTTACAGCCAAAGTAGCAGTCAGCAGCAGGATTTTTATAAAGAAATTTATGGGAATCTGGGACCCTGTAATATCTGTCTGGCTTAACCGGTGCAGGGGGTATAGAGTCTGGAGACAGGCCGGACTCTGAAAAAACATCATCAACAATGTCCAGAACAGGGGGAATAGCAAGGGGCCTGTGCTGAGAAAGTAATAGAAAATCTCTGAGCCTTTTCTTAGATTCTGAGTAATCCTGGCTCACCCAATGAAAGTGCTCCCTCATTGTATGCAAGGTTTCCCCAAAGGAGAAATCTTCTGGAGGAGAGGCTGAAGGAATAGAATCTTCAGCATCAGAATCCTCATAGGGAGGAAAAGAGTATTCCTGATCAGAGGAGGAATCAGAGGAAATGGAAACATGATCTGAAGATTCATATTCTGTCTCTTGCATAGGCCTCTTATCAGGATGGGGATGGGAACCCCAGATCAAAGTAATAAGGTCTTCGGCCATTTTGAGCATTTGTTTTTTAGGCATGGAGGCCTGTCCTGGAGAATGCTGTACTTGTTTCTTTGTCTTTAGAGCTGCTTTGGTCTTTGACTTAGAAGCTGAAGATGGCTTTACATATAACTGTGTTGGTCTGAAAACACCCTCAGAAGCCGATGCCTGCACAGCAGCTCCGGACCAATCTGAGGGAATAGTTTCAGAGGATCCAATACCTTGAGTTTCCAGAGGCCCAGTCGGCTCCACATGGGAGTCGGAAGCGGCCTGTGGCTCTGAGGTAGCGGGCGTCAGGGGCTGCGAAAGCGCCTCACTGAGAACCGGCGAACCGACGACTAGCTTAGCGGAAGCCTCATCATCGGTTTTGGACCTCGAATGCCTGTCATTGTCTTTATCCTTGCGTTTTTTAGAAATTGCGGTCGTCGGTTGTTCCGACAGCATAGTATAATTGAACCTTCGGCCGAAGTAAGGAAAGGCAAAATCGTACTGACGCTTTATAGTGCGTTGGTTAAATCTAGCACAAAACCAACAACAAGCAACGTCGTGGTCAGGGCCTAGGAATGGAATACAGTAAGAGTGAAAATCCTTATGAGGTATTTGCTTCCCACAAGAAATACAATTGTTAACTTTTTCTGACATCGGTCTAGAGCAAGAAAAAAAGTTTCCTCAACAGGGTACTTAGCTTTAATGAAGACTTCGGATCTGAAATTCGATTTCGAAAATCTCAGGAGTCGGCCGACAGGCACTTGCGAACTGCTTTTGCTTCGGGCACCGCGCAGCAAGAAAGACTGAAGAAAATGGCATTGGATGTATCTTTTATACCCCTGGAGCACTGACGTCAGGGAAGAGGCGACAGCAACCGACGCCGGACCAAGACTTTGGAATTCAGGCTGACTGCGGGTAGCCTGCCAGCAGGATAACCCAAGTGTAATGACTGCAACAGTGAAACACGAACATGGGGGATGGAGGGTGGGAAACCAGGACTGCAACAGTGAATACACGAACATCTACATTTATGGCAAGTGTACACAACTGTACTATGTTCTTCGTGTTTCATTGTTGCAGTCAACACACTTGGGTTGATTCCCAAAGCTGAAGAAAAGGGTGGAGGCAGTCAAGAAGACTGGGGGCTGGCTAGGATGCCCTGCACGACTGCGATTGCAAAGCCTGCTCTGGATTTGGAGAAGATATGCAGGTGGTAATGCTTGGTGAATGTATGAACAGAACTCCATGTTGCAGCCTCCAGGATATCCCTGGTAGGGACCCCACTGAGAAAAGCTGCAGAGGTGCAGGTTGCCCTGGTGGAATGTGTCCTGACCCCCTTAGGGGGCAGTTCCCTGTGGTATTTGTAGCAGAAATGGATACAGTGTGCTATCCATTTGGAGATTGTTTTCTTGGATATGGTCTTGCCCTCTGACCTTGCTGCAAAGCTGACTAGCAATTGGTCAGTTTTCCTAAAAGATTTAGTCCTATCCAGATAGGATCTGAGCACAACTAGAGAATGCAGAATCCTTTCCCCCTTGTTTTGTGGGTTAGGGAAAAAGGTGGGCAAATGAATAGATTGGTTGAGAGCCACACTGGACACCACTTTATGCATGAAAGTTGGGTTAGTCCTGAGGGAGACCCTGTCAGCATGAAAAATTATGAAGGGCTCAACTGCCATGAGTGCTTGTAGCTCTGAAACTCTTCTAGCCGAAGTGATGGCCAGAAGCAAGGCTGTTTTCCAAGAGAGGAATTTTAACTCTGCTGAAGCTGCAGATTCAAAGGGGGGGGGAGCTTTTCCAACACAAAGTTAAGGTCCCAAGCTGGGGTAGGAGCTCTTCTGGGTGGCCTTAAATTGTTAGCCCATCTTAGGAAGTGTTTGATGAGGGGGTGAGAAAAGACAGGTGGTTCTGTACTGTAATGGGCAGAGATGGCAGAGGCATGAATTTTAATAGAAGAGAAGGATAGGCCTCTGTGTAGTAGGTCTACTAAGTAATCCAGGATGAGAGGTAGGGAGGGCTGTGCTGTTTCAGCTCCTTTAGCCTGGATCCAGGTGCAATACCTTTTCCACTTATCAGCATAGGATTTTCTAGTCCTGGGGCATCTGGCCTCATGTATAACATCCAGAACTTGCTTGCTTAGACTGGCAACTGGAGAAGAGGTCAAGGAATAAGCCAGGCTACCAGGTTCAGGGTCTGCAATTGTGGATGCATGAATTCTCCATTCTGCTAGGTCAGTAGAGTTGGGATCTGATGTAGGTGCCATTGTGACAGGGGTGACAGACTGCGCAACAGTGGGTACCAGTGCTGGCCTGGCCAGTCTGGGGCAATCAAGATTGCTCTTGGTGTTTCCTCTCTTAATTTGAGTAGTACCCTTGAAAGTAGAGGTAGAAGGGGAAATGTATAGATCGAGAGGTTTACCGATTGGAAGGATAGGGCACTCACTTTCCAGGCCTTGCTGTGAGGTTTGCTGGTGCAGAATTTGCTGCGCTGGTGATTGTTGTGGGAGGCAAAGAGGTACATTTTCGGGGTACCCCATTTCTGGGTTACAAGGTTGAAGGTGTTGTGGTCTAGCTGGCACGTGTGTGGGTCTAGGAGGTTTCTACTTAAGTTGTCTGCCAGAGAGTTTTGGGAGCCTGGCAGGAATTGTGCTTGCAGGTGAATTTGCATGGCTGAAGCCGTGTGCCAAAGGGTCATGGTGAGCCTGCAGAGGGGATAAGAGCGAGTTCCTCCCTGCTTGTTGATGTACCACATCACTGTGGTGTTGTCTACTTTGAACACTAGAGGCCTCAGGGAGAGTAGTGATCTGAAAGCTGTGAAAGCGTGCTTTATGGCTAGCATCTCATTTTGGTTGATGTGCAGATGTATTTGATTTGGACTCCAATGGCCATGAATGCACCCGCCATCCAGGTGTGCACCCCAGGCATAATATGATGCATCTGTGGTCAGGGTCTGGGCGGCGTGGGGTTGTGAGAAGGTAAGACCCTTGTTGTGGTTGCATGCTGCTGCTCACCAAGGAAAATCTTTCCTTAGACAGGGTATGATAGTTTCCAGGTACTGAGAGTGTTGACACCAAAGGCTTTTTAGATACCACTGAAGTTTCCTCATGTGCAGTCTGGCATATGGAATGAGTAGAATGCAGGATGCGATGAACCCTAGAGCTTGCGGATAACTGGGTTCTGGTGGCTAGTTGAGAGAAGTAGCCCGTCAGATAGGCTTGATTTTTTGGAGTAAGGAATGCCATCTGGGAAGCTGTGTCTAGGCTTGCTCCCAGGAATACAACTTTTTGAGTGGGTACTAAGTTTAGATTTCTTTTTGTTTACAGTGTACCCCAGGGAGGTCAGTAGGTGCTTTACAAAGGTCAGGTGCTTAACACCTTTTCCTGACTGTCTGCCTGAATCAGGCAGTCGTCTAAGTAGTGGTAAATTTGAATATTCCTTTGTCTGCAAAAAGCAATGGCTGGAGCCAGGCATTTTGTGAAAACTCTGGAAGCAGTAATAAGCCAAAGGGAAGTGCAGAGAAAAGAAAGTGCATAGATCCTACTCTGAAATGTAGATATTTCCTGCAAGAATCCCTGATTGGGATGTGTAGATAGGCCTCTTTTAGGTCTAGGGTGGCTAACCAAGCATCCTTGAATAGCATAGGAAGAAGCTGCTGGAGGGTGAACATTTTGAATTTTGGTATCACCAGGAAGGTGTTTAGAATAGACAGATCGTGGATGGGGAGCCAGGTGCCCTCTTTTCTGGGTACCAAGAAAAGCCTGGAATAGAAACCTTGGGCTATCTGGTCTGCAGGAACAGGCTGTATTGCCCTTATGGAGAGAAGGGAATGGACTTGGTTTTGTGCCTCTGCCCACTGGTTTGGAGGAAGATCTAGGAACCCTTTTGGGGTAGGTAGAGTGTGGAAATAAAATTTGTATCCCACTAATTTGGAGGAAGATCTAGGAACTCTTTTGGGGTAGGTAGAGTGTGGAAATAAAATTTGTATCCCTGGGACACTATGTTGAGAACCCATTGGTCTTTGGTGATAGAGGCCCAGTTTTTGGCATGGGAGGAGAGTTTTCCTCCTAGGGGGCACAAGCAGGTGGGCAGAGGTAAGGGGTGGAGGTGTAAAGTCATTGTGAGTTCTTTCCATAAGGGGGTGGTTTAGCACTCCCTGTTTCTGAAGTGGAGGAACGCCACTGCTTAGATCTCTGCATTCCCTGGGACTACAGTCTGGGGGGTCTGCTTCCCCTAGGTCTTGTTTGAGCTGGTCTTGAGGGGGCCGGAAAGGACAAGTGCTTGGAGGGGCAATGCCTACTGAACCTCGGAGGCTGGACCTGCAAGAAGTCTTTAACTGTCTGCATAGATTTAGCTTTTTCTTCCTTCTTTTTTAAGACCTCTTCTGCCTTGATGCCAAACAAATTGTCTTTGTTCAATGGTGCGTCCAATAGTTTTGATTTGACATGGTCTGGCAAGGTCTGTTCCTTAAGCCAAGCATGTCTTCTAAGTACAGAACCTGTGAATGCTGCCCTGCAGGATGCTTCTAGGGTGTCAAAGCCACATTGCAAGGTGTGTCTAGTAACGGGGCTTGCAGAATGCATAAGCTCCCATTATTCTTTATTTTCTGCACAAGCCGGAAAAGTAGATATTTTTTGTTTAAGGAGTTCCATAGTATGTTGCTGGTATTTCAGCATGTGGAACTGACAATTTAGTGCTCTAATGGCAAGAGTTGCAGAGGTGTATACTTTTTTACCACATCTATCTAAAGCACGCGAATCCCTGTCCTAGGGGGTGGGATTCTTAGCTATGGTTACTTTTATTCCTTTAGGTCCTTGGGAGATGACCTCTGGATCAGCAGTATGATTCTTGAAAAGAAATTTCTGATAGTCAGGGACTCTAATACCTGTCAGGTTTCCTGGGAGCAGGAGGAAGGGTGTCAGGAGTTAAACTGGATTCCATAAAAACATCATCCACAACATCCAGAAAAGGAGGAATGGCTAAAGGTCTGTGCTGTGGTAAATCTAAGAATTCCCGGAGTCTCTTTTTGGACTGAGGATAGTCCTTACACTCCCATTGGAAATGCTCCCTTAAGTATTTAGGGTTTCACCAAATGAAAAATCCTCTGGAGGAGAGGCAGAAGGAATGGATTCCTCTGCATCTGAATTCTCATAAGAAGACAAGGGTTGCATGTCTTCATATTCAGAAACCTCAGAGTCATCTGACTCTTGGTCAGATAAAACTGCTGGGGACAAGTTTCTTTTTCTTTTGGAAGGGGTAGGTTGGCTTTCGCTAATAAGCAAGATAAGGTCTTCCGCCATTTTAAGCATTTGAGATTGAGGCATGGAAGCAGGTGTGTGAGTTTGGGTCGTCGTTTCTTAGGCGTAGTTCGTACCCTGGGCCTTAGAATCTCGGTAGTTTTAGAAAGAACTGAAGATGCAAAAGAAGTCGGCAGTTTGTGTCGAGTATCGGTAGTGCGAAGAACTTCCTCGGAAGCTAGTGCCTGCTCAGTGGCTCCATTCCCATCCAAGGTAGAGACATCCGCAGGATCCTTAGTCAAAGAAGAGTCTTGCGGCATACCGGACTGCGAACGGGTCTCGGTAGTGGCCTGCGAATCCACAGAAGTGAGCATCAGGGGCTACGAAAGCACATCACTGAGGACCGGCGAACTGGTGACTAGCTTAATGGAAGCGTCATCTGCAGTTCTGGACCTGTGCAGTCTGTCTCTGTATCCTTACGTTTTTTCGGAAGATCAGTAGTCGGATGGCTTACTGAAGCCATTTCGGAATACGGAGATTTGAGGGCGAAAATATTTATCTACAATAAGGGCCTGACAAAGTATAGTTCTGGCGTAGAACAAAGCACAAAACCGACAGCGAGGGACGTCGTGGTCTGGGCCTAAACAGGTGACGCAGTAAGACTGGAATTCTCGATGTGGTACTTGCTTTCCACAGGCAAGACCATTGTTAACTTTTTCTGACATTGGTTAGAGCAAGAAAAAAGGACCCCCAACGGGGTACTTAGCTTTAAAAGACTTCAACTTCAATTAGGAAATGAAAACTCAGGTAGCGGCCGACAAGCACTCGTGCAAACTGCTTCTGTTTCGGGCCCCTCGGCAAGAAAGACTGATATAACTGCGTCGGCTGCCTGATTTTATACCACTGACTGACTACCTGACGTCAGTCCTGGAGCGAGAGCAACTGACGCAGAAATACTAAGCCTCTGGTATTCGGGCCGACTGAGAGCTATCCCTGGCAGAATAACCCAAGTGTGACTGCAACAGTGAAACACAAAGAAAGTACAGTTTTGTACCTACCATAAATGTAGATGTTCAAGTGTATTCACTGCTGCAGTCATTACACTTGGTTTATCCTGCCGTCAGGCGGTCCCGCAGTCGGCCAGAGTTCCAAAGTCTTGGTCCAGCGTTAGTTGCTGTCGCTTCTTCCCTGACGTCAGTGCGCCAGGGGTATATAAGATGCAGCCGACGCCATTTTCTTCAGTTTTTCTTGCCCCAGATGTCAGGTGCCCCCAAATAGGTAGGCAATACATACTGCTAATAAAACATACATAAAAAATAAAAACAATACCTTCAGTTACAAGAAAATACACCACATAGGTTGTATAGGGTAGAAAGGTACAGATAAGTCCCAGCTAAGAAAGTGGGGATGGAGGGAGAGGGTAAAGTACAGTTTTGTACCTACCATAAATGTAGATGTTCGAGTGCTAATACAGCTGAAGTCATAACAGATGGGTTCTCCTGCCGTCAGGCGGGTCCTTGGTCGGCCGAATTCCAAAGTCTAGGTCCGGCGTCGGTTGTCGTTGCTTCTTCCCTGATGTCAGTGCGACAGGGGGTATAAAAGAACCAGCCAACGCCATTTTCTTCAGTTTTTCTTGCCCCAGATGTCAGGTGCCCCCAGAAGGAAGGCAAAACATAAATTTATGTAGTAAAGCAAATGTAATAAAATCAAAAAACAGTAGTTGCAAGCAAATACACCATAAAAGAATACCCCAATGAGGTTGTATGAGGAGGTGTTAGCCATAAGGCCTGTCCCAAGAGGGGAAGGAGGGAGGGAAACCTGGACTGCAGCTGTATTAGCACTCGAACATCTACATTTATGGTAGGTACAAAACTGTACTATGTTCATCGTGCATACAGCTGCAGTCATAACAGATGGGTAGAATCCCAAAGCTAATAAAGGGGTGGTAGGCACTAAGTGGAACTAGGTGGAGCCAGGATGCCCTGCAAGACTGCAGTGGCAAATCCCGCTCTAGTTTTGGAGTATAAAGGTAGGTGATAGTGCTTGGAGAAAGTATGTACAGAACTCCAAGTGGCTGCTTCCAAAATATCTTTGGTAGGAACCCCCCTGAGGAAAACTGCAGAGGTAGCTGTGCCCTTGTGGAGTGAAATCTGATGCCTGTAGGTACAGATTTACCATGAAAAGAGTAACAAAAGCGTATGGAGTGGGCTATCCATTTTGAGATTGTCTGTTTGGAAATAGGTTTCCCTTGAGCACCTGTAGCATAGGACACAAAGAGTTGCTCTGATTTTCTGAAAGGCTTTGTCCTGTCCAAATAATAACGGAGCTGTCTGTGAAGGTCCAAGGAATGTAGTAGCCTCTCCCCTTTGTTTTGTGGATTAGGGTAAAATGTAGGTAAGTAAATAGCCTGATTCAAGGCTACCCTGGACACTACCTTTGGCATAAATGAAGGATTGGTCCGTAAGGAAACTCTGTCCTGATGGAAAATGATGAAAGGCTGCACAGCCATGAGGGCTTGTAGATCCGAAACCCTGCGTGCTGAGGTGATAGCTAGAAGGAAGGCTTTTTTCCATGACAAATATTGCAGATCTGTTGAAGCAGCTGGCTCAAAAGGAGGCAGGGTTAGTTTTTCTAGAATTAAATTGAGGTCCCAAGCCAGTACTGGTTACTTCCTTGGGGGTTTTATATTCTTAGCCCCTCTGAGGAACTGTCTAAAGAGAGGGTGAGAGAATAAAGGAGGATCAGTGTTGTACTCTGCAGAAATGGCTGAGGCATGGATTTTGATGGAGGAGAATGAAAGTCCACTGCTTAGCAGCTTGGCTAGGCACTGTAGTATTTGAGGTAAATTCAGTATTCCAGGATTCTGACCCTTTTTCTGATTCCAGACACAAAACAGTTTCCATTTTGCAGAGTAGGCTTTTCTAGTAGGAGGCCTTCTGGCCTCCAAAATGACATCCTGCACCTCCTTGGAGAGTAGGGTCTGCTGTGAATTTAAGGAATCCTCCATGCGGCTAGATTGAGTGTTTTCAGCTGACTGTGAAGACTTTTGAAGTTGTGCTGAGTCAGTAGAAGAGGCATTAGAGGTAGGATCCATGGTGGGGAATGCGTCAGGCTCCTCAGGAGTGGATACCAGTGTTGTCCTGGCCAGTCTGGAGCAATGAGGATCATCTTTGGTCTGTCTGCTCTGGCTTTTAATAGAACTTTGGCCAGCAGTGGAAGAGGAGGAAAGGCATAAACCGTCATTGTTGTCCAACTGAAAGAGAGTGCGTCCACTTTCCAGGCCTGTGGATGAAAGGTCCTTGAGCAGAATTTTGTCAATTGGTAATTTCTGTGGGTGGCAAAGAGATCTATGTCTGGCCTTCCCCATGCTTGAATTATCATTGTAAAAACTTGAGGATGCAACTTCCATTCGTGTGGATCTGTCATATTTCAGCTCAGGTTGTCTGCCAGTGTGTTTTCCTTCCCTGGCAGGAATTGTGCTTGAAGTTGGATTTGCAATTCCAGAGCTGTGTTCCAAAGGGACATGGCTAGTCTGCACAGGGGGTATGAATGAGTTCCTCCCTCTTTATGTACCATATCACCGTGGTGTTGTCTGTTCTTATCAATAGCTGCCCTGGATGCAGTAGGTCTTTGAAAGCCATAAAAGCATTTATTACTGCTAGCATTTCCTTTTGATTGATGTGTAGGTGCTTCTCTTTTTGTGACCATTTGCCCTGAATGCACCGATCTGTCATGTGCGCCCCCCCCAGGCGTAGTCCGAGGCGTCTGTTGTGATGACTTGATTTGCTTGAGGCTTGCAGAATGGGAGACCTATGTTTCTTTGGCATGCTTGAGCCCACCACAGAAACTCCTTTTGAAGACATGGAATCAGTGGTATGATTGCTTCCAAACTGTCGCTGTGTTGAGACCATAAGTTTTTTAGGTACCATTGAAGTTTCCTCATATGCAGCTTTGCACATGGGATTAGTAGGATGCAAGATGCCATGAATCCCAGAGCCTGCAGGATTTTCCTTGCAGTCAGCCTGGTGAAGGTTGCCAGTTTTCTGAAGTATTGAGTTAATTGCCCTTGTTTCTCTGGCGTGAGGTAGGCCATCTGGGTGTTTGTATCCAAGCTGGCACCCAGGAAAATTATTGTCTGAGAGGGTATTAGTCTTGACTTCTTTTTGTTGACTGTGTATCCCAGAGATTTCAACAACATTATTACAAACGCCAGGTGTTTCCGAAGAGTGTGTTTGCTGTCCGCTTGGATCAGGCAGTCGTCCAGATTTGGGTATATCTGTATCCCTTGAAGTCTGCAGAAGGCAATTACTGATGCCAGGCATTTCGTGAACACTCTGGGCGCAGTAGATAAGCCAAAGGGCAATGCAGAGAATTGATAATGGGATGAACCTGCAAGAAATCTGAGGTATCTTCTGCAATCTTGTCTGACTAGGACATGCAGGTATGCCTCCTTGAGGTCCAATGTCACCAGCCAAGACTCCTTGCCCAGCATGGGAAGAAGCTGCTGTAATGTGAGCATCTTGAACTTTGGTATGAGTAAATATGTGTTTAGGATGGATAGGTCCAAAATAGGTCTCCAATTTTTGCCCTTCCTTGGTACCAGGAATAGTCTGGAATAAAAACCTTGACCCTGTTCTTGTGCAGGTACCTCTTGAATAGCTTTCATGTCCATGAGATCTGAAATTTGTTTTTGTGGCTCTGCCCTTTGATTGTGTGGCAGGTTTGGCATGCCTCTCATTTTTGGAAGGGTGTGAAAGTGGAATCTGTAGCCTCTGTCTATAATGTCCAGGATCCATTTGTCTTTTGTGACAATATGCCAATTTTTCGAAAATAATGCCAGTTTTCCGCCTAAAGGTGCTGCCATTTGAGAATTGCTTGGCATGCAAAGGGGAAAGTCATTGGGTCTGCTTTCTGAATGGCTGTGAACTATCCTCACCCCCTCTTGGTGTAGGTGTTTGCCATTGTCTGCCTCTAAATGATCCTTGAGATTGCCCTCTACCTCTCGGGCGCCTGTATCTACCTCTTTGAGGTCTGTCCGTGGCTGGAAAGGACCAATTTTTTGAAGGCCAATTTCTACTGAAACGTGGCGGTTGTACCTGTAGGAAATCTTTCACTGTTTGCATTGATTTTGCCTTTTCCTCCATTTTCTTTAATACCTCCTCAGCTTTAACACCAAACAATACATCATTTTGAAGAGGTGCATCTAGTAATTTAGCTTTGACATGATCTGGTAAGGTTTGCTCTTTGAGCCAAGCATGTCTACGTATGACTGATCCTGTAACAGCAGCTCTACAAGAGGCCTCTAAAGCATCAAAACCACATTGCAAGGTATGTTTACCCACTTGCTCTGCACTATGCAACAAACCCTGCAACTCCTTCAAGTCTGGTTGTTCAGGTTGTGACATTTTGCTTTTCAACTGAGATAACAAAAACTGTTGATACTTTAACATATGGAACTGACAGTTTAATGCCCTCATGGTTAAAGTGGCCGAGGTGTATACCTTTTTCCCCCCACCTTACTAAAGCTCTGGAATCTCTCTCTGAAGGTAATGGATTTTTGGCAGTGGAGGCCTTAATTCTCTTGGGACCCTGTGAAATAGTTTCTGGGTCAGCCGCATGGCTTTTGTATAGGAATTGGTGTGAATCAGGAACCCGGTAATACCTGTCAGGCTTGACTGGAGCTGGAGGTAAAGAATCTGGGTTAAGGCTGGCCTCTGAATACACATCATCTAGTATGTCTAAGACAGGAGGTATAGCCAGAGGCCTGTGCTGAGGGAGCAAGAGGAAATCCCTGAGCCTTTTCTTAGAGTCTGAGTACTCTTGGCCTTCCCAGTGGAAGTGTTCCCTTAAGGTATGCAAGGTTTCCCCAAAAGAGTAATCCTCAGGGGGGGAGACAGAGGGAATGGACTCCTCTGCATCAGAATCTTCGAAAGGGGAGCAAGAATGTTCCTGGTCCTCAGAATGCTCTGAAGTAATGGAGGCCTGGTCCGAGGAAAGGTATTCTTCCTCCACTCTGGGCCTTTTGTCCGGGGGGGGGGGGTTGAGAACCCCTGATAAGAGTAATCAAATCCTCAGCCATTTTGAGTATCTGCTTTTTAGGCATAGGGCCTTGAGAGGGGCCCTGTGGAGCTTGTCTTTTAGAATGCATGGCTGCTTTAGATTTAGTGTAAGCCTTAATGGAAAAAGAAGAAGGCCTGAAGACACCTTGAGAGGTGGCAGGCCTGTCTGAACTCTGAGTTTCCCCGCCAAGAGTGACTTCGTTATCTGTAGTCGGGGTGTGGGCCGAAGAACCTGCGACCTCGGGCACAGAAGACACCGCTAATGAAGTGTCATCGGTAGTCAGGGGCTGCGTAGGTGCCTCGCTGAGAACCGGAGCACATGTAGTCGGCTTTAGCGTGGTATCGGTAGAAGTCGCGGACGTCGTATGTCGGTCCTTATCTTTACGTCGTTTACTCAAAATTGGAGTCGAAGTATCCGACGACATGTTGTAAATAAACTTTTTGACAAAATAGTGTTAGGCGAACTCCGCCCGATGCTTAATAGTGCGTCTGTTGAATGTAGCACAAAACCGACAGGCCGAGACGTCGTGGTCTGGGTCTAAGCAAGGTATACAGAGGGAATGGAAATCCTTATGCGGTATTTGCTTCCACATGAAATGCAATTATTAACTTTGTCTGACATCGGTCTGAGGCAAGAAAAGTTTCCCCAACGGGGTACTTAGCTTTATAGAAGTCTTCGGTTGAGAAATATTCGTAATCTCAGGAGCTGGCCGACCGGCACTTGCGAACTGCTTCTGCTTCGGGCACCGCGCGGCAAGAAAGACTGAAGAAAATGGCGTTGGCTGGTTCTTTTACACCCCTGGCGCACTGACGTCAGGGAAGAAGCGACGACAACCGACGCCGGACCTAGACTTTGGAATTCGGCCGACCGAGGACCCGCCTGACGGCAGGAGAACCCATCTGTTATGACTGCAGCTGTATGCACGATGAACATCCTGGACTGCAGCAGTGAATATACTCAGACATCTACATTTATGGTAGGTACAAAACTGTACTATGTTCATCGTGTTACACTGCTGCAGTCATTACACTTGGGTAGAAACCCAAAGCTGAGGTTGGGTGGCTGGGTCTATAAAGAGTTAGGATTGGCTATGAGGCCCTGCAGAACTGCAGTGGCAAAGCCAGCTCTGGATTTAGAGTAAAAAGGCAAGTGGTAATGTTTGGTAAAGGTGTGCACTGAACTCCAAGTTGCAGCCTCCAAAATTTCCTTGGTAGGTACTCCTCTGAGAAAGGCTGTTGAAGTGGCTGTTGCCCTGGTGGAATGTGGCCTAATGGTATTTGGGACTGATTTTCCATGCGATGTGTAGCAGTAACAAATACAGTGTCCTATCCATTTGGATATAGTCTGCTTTGAGATAGCCTTGCCCTGTGATCCTGCAGTATATGCTACAAACAGTTACTCAGTTTTCCTGAAAGCTTTTGTTTTGTCCAAGTAGAAGCGTAGCTGCCTGTGTATGTCCAAAGAATGCAGAAGTTTCTCCCCTTTATTCTGGGGGTTTGGATAAAAAGTTGGCAAATGGATGGTTTGGTTAAGAGCCACACTAGAGATCACCTTTGGCATAAAGGTAGGGTTTGCCCTTAAAGAAACCCTGTCCTGATAAAAAATTATAAAAGGTTCCACTGCCATTAATGCCTGTAGCTCTGAGACTCTTCGTGCTGAAGTTACTGCCAGGAGCAGAGCTGTTTTCCATGATAAAAATTTTAGATAGGCTGTATTGGCTGGCTCAAAAGGTGGTAGGGTCAGTTTTTCCCAAAACGAAATTGAGGTCCCAAGTTGGTGTTGGTGCTCTCCGGGGCAGTCTTATGTTTTTAGCCCCTCTGAGGTACTGCTTTAGCAAGGGATGAGAGAATAAAGGAGGACCCGTGTTGTAATGTGCTGAAATGGCAGAGGCGTGGATCTTAATTGATGAGAAGGATAGGCCTCTGTCCAGCATCTCAGTTAAGTATTGTAAAATCTGAGGAATGTTTGGAACAAGAGGGTCAAGGCTTTGAGCCTGGTTCCAGGCACAGAATCTCTTCCATTTTTCTGAATAAGTTTTCCGGGGTTCGGTCTCCTGGCCTCCAAAATGACATCCATAACAGCTTTAGAGAGAGGTGTTGCCTGTTTGACTAATGAATCTACCATGCAGCCAGGTTTAGGGTTTTGAGCTGACTGTGCAGGATCTGATTGTTTTGTTGAGTCAGAAGGTGTGGAATTTGAGGCAAAATCCATGGTGGGCCTTGAGCCAAGTTCCTTAAGATAGGGTACCAGTGCTGGCGTGGCCAGTCTGGAGCAATCAGGATCATCTGTGGTTTTTCTTGTCTGGCTTTTAGGAGTAACTTTGAAAGGAGAGGCAGTGGCGGGAAGGCATAAACTTTTAGGTTTTTCCAGCTGAACAAAAGAGCATCCACTTTCCATGCTTGTTTGTGATAAGTCCTTGTCCAGAATTTTTGTAGTTGGCATTGGGGAGGCAAAAAGATCTATGTTTGGGCATCCCCATTTTTGCGTTACCATGCTGAAGATTTGAGGATTCAATTTCCATTCGTGAGGGTCCATGATATTTCTGCTTAGATCGTCTGCCAGAGTATTTTTCTTTCCTGGCAGGAACTGTGCTTCCAGGTGAACTTGATACGTTAGAGCTGTGTTCTACAAGGTCATGGCTTGCCTGCATAGGGGATAAGAATGAGTGCCCCCTTGCTTGTTTATGTACCACATTACTGTGGTGTTGTCTGTCTTTAGTAATAATTGTCCTGGATGCAGAAGGTCCTTGAAAGCTGCTAGGGCATTTTGAACAGCCAATCTCTCTTTTTGACTGATGTGAAGATACATCTGGTCTGTGGTCCACTTGCCCTGAATGCATTTTCCTGCCATGTGACATTCTAAAGACATGCTTCTGGAGCATTTCTCCCCAGGCCTCCGCTGAAAACAGGATCTGTGGAACCTAGTCGGACTTTCCCGGTCAACAAATGTTAAATAAATAAAATTAAAATGTGTGCTCCCCAGGCGTAATCCGAAGCATCTGTTGTTAGAGTTTGCCTGGCTGTGGGTTGGGTAAAAGGCTGACCCTTGTTTAGGTGACATGCCTGTGCCCACCATCGAAACTCCTGTTGTAGGCAGAGAATCATTGGTATTACTGCTTCTAAACTGTGAGAGTGTTGAGTCCAAACACTTTTTAGGTACCACTGTAATTTCCTCATATGCAGTATGGCATATGGTATTAGTAGTATGCAGGATGCCATGAATCCCAGGGCCTGCAAAATTTTTCTTGCAGGGAGCTGGGACTTTTTTGCCAATAATTGAAAATATTGAGTTAGTTGAACTTGTTTGTCTGGCGTGAGGTAAGCCATCTGGGCCGTTGTATTTAAGCTGGCACACAGGAATATAATCTGTTGCGAGGGCACTAGTTTTAACTTCTTTTCGTTTACTGTGCACCCTAGAGAAATTAGCAACCTTTTTACAAACGCCAGATGCTGTAGAAGAATGTCCGTTGTCTCTGCTTCAATGAGGCAGTCGTCCAGGTATGGATATATTTGAATTCCTTTTTGTCTGCAAAATGCAATTACTGGTGCCAGGCACTTTGTGAAGACTCTGGGTGCAATAGATAAGCCAAAGGGCAGTGCAGAGAATTGGTAGTGCATTGTACCAGCTTTGAATCTGAGGTATCTCCTGCAATTTTGTCTGATAGGGACATGCAGGTATACCTCTTTGAGGTCCAGAATAACAAGCCAAGCCTTCTTGCCCAGTATGGGTAGAAGCTGCTGTAATGTCAACATTTTGAATTTTGGAATATCCAGGTAAGTATTCAGAATTGAAAGGTCTTAGTATAGGCCTCCAGGCCTTGTCCTTTCTGGGGACCAGGAAGAGTCTTGAGTAAAATCCTTGTCCTTGCTCCTGTTATGGTACTTTTTGAATAGCTCTCATGTCCATGAGGGCTGAAATTTGTTTTTGTGCCTCTGTCCATTGATTTTGTGGCAGGTCTGGCATTCCTTTTAGCCTTGGTAAAGTATGAAAGTGGAACCTGTAACCTTGAGACACAATATTCAGAACCTATTTGTCTTGGGTGATTGTTTGCCAGTTTTGAGAAAAAAGTGCTAATTTTCCCCCTAAGGGGGCTTCCAAAAGGGAAGTGCTTGGCGTACGAAGGGGAAAGTCATTGTGACTGTTTCCTATAAGGTTGAAACTTGTCCTCACCTCCTTTTGGGGTTGAGGTGACCCCACTGTAATCGTCTGTTTGAGCCTTGGGGTTGAGATCTGCCTCTTGGGCGTCTGTATCTGCCTCTCTGTGGCCTGTCTGACACTGGAAAGGACCAATTCTTTGTTGGCCAATTTCTGCTAAACCGAGGCGGCTGTACCTGTAAGAAATGCTTGACTGTTTGCATAGATTTAGCTTTATCCTTCATTTTCTTTAACACCTCTTCTGCCTTAACACCAAACAAGGTATCATGCTGTAAAGGAGCATCCAATAATTTTGCCTTAACATGATCAGGTAAACTCTGTTCTTTTAACCAAGTATGTCTTCGAATCACAGAACCTGTAACTGCGGCTTTACAAGAGGCCTCTAAAGAATCAAAACCACATTGCAGAGTATGTTTTCCCACCTGTTCAACTGAAGGTAATAAATCCTGCATTTCTTTACGATCAGGAGCTTCTGAGCTTGCAAGCATTTTCTGTTTTAACTGAGCCATTAAATATTGTTGGTACTTAAGCATGTGAAACTGGCAATTTAAAGCTCTTACTGCTAAAGTTGCAGAAGTGTATACTTTCTTCTCCCATCTATCCAAAGCTCTGGAATCTCTGTCAGAGGGTACTGGATTTTTTGCAATAGAAGCCTTAACCCCTTCTGGACCCTGGGAAATAGTTTCTGGATCAGCAGAAGGGTTTTTGTAAAGAAACTTGTGAGAGTCAGGGACTCTATAATACCTATCTGGCTTGGCTGGAGCAGGGGGCAAAGAATCAGGAGATAAGCTGGATTCAGAGAACACATCATCCACAATGTCTAGCACAGGCGGAATAGCCAGCGGCCTGTGCTGAGGCAATAAAAGGAAATCCCTGAGCCTTTTCTTGGATTCTGAGTAATCCTGACTTTCCCAATGGAAATGCTCCCTCATGGTATGCAAAGTTTCCCCAAAAGAATAATCCTCAGGAGGAGAGGCTGAAGGGATAGAGTCTTCAGCATCAGAGTCCTCATAGGGGGGTAGAGAGTATCCCTGGTCTGAAAAGGAATCAGAGGAAATGGAAACCTGATCAGCGGAATCATAGTCTGTATCCTGCCTAGGCCTTTTCTCAGGAGGGGGATGAAAACCCCTGATTAGAGTAATGAGGTCTTCGGCCATTTTAAGCATCTGTTTCTTAGGCATGGAGAACTGTCCAGGAGAATGCTGTACTTGTTTCTTTGTCATTAATGGTACCTTTGTCTTGGCTGTTGTTTTAATGGTAAGTTGTGAAGGTCTGAAAACACCCTCAGAAGCCGATGCCTGCTCAGCGGTTCCAGACCCATCTGAGGGATTAGTTTCAATAATTCGTAGGCCCAATACCTTGAGTTTCCAGAGGCCTAGTTGTCTCCACGTGGGAGTCTGAAGTGGCCTGTGGCTCTGAGGTAGCGGGTGTCAGGGGCTGCGAAAGCGCCTCACTGAGAACCGGCGACTGGCCTAGAAGAGGTTTCGTCGTCGGTTTTGGACCACGGATGCCTGTCTTTATCCTTGTCTTTGCATTTTTTCAGTATTGAGGTCGTCGGTTGATCCAACGGCAAAGTATAATTGAACCTTCGGCCAAAGTAGTGCAAAGCAAAATCAAAACGTCTTTTTATAGTGCGTTTGTTAAATCTAGCACAAAACCGACAACTAGTGACGTCGTGATCAGGGCCTAGGCATGGAATACAGTAAGAGTGGAAGTCCTTATGAGGTATTTGCTTCCCACAAGAAATACAATTATTAACTTTTTCTGACATCGGGCTGAGGCAAGAAAAAAGTTTCTCCAACGGGGTACTTAGCTGTATTGAAGACTTCGGATCTGAAATTCGACTTCGAAAATCTCAGGAGTCGGCCGACTGGCACTTGCGAACTGCTTCTGCTTCGGGCACTGCGCGGCAAGAAAGACTGAAGAAAATGGCGTTGGATGCATCTTATATACCCCTGGCGCACTGACGTCAGGGAAGAAGCGACAGCAACCGACACCGGACCAAGACTTTGGAACTCTGGCCAACTGCGGGACCGCCTGACGGCAGGATAACCCAAGTGTAATGACTGCAGCAGTGTAACACGATGAACATCGGATACAGTGTCCTATCCACTTTGAAATGGTCTGCTTTGAAATAGCCTTTCCCTGTGATCCTGCAGCATATGCTACAAACAATTGCTCAGTTTTCCTGAAAGCTTTTGTTTTGTCCAGGTAGAAGCATAACTGCCTGTGTATGTCCACTGAGTGCAGAAGTCTCCCCCCTTTATTCTGGGGATTTGGATAAAATGTTGGCAAGTGAATAATTTGGTTAAGAGCCACACTGGCATAAATGGCCTTTGGCATAAATGTAGGGTTTGTTCTTAAATAATCCCTGTCCTGATGAAAAATGATGAAAGGTTCCACTGCCATTAGTGCCTGTAACTCTGAGACTCTTCGTGCTGTGGTTATTGCCAGAAGCAGAGCAGTTTTCCATGACACGTATTTTAATTCTGCTGAATTGGCTGGCTCAAATGGAGGTAAAGTTAGTTTTTCCAAGACAAAGTTGAGGTCCCAAGTTGGTGTTGGTGCTCTCCGGGGCGGTCTTATGTTTTTAGCCCTTCTGAGGTACTGTTTTAATAATGGATGAGAGAAAATAGGAGGATCTGTGTTGTAGTGAGCTGAGATGGCAGAGGCGTGGATCTTAATGGATGAAAAGGATAGGCCTTTGTCCAGCATCTCAGTTAAGTATTGTAATATATGAGGAATATTTGGAAAAAGAAGGTCAAAGCTTTCAGCCTGGTTCCAGGCGCAGAATCTCTTCCACTTTTCTGAATAGGATTTCCTGGTGCGGGGCCTCCTGGCCTCCAAAATGACATCTATAACAGCTTTAGAGAGAGGTGTTGGCTGCTTGGCTAAGTAATCTGCCATGCAGCCAGGTTTAAGGTTTTGAGCTGGCTGTGCAGGATCTGATTGTTTTGTTGAGTCAGAAGATGAGGAATTTGAGGTAAAATCCATGGTGGGCCTGGAGCCAAGTTCTTTAAGATTGGGTACCCGTGCTGGCGTGGCCAGTCTGGGGCAATCAGGATCATTTTTGGCCTTTCTTGTCTGGCTTTTAGGAGTACCTTTGAAAGGAGAGGCAGTGGTGGGAAGGCATAAACTTTTAGGGTTTTCCAGCTGAACGAGAGAGCATCCACTTTCCATGCTTGTGTGTGGTAAGTCCTTGTGCAGAATTTCTGTAGTTAGCAGTTCAGAGGGGGAGGCAAAAAGATCTATGTCTGGCCACCCCCATTTTTGTGTTATCATGCTGAATACTTGTGGATTTAATTTCCACTCGTGAGGATCCACAATGTTTCTGCTTAAGTCGTCTGCCAGAGTATTTTTCTTTCCTGGCAGGAATTGTGCTTGCAGATGAGCATGATAGGTCAGTGCTGTGTTCCACAAGGTCATGGCTTGTCTGCAGAGGGGATAGGAATGAGTGCCCCCTTGCTTGTTTATGTACCACATAACTGTGGTGTTGTCCGTCTTTAATAAAATAGTTGTCCTGGACGCAGAAGGTCCTTGAAAGCAGTTAGGGCATTTTGTACAGCTAGCATCTCTTTTTGATTGATGTGAAGATGCATATGGTCTGCAGCCCACTTGCCCTGAATACATTTTCCTGCCATGTGTGCTCCCCAGGCGTAATCCGAAGCATCTGTTGCTAGTGTCTGCCTGGCTGTGGGTAAAGTGAAAGGCTGTCCCTTGTTGTGGTGACATGCCTGTGCCCACCATCGAAACTCCTGTTGTAAGCAGGGAATAAGTGGTATTTCTGTTTCCAAACTGTGACAGTGTTGACTCCAAACACTTTTTAGGTACCATTGTAATTTCCTCATATGCAGTCTGGCATATGGTATTAGTAGTATGCAGGACGCCATGAACCCAAAGGCCTGCAGAATTTTTCTTGCAGGGAGTTGGGTTTTTGTTGCCATCAACTGAAAGTACTGAGTCAGTTGTCTTTGTCTGGCGTGAGATAAGCCATCTGGGCCGTTGTATTTAAGCTGGCACCCAGCGATATTCTCTTGTGAGGGCACTAGTTTTGACTTCTTTTGGTTTACTGTGTACCCTAGGCAAATTAGCAATCTTTTTACAAACGCCAGATGCTTTAGAAGAATGTCCTTGCTCTCTGCTTGAATAAGACAGTCGTCCAAAAAGGGATATATTTGAATTCCTTTTTGTCTGCAAAATGCAATTACTGGTGCCAGGCATTTTGTGAAGACCCTGGACGCAGTAGATAAGCCACAGGACAGTGCAGAGAATTGGTAGTGCATTGTACCAGCTTTGAATCTCAGGTAATTTCTACAATTTTGTCTGATAGGGACATGCAGGTATGCCTCTTTGAGGTCCAGAGTAACAAGCCAAGCCTTCTTGCCCAGCATGGGAAGAAGCTGCTGTAGTGTCAACATTTTGAATTTCGGAACATCCAGGTAAGTATTTAGAGTTGAAAGGTCTAGTATGGGTCTCCAGACTTTGTCCTTTCTGGGGACCAGGAAGAGTCTTGAGTAAATTCCTTGTCCTTGTTCCTGCTGTGGTACTTTTTGAATAGCTCTCATGTCCATGAGGGCTGAAATTTGTTTTTGAGCCTCTGCCCATTGATTTTGTGGCAGGTCTGGCATTCCTTTTAGCCTTGGTAAAGTGTGAAAGTGGAACCTGTAACCTTGAGACACAATATTCAGAACCCATTTGTCTTGGGTGATTGTTTGCCAATTTTGAGAAAAAAGTGCTAGTTTTCCCCCTAAGGGGGCTGCCGAAATGGAAGTGCTTGGCATACGAAGGGGGAAGTCATTGGGACTGTTTCCTGTAAGGTTGAGACTTGTAGTCACCTCCTTTTGGGGTTGAGGTACTCCACTGTTGTTGTCTGTTACAGCCTTGGGGTTGAGATCTGCCTCTTGGGCGTCTGTATCTGCCTCTCTGTGGCCTGTGTGACACTGGAAAGGACCAATTCTTTGTAGGCCAATTTCTGCTAAATCGAGGTGGCTGTACCTGTATGAAATCTTTGACTGTTTGCATAGATTTCGCTTTATCCTTCATTTTCTTTAACACCTCTTCTGCCTTAACACCAAACAAGGTATCATGCTGTAAAGGAGCATCCAATAATTTTGCATTAACATGATCAGATAGACTCTGTTCTTTTAACCAAGCATGTCTTCGAATCACAGAACCTGTAACTGCGGCTCTACAAGAGGCCTCTAAAGAATCAAAACCACATTGCAGAGTATGTTTTCCCACCTGTTCGACTGCATGCAATAAATCCTGCATTTCTTTATAATCAGGAGCTTCTGAGCTTGCAAGCATTTTCTGTTTTAACTGAGCCATTAAATATTGTTGGTACTTAAGCATGTGAAACTGGCAATTTAAAGCCCTTACTGCTAAAGTTGCAGAAGTGCAAACTTTCTTCCCCCATCTACCAATGCTCTAGAATCTCTGTCAGAGGGGACTGGATTTTTTGCAATGGAAGCCTTAACCCCTTTGGGACCCTGGGGAATAGTTTCTGGATCAGCAGAAGGGTTTTTATAAAGAAACTTGTGAGAGTCAGGGACTCTATAATACCTATCTGGCTTGGCTGGTGCAGGGGGCAAAGAATCAGGAGATGAGCTGGATTCAGAGAACACATCATCCACAATATCTAACACAGGCGGAATAGCCAGGGGCCTGTGCTGAGGCAATAAAAGGAAGTCCCTGAGCCTTTTCTTGGATTCTGAATAATCCTAACTTTCCCAATGGAAATGCTCCCTCATGGTATGTAGAGTTTCCCCAAAAGAGTAATCCTCAGGAGGAGAGGCTGAAGGGATAGATTCTTCAGCATCAGAGTCCTCATAGGGGGGTAGAGAGTATCCCTGGTCTGAAGAGGAATCAGAGGAAATGGAAACCTGATCAGAGGAATCATAGTCTGTATCCTGCCTAGGCCTTTTCTCAGGAGGGGTATGGGAACCCCTGATTAGAGTAATGAGGTCTTCGGCCATTTTAAGCATCTGTTTCTTAGGCATGGAGGACTGTCCAGGAGAGTGCTGTACTTGCTTCTTTGTCTTTAATGGTGTTTTTGTCTTGGCTGTTGCTTTAATGGTAAGTTGTGAAGGTCTGAAAACACCCTCAGAAGCCGGTGCCTGCTCAGCGGCTCCGGACTCATCTGAGGGATTAGTTTCCGTAGGCCCAATACCTTGAGTTTCCAGAGGCCTAGTTGCCTCCACGTGGGAGTCTGAGGCGGCCTGTGGCTCTGAGGTAGCGGGTGTCAGGGGCTGCAAAAGCGCCTCACTGAGAACCGGCGACTGGCCTAGAAGAGGCTTCATCATCGGTTTTGGACCTTGGATGCCTGTCTTTATCCTTGTCTTTGCATTTTTTAAGAATTGCGGTGGTCGGTTGATCCAACGGCATAGTATAATTGAACCTTCGGCCAAAGTAGTGCAAAGCAAAATCAAAACGTCGTTTTACAGTGCGTCTGTTAAATCTAGCACAAAACCAACAACTAGTGATGTCGTGATCAGGGCCTAGGCATGGAATACAGTAAGAGTGGAAGTCCTTATGAAGTATTAGCTTCCCACAAGAAATACAATTATTAACTTTTTCTGACATCGGTCTGAGGCAAGAAAAAAGTTTCCCCAACGGGGTACTTAGCTTTATTGAAGACTTCAGATCTGAAATTCGACTTCGAAAATCTCAAGAGTCTTTAGCTTTGGGCACCGCGTGGCAAAAAAGACTGAAGAAAATGGCGTCAGATGCATCTTATATACACTTGGCGCACTGACGTAAGGGAAGAAGCGAGAGCAACCGAAGCCGGACCAAGACTTTGGAACTCTGGCCGTGCACGGGAATGCCTGACGGCAGGATAACTCAAGTGTAATGACTGCAGCAGTGTAACACTATGAATATCTGATAATGCATAGATCCTGTCCTAAAGCAAAGAAATTTCCTGCAGGAGTCCCTTACAACGATGTGCAGATAGGCTTCTTTTAAGTCTAGGGTAGCTAACCAGGCATCTTTGGCCAGCATAGGAAGAAGCTGC
This sequence comes from Protopterus annectens, assembly GCF_019279795.1. NCBI lineage: Eukaryota > Metazoa > Chordata > Ceratodontiformes > Protopteridae > Protopterus > Protopterus annectens. The sequence goes on from NC_056737.1 coordinate 1,136,976,401, forward strand.
TGCAGCAGGGTGAGCATTTTGAATTTTGGTACCACTAGAAAGGTGTTTAGAATGGAAAGATCTAGGATTGGGTGCCAAGTGCCCTCTTTTCTGGGTACCAGGAAAGGTCTGGAATAGAACCTTTGACCTATCTGTTCCGCAGGAACAAGGTGAATTGCCCTTATAGAGAGCAGGGATTGAACTTGGTTTTGTGCCTCTGCCCACTGGTTTGGAGGAAGGTCTGGGAACCCTTTTGGGGTTGGCACTGAGTGGAAGTAAAATATGTACGCCTAGGATACAATGTTGAGGACCCATCTGTATTTGGTGATGGAAGTCCAGTTTTTTGCATGATGAGCAAGTTTTCCTCCTAGGGACACAAGCAGTTGGGCAGAGGTGGGGAGTGGAGTTGAGACATAATTGAGAATTCTTCCCATAAGGGGGTGGCTGAGCACTCTCTGTTTTTGAAGTGGAGGCACTCCATTGCTTAGATCTCTGCATACCCTGAGACTGTAGTCTGGGGGGGGGGGGGTTGTGTTTCCCCTAGGTCTAGTTTGAGATGGCTTTGAGGGGACTGGAAAGAACCAATGTTTCGAGGGGCAATGCCTACTGAATCTAGGAGGCTGTACTTGCAAGAAATTTTTGACTGTCTGCATAGAGTTAGCTTTTTGTCCATCTTTTTAAGAACCTCTTCTGTTTTGGTGCCAAACAGATTGTCCTTATTCAAAGGAGCGTCTAGTAATTTTGATTTGACATGGTCTGGCAAGGTCTACTCCTTAAGCCAAGCATATCTTCTCAGTACAGAACCAGTGACTGCTGCCCTGCAAGATGCTTCTATGGCATCAAAGCCACACTGCAATGTATGCTTGCTGACTTGGCTTGCAGAATGCATAAGAGCTCTTGTAATTCTTTATTTTCTGCACAGTCCGTAAAGATAGCTATTTTTGCTTAATAAGTTCCATAACATGTTGTTGGTACTTCAGCATGTGAAACTGGCAATTCAAAGTCCTAATGGCAAGAGTTGCAGAAGTGTATACATTCTTACCCCATCTGTCTAAAGCTCTGGAATCTCTGTCCGAAGGAGTGGGATTCTCAGCTGTAGTTGCTTTGATACCTTTACGCCCCTGGGAGATGACCTCTGGGTTAACAGTAGGATTTTTGAAAATGAATTTGTGAGAGTCAGGAACTCTGTAGTACCTGTCTGGTTTCCTAGGAGCAGGAGGCAAAGTATCAGGAGTTAAACTGGATTCCATAAAGACATCATCCACAACATCCAGGACTGGGGGTAATGCTAGAGGCCTATGTTGAGGCAAGTCTAGAAATTCCCTGAGTCTCTTTTTGGACTGAGGACAGCCTTGGCATTCCCAGTGGAAATGTTCTCAAAGTATGTTAAGGTTTCACCAAAAGAAAAATCCTCTGGTTGAGAAGCAGAGGGAATAGATTCCTCTGCATCCGAATCCTCATAAGCAGAAAAAGGCATGTCTTCATAATCAGATACCTCAGAGTCGTCGGACTCTTGATCTGTTAAAGCTGCTGGGGACAGATCTCTTTCTCTTAGCAGGGGAAGGCTGACTTTCCCTAAGCAACATAATAAGGTCTTCTGCCATTTTAAGCATTTGATGTTGAGGCAAGGAAGCAGGTGCATGAGTTTGGGTCGTCGGTTTTTTAGGCGTAGCACGTACTCTTGGCCTTAGAAACTCGGTATCTTTAGACAGAACTGAAGACACGAAAGAAGTCGGTTTGTGTCGAATATAGGTTGTGTGAAGAACTTCCTCAGAAGCTGGTGCCTGCACAGCAGCTCTTGACCCATCCAAGGTAGAGACATCCGCAGGTTCCGTCGAAGAAGAGTCTCACGGCATACTGGACTCCGAACGGGTCTTGGAAGAGGCCTGCGAATCCAATGAAGCGGGCATCAGGGGCTGCGAAAACACCTCACTGAGTACTGGCGAACTGGCAACTAGCTTAACGGAAGCGTCGTCGGCAGTTTTGGACATGTGCGGTCTTGTCTCTGTCATTATCCTTACATTTCTTCTGCAGATTGGTAGTCAGATGGCTTACCAAAGCGATTTCGGAATACGGAGATCGAGAACGAAAGTATTTAGTGACAATAAGGGCCTGACAATGAATACTTTGGGCGTTGAACAAGGCAGAGAACTGACAGCGAGGAACATTGTGGTCTGGGCCTAAACAGGTGATGCAGTAAGAATGAAAATCTCGGTGTGGTATTTGCTTTCCACAGGCAAGGTAATTGTTAACTTTTTCTGACATCGGTTAGAGCAAGAAAAAAGGATCCCCAATGGGGTACTTAGCGTTACAAGACTTCAGGATAATTCGATTCATTAACAAAAACTCAGGTAATGGCCGACCAGCACTCTTGCGAACTGCTTCTACTTCGGGCTCCTCGGCAAGAAAGACTGATGTAATGGCATCGGCTGCCTGTTTTTATACCCCCTGATGACCTAACGTAAGACCTGGAGCGACAGCAACCGATGCAGAAATAGTAAGACTCTAGTATTCGGGCCAACTGACGGCTACCTGGAGGCAGATAACCCAAGTGTGATGACTGCAACAGTGAAACACGAAGAACATCAAAATTTCTGCAATGTCTGCATTATTTCACTGTCTCTACATTAAGACATGAAAGTGTTATATGAGCTGCTTTAGTAATGTGAAATAGTTTTTAATAACGTATGGTTTTTTTTCAGTTTTGCTTCTTGAACTATTATCATATGCCTGAAAATGTACCTCTGCAATATCTATACTATTTTTAATGTTTCTAAGTAAGACTTTTAATTTATGTTACATGTCCCTTTTGCATAGTGAAATCAAAATCAGTTATTTATGTAATTCTTCGATGTTAACTGTATTATGTGGAGCTTTTCTCCCCAGGCCTCCGCTTAAAATGGACTTTTTGCCCTCTCAGACTTTCCTGGTAAAAAAAGATAATATAAAATAAATACATTTTTCAGTGTTGTTTATGACTTCTTTTTCCCACATTTTTGAGTACCAGGTCCAATATGTTTGCACCTCTAGTAGGCATATGCACTTACTGGTCCAGGGTGTTTGGGGCTACAAAGTATAGGAATATCTGCACCTGCAACTTTGGGGTTGTGTAGATTTACCACTTTATAGAGAGATAATTAAAGTTCCCCATGGGTATGGTATAGAGTTGAATGGTGTTTCCAATAGATCTAAGTGTGAGCTATGGGTTTCAAGGAAAGTACAGTTGTGTACACTTACCATAAATGTAAATGTTCGAGTGTATTCACTGTTGCAGTCATTACATTTTGGGATAATCCTGCTGGCAGGTTGCCCTCAGTCGGCCTGAATTCCAAAGTCCTGGGTCCTGTGTCGGCTGCTGTCGCCCCTTCCCTGACGTCAGGTCGTCAGGGGTATAAAAGACGCGGTCGACGCCATTTTCTTTAGTTTTTCTTGCCGCAGATGTCAGGTGCCCCCTAAAAGGGTAGCCAAAATTTTATATATATATAAAAACATGCACCAATATAAACTTTACCTTCCTCTACAAGCAAATACACTACATAAGTTGTATGAATCAAAGAAGGAAAGATAGGTTCCATCAGAAGAAAGGGGGATGGTGGGTGGGTGGGTGGGTAACCTGGACTGCAACAGTGAATATACTCGAACATCTACATTTATGGTAAGTGTACACAACTGTACTATGTTCTTCGTGTTTCACTGTTGCAGTCATTACATTTGGGTAGAGTCCCAAAGCTATGGTTGGGAGGCTGGAGCTAAACAGAGTTAAAAGCGGCTATGAGGCCCTGCAGAACTGCAGTGGCAAAGTCTGCCCTGGATTTAGAGTAGAGTGGCAGATGATAGTGCTTTGTAAAGGTGTGCACTGAACTCCAAGTTGCAGCCTCTAAAATGTCTTTGGTTGGTACTCTCCTGAAAAAGGCTGCTGAAGTGGCTGCAGCTCTGGTTGAATGTGGCCTAATGCCCTTGAGACTGGCTTGCCATGGTGTAAGTAGCAGATACGAATACAGTGTCTTATCCACTTTGAAATAGTCTGCTTTGAGATAGCCTTGCCTTGTGATCCTGCAGCATATGCCACTAGTAATGATCCTGCAGCATATGCCACTAGTAACTGCTCTGTCTTTCTGAAAACTTTGGTTCTGTCCAAGTAGAATCTAAGCTGTCTGTGTACGTCCAAAGAATGCAAGATTCTCTCTCTTGTTCTGTGGATTTGGATAAAAAGTTAGCAGATGAATAGTTTGGTTAAGAGCCACACTGGACATCACCTTAGGCATAAATGTTGGATTTGTCCTCAGAGAGACCCTGTCTGGATAAAAAATGATAAAAGGTTCTACAGCCATGAGTGCCTGTAGCTCTGTAACTCGACCTGCAGAAGTTATTGCTAGGAGCAGAGCTGTTTTCCAAGACAAAAACTTTATATCAGCAGTAGCGGCTGGCTCAAAAGGAGGCAGGGTGAGTTTTTCCAAGACATAGTTGAGCTCCCATGCAGGCATTGGTGATCTCCTTGGAGGCCTTAAATTGTTGGCTCCTCTGAGGTACTGACTTAATAAGGGATGAAAAAAGATTGGTGGCTCTGTATTGTAAAGAGCCAAAATGGCAGTGGCATGAATTTTAATAGATGAAAAAGATAGGCCTTTGTCCAGCATCTCAGTTAAATATTGCAAAATCTGAGGAATATTTGGCACAGCTGTATCAGTTCCTTGTGCCTGGTTCCAAGCACAGAATCTCTTCCATTTTCCAGCATAAGATTTTCTAGTACTAGGCCTTCTGGCTTCCAAAATGACATCCATCACAGCTTTACTGAGAGGTGTGTTTTGTATGACTACATTATCCGCTATGCTGCCAGGTTTAAAGTCCTGAGTTGGCTGTGCAAGATCTGATTGTTTTGCTGGGACAGTAGATGAGGTACTGGAGGTAAGGCCCAAGCTGGGCATTGAGATAAGTTCCTTAGTATTGGATACCAGTACTGGTGGGGCCAGTCTGGGGCAATCAGTATCATCTTTGGCTTCTCCTGTCTGTCCTTTAGGAGTACCTTGGGGAGGAGAGGCAGTGGGGGAAAGGCATATACTGATAGGTTTTTCCAGCTGAAAGATAGGGCGTCCACTTTCCATACTTGTCTGTGATAAATCCTTGTGCAGAATCTTTTTAGTTGGTAGTTGTGAGTGGAGGCAAATAGATCTATGTCCGGGCATCCCCATTTCCTTGTTATCATGCTGAAGACTTGTGGATCCAGCTGCCACTCGTGGGGATCCATGAGGTTTCTACTTAGTTTGTCTGCCAGAGTATTTTTCTTTCCTGGCAGGAATTGTGCCTGCAGATGTACTTGGTAAGTCAATGTTGTGTCCCACCAAGTCATGGCTAGTCTGCAAAGGGGGTAAGAATGTGTGCCCCTGCTTGTTTATATACCACATGACCGTGGTGTTGTCTGTCTTTATCAGTAGTTGTCCTGGATGAAGTAGGTCCTTGAAGGCTGTCAGGGCATTTTGAACAGCTAGCATCTCTTTTTGATTGATATGTAGATGCATTTGGTTTGAGGTCCATGCGCCCTGAATGCATCTTCCTACCATGTGGGCCCCCCCAGGCATAATCTGATGCATCTGTTAGTGTCTGCCTGGCTGGAGGTAATGTGAATGGCTGTCCCCTGTTTTGGTGTCAAGCCTTTGCCCACCATCGAAACTCTTGTTGCAGGCAGGGAATGAGAGTAATCATAGCTTCCAGGCTGTGGCAATGTTTATTCCAAACACTTTTTAGGTATCAGTGAAGTTTCCTCATATGCAGTCTTGCATATGGAATTAGTAGGATGCAGGATGCCATGAAGCCCAAAGCCTGCAGAATTTTTCTTGCAGATAACTGGGCCTTTGTTTCCAACATTTTGAAATAGGTAGTCAGTTGCCTTTGTTTGTCTGGTGTGAGATAAGCCATCTGGGCAGTTGTATTTAAGCTTGCACCCAGGAATATTATCTCTTGAGAGGGTACTAGGTTTGATTCTTTTCATTGACTGTGTACTCTAGGCATGCTAGAAGTCTTTTCATAAACGCCAGATGTTGTAGAAGAATGTCCTTGTTCTCTGCTTGAATTAGACAGTCGTCCAAGTAAGGATATATTTGTATTCCTCTTTGTCTGCAGAATGCAATTACTGGTGCCAGGCACTTTGTAAAGACCCTGGGTGCAGTAGATAAGCCAAAATCCAGTGCACAGAATGCATTGAGCCAGCTTTGAATCGGAGGTATCTTCTGCATATTTGTCTGATTGGGACATGCAGGTATGCCTCTTTTAGGTCTAAAGTCAGAAGCCAAGTGTTCTTGACCAGCATGGGCAGAAGCTGCTGCAAAGACAACATCTTAAATTTTGGTATATCCAGGAATGTGTTCAGAATAGATAGGTCCAGTATTGGCCTCCAGGCCTTGTCCTTTCTGGGTACCAAGAACAGTCTTGAGTAAAATCCTTGCCTCTGCTCTTGCTCTGGTACTTATTGAATGGCCCCGATGTCCATGATGGATGAGACTTGTTTTTGTGCCACTGCCCATTGAGTTTTTGGCAGATCTGGCCACCCGTTTGCCTTTGGTAGGGTATGGAAATGGAACTTGTAGCCTTGTGACACGATATTTAGAACCCACTTGTCCTGGGTTATGATGTGCCAATTTTGAAAAAAAAAGTGCTAATTTTCCCCCTAAAGGTGCTGCCAGGAGATAAGTGTTTGGTGCAAGCAGGGGGAAGTCATTGGGACTGTTTCCTGTATTGTTGTGATTTGTCTTCTCCAACTTTGGAGGTAGAAGCACCCCCTTGCTTTGACCTGTATGAACCTTGTGCCTGGGATCTGCCTCTCAGGCATCTGGGTCTACCCCTTTGAGGTCTGTCTGACACAGGAAAGGACCATTTTTGTTGGCCAGTTTCTACTAAACCTTGGTAGATGTACTTGTACAAAATCTTTGACAGTTTGCATAGATTTAGCCTTGTCCTCCATTTTCTTTTAACATCTCTTCTGCCTTAAGACCAAACAAAGTATCATACGGTAAAGGTGCATCTAATAATTTAACTTTGACATGATCAGGCAGATTTTGTTCCTTTAATCAAGCATGCCTCCTAATTACAGAACCCGTAACTATGGCCCTGCAGGAGGCCTCCAAAGAATCAAAACCACATTGCAAAGTATGCTTTCCAACTTGTTCATCTGCATGCAATAAATCATGCATTTCCTTGTTTTCTGCACATTCAGAGTTTAACAACATTTTCTGTTTAAGCAATGCCGTGACATGCTGCTGATATTAAGCATATGAAACTGACAGTTTAAGGCCCTTATAGCCAAAGGTAGCAGATGTGTAAACCTTTTTTCCCCATCTAGCCAGTGCCCTAGAATCTCTGTCAGAGGGGGTAGGGCTTTTTTGCAGCGGAAGCCTTAACTCCTTTGGGACCCTGTGAAATAGTTTCTGGGTCTGCAGCAGGGTTTTTAAAAAGGAATTTATGAGAGTCAGGAACCCTGTAATATCTGTCAGGCTTAACTGGAGCTGGAGGTAAGGAGTCAGGTGAAAGACTAGACTCTGAAAACACATCATCTACAATGTCTAACACAGGTGGAATGGCTAGTGGCCTGTGTTGGGGTAGTAGAAGGAAATCCCTGAGCCTCTTTTTAGATTCTGAAAAATCTTAGCTCTCCTAGTGGAAATGCTCCCTCATGGTATGCAAGGTTTCCCCAAAAGAATAGTCCTCTGGAGGAGAAGCTGAAGGTATAGATTCTTCAACATCAGAATCCTCACAGGGGGGGAAGAGAATATTCCTGATCAGAAGAGGAATCAGAAGAAATGGAAACCTGATCTGAAGATTCATAGTCAGTCTCTTGCTTAGGCCTCTTATCAGGAGGGGGATGGGAACCCTGATCAAGGTAATCAAGTCTTCGGACAGTTTGAGCATCTGCTTTTTGGGCATAGAGGCCTGACCACGTGGCTCTTGAGTTTGTTTCTTTGCTTTAGAAGGTGCTTTAGTCTTTGACTTTAAAGCTGAAGTCGGTTTAACTTAAAGATGTTTAGGTCTGAATACACCCTCAGAAACCGGTGCCTGCTCAGCGGCTCCGGACCCATCTGAGGGAATAGTATACGAGGCTCCAATAACTTGAGTTTCCAGTGGCATGGCCGACTCCACGTGGGAGTCGGTAGCGGCCTGCGACTCTAAAGTAGCGGGCAACAGGGGCTGCGAAAGCGCCTCACTGAGAACCGGCGACTGGCTTAGGAGAAGCTTCGTCGTCAGTTTTGGGCCTCGGTTGTCTATCTCTCTCCTTTTCTTTGCGTTTTTCGTCAACTCCGGTAGTCGGATGGCTATCAGGCGACATTTCTGGATAATTAATCTGGCGTCCAAAATAGTTTAAAGCAAAATCATACAGACACTTAATAGTGCGTTGGTTAAATCTAGCACAAAACTGACAACCAGAAACGTTGTGATCAGGGCCTAGGCAAGGAATACAGTAAGAATGAAAATCCTTGAGGTATTTGCTTTCCACAAGAAATACAATTATTTACTTTTTCTGACATCGGTCAGGAGCAAGAAAAAAGTTTCCCCAACGGGGTACTTAGCTTTATTGAGGGCTTCGCATCTGAAACTCGAACACGAAAATCTCAGGAGTCGGCCGACCGGCACTTGCGAACTGCTTCTGCTTCGGGCACCGCGCGGCAAGAAAGACTAAAGAAAATGGCATCAGCCGCATCTTTTATACCCCCGACGACCTGACATCAGGGAAGGGGTGACAGCAGCCGACGCAGGACACAGGACTTTGGAATTCAGGCCGACTGAGGGCAACCTGCCAGCAGGATTACCCCCAAATGTAATGACTGCAACAGTGAAACACGAAGAACATCAGAGGGTGACTTATTGCTTAAAAGTATACTGTATGGGACTTTGTCTATGAAAATCGGGCGTGGAAGAATTCCAGTGCAGTGCATCATCCTGTTTAACCAACGTAGAGGCATGTTTCTTAAGGATGTAGATTGAGTCCCTGTCTGTGCACTTGCTGGTCTAATTGGGTGGAAGGCACTTAAGCCTGGCACTGCAGCTTTAAACCTTGTCTCAGTAACTGTACAGAAGTTCACATTCTCCAAGGTGAGGAGAGGTTCGAGAGAATGGAGCTTCATGTTTAGAATTCTGGCATTCAGCAGTAACACTTTTAGATTTTCTTGGGTGAATTTTGCTTTGCTGGAAGGTTTGTCAATTTGGCATTGCCTAAAAAGGGTCTATGGGGATGACAATATTTTAGCCAATGTATGAAATCATAGCGTGGACAAGTGCAGACCAAAACTGGCAAAACAACATGGTTCAGTAACCACGTCCTTCCACACAGACAAATATTGTAACCTCCTAAAATGACACCAAAACTAAGTCAATTATTAAAGTCAATCATCTTCTGTTCATAATGTGGCATTATCCTCGGTGAAGGTAGAATGCTGCTCAATGCTAGGCACATGCCAGCCTGTGACATACTCTGAGAGGACCACAGTCTCTCTCTTCAAACAGTCTAGGGAGGTACATCTCAGCTCGTTTAAACCTACATGGACTATGACTGAATTTTACTGGTACCTATGGTGCAATGACTTGAGTGCGTGTGTAACTTGGCAGATCCTGGCCCTGATAGGCAACAGACAATTATTTTCCCCTCCTTCAACCTGGTGAGTGGGACATCAGTATGTCATACAATGGAGTCCCCTAGGACTAAAGTCCTGGGAAGTGTATTGGTTTGCCTTATGGGCTTGGTAGTTAATTTCCACTGGATGTGGCTGTATGTGCAGTGTTAGGTAGTGTTTCTGTTGAGTTCTTTCAGGTTTGCTGAGGGACATTTTTCCAGGTGGAATGTCAGAGGTTCTTGGGGTTTGGAAAGATTGCATTTAAGTGCCTCAGCATTAGTAGGTCTATGTGTGGGGTGAGTACTGTGAGTGGAGGGTATAATGTGTATTTTCCTGGCAACCAGATTAAAGAGTGTTTGTGAGAGTTTTCCCCCACTGACATTGTGTATATACATCTCTCACACACTGCACTTGCTTCTTTGAGGATTAGATAGTTGTCAGTGAACATTAGTCAATTGTTGCAATGTCTCAATATACCCACATCCACTAAATTGGCTGCAAAAAAATTGAAAAAGTGCACATCCATGATGTCAGGTCCATTACTATGTGAACTACAATGGTGTGGTACTTGACGTGTTAATAGTGGTTCACTAAGTGTGCTTTTGAGACTAGGGACTAGACTAGGTATACTACTACTAAATTCAAGGGGCAGTGATCCTCAACACGCAAATTAGCTGCTCTATGCTACTCAACATGCAAAGTAGTTGCTCTACACTCACCGAGTTACTAGTACAGTTTCAGAGGTGGTTTTAAAGGGAAAATGTGTTTCTAGGTGTCTTTATACAGGACACTACTAACCACCACTGCACTATGAGAAGTGGTGTGCAAATGTGCCAAATTTACACAGGAACTTAACAGGTTCATAAGTGTATTCTATGCCCTTATAAGCCAACCTGTGCAACCCAAATGTGACCCAAATTTTGATTTATGTAGGCGGTGATTTACTGACTGCCTTTGTCCATCACAGACAGATCAGCAAGACCAGGGATGAATTTCCGATTACCCATCTATTGGTCCAAGTTGCGCTTAAATAGGCATAAGGAGGAACTCTGCTTCACATGGATGGGAAGCCTGTTCCAGAGAATGGGAATTATCTGAGAGATGCATTTCTCTCTCCAACATGCCCTGTTTATGTCTCAAGCAAAATTTAGGTCTTTTAAAATCTAGTAGTTCTGATGCTGTTTGTTTTGCAGATGTGCAAAAGGATCATCAAAACAGGGTGCATGGATGCCTTGTTTGCCAGGCAAAGATTACCTCTCAGAAGTGTTTCTGATACTGAGTAAAGAGACAGGACATTGAAGTGATCAGCATAGGACATTGCATTTACTCCTTGTATTCTTTTTGTAAGGAACCTTTACAGACGTTACAGTTGATGCATGTGTCTGGTCAAGTACATACTGAAAGGGATATTATACTCTATGTTGGGTGTAATGAGGGCCAGGTGCAGTGGTATGATGACATCTCTGGACCTATAAGCCATGCCCTTGCTTATAAATTGAGCAACATAGGGGGATTTTCTTACTGCCTTGGAGACATATTGGTCGAAGACTAGGTTACTATCTACATGTGTTCCCAGATCCCTGACTAGTGAATTCACTTTTAGGATGTTTTATTGATTATGTCATTACCCAGGGTGGTAGACCTCCCAAAAGGTAAACAATGCATTTCTTGGTATTGAGTTTTAAGCCATGGCTTTGCCATCAAGCATTTGCCTGTATTAGACTTTCCTGAAGGACGTTAGCTTGGGGGATTCAATGACTGCTCCCACTCTGCAATCATGTTACAACACAGAAAACTGGCTTCTAAGTCCTCTGGCCAATAAAACAAATACACTTACAGTTTTCTTATGTGGTTCTCACCTCAGACAAACCAGGCCACCACCTACTGCCACTAGATGGACTATCACAGTCCTCTTACAATAAAAACACAATAAAGACAGTGTGTAATACCACCAGAAAACAACTTAAATTACTGGACGAGGCAGTTTCAGGTATTAGGGACCTTTAAAACAATTTAAAGTGCAAAATTTACAAATAAAGCAAAAATAAAGCAGCAGCACTATAAAACAGTTAACGGAAATACAAAATAATGAAATAAATCTCTTATCTGCCAAGAATGTAGCAGGATTAATTCAGGACCCTCTCAAAAGAGTGTGACAAGGATGCCAAAATAGATGGAAGTTCTGGGAAAATGAGCATGAGACAATTTGTAGTAACAGAGGTTTACTCAAGGGCAATACTGGTTTGCTGAGCAGGCTCTCAATATTATGGATCTACGGAAAACAGGTGGAAAAAGTACTTAAATAGCTTAAACAACAGACACTAGCAATGAAAAAGGTGAGGGAGTGACTTTGGAAATCAGGCTATCGTAAAGGGTGGAGGCCAGAGATAAAACAGCCAAGCTGCAAGAAGCAGGTTAGCTAGAGAGGGATCTAAATCAAATACAGCAAATATTGGGAGTTCTAGTGCTATGACTCTGAGCTACAGGTCAATGACCCCAGGCAGGTCAGAATTTCCAAAACTTTAGGTAAATGGCTCACTGGGGGGATGGGGCAGACTCAAAGAACAGGGGAACAAAAAGGCACTGGAAAGTAACGAAGTAGGTAAATGATAAGCAGAACACAAGACTCTAGCTGCAATACTGGAATATAAACAGCTGTAAAAAGCATTGAAACACCAATCCTGGAGCATACAATATTCCAAGTACTGCAATCTTACCACAGTCTAAGGCACCAGACTATGCAGAAAATCACTAGTAACACTGTTTATGGAAAAAATGCAGTAATGCATGAGTAAATGGGAGTCAAATCTGACAGCAGTTCATAGTTCTCCAGAGCTGTGGATGAAGCTATGAGACTAAAGCTCCACACTGGGTTCAGATTACAGGAGTGGTTACAGTATTTTTAAATTGCTAGGTATAGTTCTGCTCTATTTTCTGTTTCCATACTTCTGAACACTAACATTACAGCAACAACTAATAAGAGTGGATGATGACTACAGCATAAAAGTAGGAACTACCACAGCCTGCGGAACTTTGGGTGACACCGCAAAAGTGATTCAATAATGTATACTCAAACTTAAATTCCTTCTTCAGCATTAGTAAAAGTGTTCTGGGTTGGTTCCTGGCAAATTTAAGGCACATAAAATAAGCAGCAAACTGCTTTTCAAGCAATGTTAACATTTTAAATTAGACACTTTAAAGTTTAGAGCACTGAAAACCATGAAGCAGAAAGACAACTATACAGGGGGTAAGCTTTTCAGGGAAAACATAGATGAAATCAATACCCTTCATAAAATGATAATGTCCTTATTAAAATATGGGTAAAACACACCAAAATACATGCTAAATAGTTGTTACAAATGTGCAAAAAATATCAATGGAGAGATATGCAGGTGGGATTAGCAGCATTATGGTAATACACTTAATGAATGCTTCACATGGACGGGAAGCTAGTTTCAGAGAAGGGGTAGTTTCTGAGACACATCCCTGAACCTATAACACGTCCTATTTATGTCACAAGCAAGGTTTAAATCCCTTGATCAGGCAATTCTGGCATTATCTGTTTTGTGGATATGCAGAAGATCCATTAGATCAGGATCCAAGGATATCTTGCATGTCTGGCATAGTTTGCGCCCCTCAACAGACTGCAGGAGTCAGACTGCAGCAATAGGGCTTTGAGGCAATTAGTGGTGGAGATGTTTCCACCCTGTATCCTTCTAAGTATGATCTTAGCTCAGATAATTTTACTACGTAGTAAAGACAAAACCAATGCAAATATCACACATCACCAAGTGGCATCCCAGAACTGAAATAGTCTAGATTAGGCATCTATAAGGCTGTGCCGTATTGCTATCACTACAATACTGTTTGTTAACTTCTCTAAGGTTATCCATGTTAAATCCCAACTGCAACTTGTAACGAACTTCAAAAAACACTGAGCTAAGTAATTATGCAAAGAAGTCTTTGATATGTATATGCCCAGCTACCCTATACATTAGTGGACACCAGTAAGGAAGCACTGGAAATGCATTCAAGCAGCAGTATTATTCAGCCTCTTTCAGACTCTGCTTCCAAAGTGTCTCAATATCACCTACTGCAGAGCTTTAAACTAACCAGATTGCGGTTTACTCCCGTTTTGATAATTTATTCTCTTAATATTTATTTTATTTGTATTTTCAAGCACAGTCCCAGAGAACATAGTAACCCTATATACATTGTCTTCTTTACTGCAACCTTATTTATGCAGTTTTCCATTCATTCAGAACTTTTTTTCTGTTCAGAAACAGATAACCAAGACCCTTGTTGCAAATCAGTACTGTAACTTGCCCACTGTGTCTGATGTGGGTAAGGAGTTAATGAATCATAACCAGACAGACAGCGTTCATCAGGAGGTCAGATATTATGTAATACAAAGCCATTGTGTGACCTATACAGTTTGCTATGAAGGGGTACATGATGGAAAGGCATTACCTACATATACATTTTATGGGGCCTTAGGCATAGGCCAACTAGGCGGCCGCCTAGGGTGCCGCTTTAGTAGGGGCACTTTTCCAGTATTTATTTGGTGTAGGTAGACCAGGATGGGGGCACTGGGTGGTGTGGTGGGGGGTGCCGTGGTGCCCTTTTGCCTAGGGCACCAGTTGACCTAAGGCCGCTCCTGTATGGGGGAGAGGGGGTGCCCAGTATGGCTCTGGTGTGTACAATTAATTCTTGATTTTGAAGAATGATGACTCGCATGTAACAATTGCCTTTACACACAATTTATCCACCCTTTTTTGTTGTTCTTTCACAATGTTAGTCTCTATGCTTCAACCTTACTTTTACAAAGACTGCATTACATACATGGTTGCTATTGTCAATTATTTTTTCTTGACGGAGAGGAAAAACCTTATTTCCATTTTAACTGTATTGCCAGAACAGTTTTTTTTTTTTTTTTTTTTTTTTTTTTTTTTGGTTGTTTTAACCGGCAACCTGGGAAATGTGACAATTAGCAGACACCTAAATTGATCAAAAGTATTGTCTGTTTGTTGCCTGTTCAAAGGTGGCAGCCATGGTATTATAGTTGCTGGCTACTTGTTCAGGTTTTGCATTTTAATAACATGTTTGAAGTAAATTATTTTCTTAGCTGTATAATACTGCTAGTACACATAAGTTAAAGTAAGAATGTATGTGCTTTAAGCATTTGGACAGGGTTGTTAATGCAATTCAATGGAAAGGTTTCATGAATTACAGTGACTTTTTACAGAACACAGCCAGTATTTTGAAGGAAAAGTAGCAAATGGTTATACACAAATAGCAAAACAGAAGAAAAAAAGATCTAGTAACAATCAGTATAAAGCATATATTTACGAAAAAAAAGATCTAGTAACAATCAGTATAAAGCATATATTTATGAAATGGTATAACACAGTAGGAAAGAAATATGTTTCAAGCAGCTAAAAGGTGGATAGTACAATACAAAAATTATAACAGTGGCTATACATTTGGTTTGAAACCATGTTAAGCGCATACAGATAATGGTTTATAACATAACAACAGGCACAAAAAGTTAAGATGATCTGGTAAGGAACTGTGTTTTATTAAAAGACTGTTTTAAAAGCACTAACTTCACAAATAAAGGCATGTAAAAGCTCTGGATCTGAAAACAAATGTCATACAATTTTTTTATGAACATTAGTCATTTTTAACACCTTTACTGAATTATCACTGAAGACAAACATAGACTTATATAAAAACAAAACAATGTTAACATAATCATGGTTACAAGCATTATGCATCACATACATGCATTTATACAACCATCAACCCAACATTACATAAGCTGCTAAATTCTTTCCTTCCCTTAAATCTTATTCCTCCTCCAAAAAAATTTTCAGCATGTACTGTTCCTACAATTTCCAATTTCTATATAATTTACTCGTACCCTTTCTAAAGATCCCACTTCCAATTATTTTATCTCTGTCACAATATTTACCACTTCAAGTACAGTTGGTTTAGACTGATTTCCATTTTCCAGTAATTGCTTTTTTGGCAGCCACCAGAATTAAACTTAACAGGGCCTTACTATGTTTAGGCAACTCAGATCCTGTATCTCAGCTCAAAAAAAAAATAATTTCCTTAGTTACACCCATTTGCTCACATAATATTTCTCACAAGTACTTTGTAGTCTGCCAACTCATTATACTCCCAACACATACTTTCCCAGTTATCTTTTTGTTCCCCATCACACCAACATTTGCCATCTACCCAAAGAAAAATTATCTGGAGTCTGCTTGGGGTATACAAATACCTATGGAAACGCTACCAAATAAAAATACTAAATCTTCCGGTTTTGTTGCATATTTGGGAGCCATATATATGTCATCCCATTGTTTTCTTGCAAACTGCTTATCCAATCTCTTTTCCCAATCTGAGCTTGAGCAGTCTTAAGAGAATTAATAATGTGAATGTTAGAGACAGCTTGAAGTCTAGCAGTTAGTACAAGAGGACTGAAACCATGAGCTGTCAAACTGTTCTCTATGATCCATGGTTTGATTTCCTTGCCCTTTATTTGCCTACTGTGCAGCTTTAAGGACTACTTAACCAGACAATACTCTACAAAGCAATTATGAAAGGACATCCTCCTCAAAGACCTCACTGACCACATACCTAGTATCTGCCTATAAACCAATGAACCTAAAGATTAAACATACATTTAAGTGGAAATTGACATATGGGATTTGTGCATATGTATGTATGTATGTATATGTTTGTACATTGCCTAAATGTGTCTGTACATATGTATGGGCTATTGACACACCAATGAAAAAAGCACAACTCAAGCTGTCTTTTCTAGAACAAAACATCAAATGAAAAGTTACTGAAAACTGCAAATAATCTACTTTCAACTGAAATTCTAGATCACACAATACAGGGAAAAGTGAAATCACCTTTCTCTGGCACTGCCTGATCTCCTGACTGCCAGCACTCCGTTAAGGCATCACTTGGATGCGAATAACATGTTATTTGAACAATCTGCACATCGATGACACTGGAATTAATATACATCCATGTACATCTGTGCGTACACTTTATATATTCGTACATAACAACCTATATAAAATATATTTTCGCTGATTATTAATCTACATAAAGCATTTATTGGATTACATATGTAATGGTCTACAGATTTAAAGTATAAGCAACTGGCATAAATGGGTGTAAGTAGAGAGAGAATGAGAAGGGTAGTCTGAATGGGATTTCTACTTGAACTAGAAACCTTAAGTTCCATGGAAGGGAACTTAATTACCTGTAGTTTAGTCACCTTTTAAAATTGTTAATTATTAGTATTTTTTGTCTTTTTTTTTTGTGCCTGTGGCAAACAAAATGAACACTCAATGGTTTTCATTTCGTTTGCATACATCCATTATCCTAAGGATTTGCGTTATCATAAAGATCACAGAACAGCCATTAGTAAGAGCAGTATAATGTGACTGAAAAAATGCCTCCTTTAAACTGCATTTCATTACAGGTAAATGGCCTAAACAGTGGTAATAAGAGTCAAATTGACCCATTTCAATTTTAAATAAGAAGTTATGTACTCACCATAACGTTCCATCTGAGTAGGTAAACTTCATTTGGCAGCAACCTATGGGTCTTCGGATCCATATCGGATCTGAGCAGGCAGTTTTCAACAGCAGAGATCCGAGCTCCAAGCGCCTCCCCCTACCCATAATCCCCTGTCAACCCTCAGTGACCTCAGATCGAGTTTGCCTAATGCAAGACCTGCACCAAATATCCAGCCTATGGTCTGACCTCGATACAATCAGATGACCAAATAGTAACATAAACATCCGATGGTCAGGGGGAAGGAGGGAGGGACGGTTGCTGCCAAATGAAGTTTACCTACTCAGATGGAACGTTATGGTGAGTACATAACTTCTTAATCTGAAGTAGTTAACTTCATTTGGGCATCAACCTATGGGACAGAGTCCCCAGCTACCTAATTCCTGGGAGGACCTCATGGAAGGATGTTCTGGAGCACTGCAGAGCCAAAGGATGCTCTCCCTCTGGAGACCAGGTCCAACTTATAATGATTTATAAAGGTATGACATGAAGCCCAAGTGGCTGCCGAACAAATTTCATCCATTGAAACCCTAGAACAAAATGCAGCAGATGTGGAAATTGAACTAGTAGAATGGGCGTGGACTCCCTGGGGTGCAGGCCGGCCAGAACTTTCATATGCTAGAAGAATACACTGTGATATCCACCTGGACAGTGTGACTTTTGAAACTGATTTTCCAAAATTAGATTTTGCAAAGGAAATGAACAGCTGGTCTGATTGCCTATGACCAGCTGTTCTGTGTAAATAGAAACGTAGTTGTCTATGAACGTCCAACGAGTGCAACTTGTATTCACCTTTGTTTTGGTAATTGGGGAAAAAAGACAGGTAGATTAATGGTTTGATTGATATTTGATTCGGAAGCAATCTTAGGAAGAAAAGAGGGGTTGGTCCTGAGGGATACTTTATCTTTGTGAAAGATCAAATATGGCGGCTTGGCGGAAAGGGCTTGTAGCTCAGACACCCTTCTGGCCAAAGTGATAGCAACGAGAAATGCTGTTTTGCAGGATAATAGTTTGAGATCCACTGAGGCTGCAGGCTCAAAGGGAGGAGCTGTCAAAGCCTGGAGCACAAGCGCTAGATCCCAAGGAGGGACTACATCCTTCACCGGGGGTCTTAGTAGGAAGGTACCCTTCAAAAAGGCCTTACACAATCTGGTTGAAATCAAAGGGCCTAGGTCACTCCCCACGTGATAGTGCGAAATAGCTGCCAGCTGAACTCTGACTGTGGACGAGCTGGCTCCTTGGTCAAAAAGTCCTGACAAAAAGTCCAACACCACAGGCAACGGAGCCGTAAAAGGGTCTAAGTTTTGTTGCTCCGCCCAAATAGAAAACCGTTTCCATTTGCTATCATACAGTCTTCTAGTAGACGGCTTGTGGGCCGCCACTAAGATAGCTTTGACCGGGGAAGAGATACCGGGAGTCCTAGCTAGGACTGGAACTGGAGCAACCAAGCCATGTGCTTCAGATCGTCCAGATTCGGGGTCGGGAGGTCTAACAGGTGCGAGATCAGATCCGGGATGGGATCCAGAATTCCAGGGAGGATTCACTATATGAGACTGTAAAGAAGGGAACCAAGCCTGACGAGGCCAGAATGGGGCAATGAGAATTATTCTGCTCCCCAGCTGTCTGGCTTTCTGTAAGAACTTCAGCATTAGAGGAAGAGGGGGGTAAGCATAGAGGAGACTAGGCAGCCAAGCATGAACCAGAGCGTCTCGGGGGGATTCCCCAGGTGGGGGAATTAGAGCGAAGTAGTCGTTGCACTTCATGTCTGAGGGAGAAGCGAAGAGATCGCAACAAGGTTGACCAGATTTGGAGAATATTTGTTTTGCTACTTCGGGATTCAGAGACCACTCGTATGGCGATAGAATCGTGCAACTCAGTTTGTCCACAAGGATTTTGGACCGCCCCGGAATATGCGTCGCTATGAGAAAGCAGTTGGTGGAGTTCGCCCATTCCCACACTCTCATGGCCTCTCGGCAAAGTGGATAGGACCTGGTTCCCCCTTGTTTGTTGATATACCAGACTACCGACATGTTGTCCGTCTGGACTGCAATAGTCCCAACGGGGAGAAGGCTCTGGAGTGCTTGCAACGTCAACAGCACCGCCCTCATCTCTAGGACACTGATATGCAGTGAGGTCTCCGTGTGGTTCCACGTGCCTTGGACTGTCCTGCCTAGACAATGCCCCCCCATCCAAGGCGTCCGTGGTCACTGTGGTTAGGGGATGGGGCATAACAAAGGGCCGACCTTTGAGGAGGTCCGGGGATTGGAGCCACCACAGA
Organism: Protopterus annectens; assembly: GCF_019279795.1. Classification (NCBI taxonomy): domain Eukaryota; kingdom Metazoa; phylum Chordata; order Ceratodontiformes; family Protopteridae; genus Protopterus; species Protopterus annectens. The sequence continues at coordinate 1,136,995,859 of NC_056737.1, forward strand.
AGGGCCTTCCTGCAAACACTGCTGAGGCAAATGGGATGGTTTAGAGGATAATGCAGGAAGGACCATTGGACTTCGAGGGTCCACTGTAGGACCCTCATGTTCAAACGCGCCATGGGCAGCAGGTTGATGGCAGCCGCCATCGACCCTAGGGCCCCTCAGGACCAATGCTGCTGAGGAAGCTGGAGATTGAAGAATGGCCCGCACATGGAGTCTCAGAGTTTGAAGCCTGTCTGAAGTCAAGAGGGCTAGGAACTGGTTTGTATCCAATCTGGCCCCGATGAAGTCTATGATTTGTGTCGGCAGAAGGGAAGATTTTTCTACATTGATTGTGATTCCCCAGCCGGGGAGCTAGACGGAGGAAGGAGTCCCTGGCCGCGCAGAGTAGATGCCTTGTGGGGGCGCTCAGGAGCCAGTCGTCCAGGTAGGGGAAGACCTGAATTCCCTGGAGTCTCAGGTGGGCCGCTATCGCTGACAAAACCTTGGTAAACACCCTGGGGGATGTGGTGAGACCAAAGGGAAGGATCCTGAATTGGTAATGGCTTGCTCCTAGCCGGAAGAGAAGGAACCTCCTGGAGTGTCTGTCCATCAAGATTTGGTAGTACGCATCCTTGAGGTCTATAGAGCACATCCAGACGTTCTCCTGCAAAAGGTAAAAACAGCTGGAAAACGACCACCACGAATCAGGAATCAATCAAAAAAAGAACTTTATTTGAAATAACATAAGCGCTTTCGCGTATCACATACGCTTCTTCAGACTTGATAAATTACAGGTTCAAAACCCTTCTTTATATAGCATCTCATTAAAACTAATTGAATATGTAACTGAATGATTGATCAATTAAAATCTGTCTAAAAACAAAGCGAGAGTCACCAGTCGCTCAATAATAATTCAACCTTTCTTTTAAGCATTCATTTTATATATATATATATATATATATATATATATATATATATATATATATATATATATATATATATTATGTACATCTAAATAGACATTATAATACAACATTTAATCTGTGATGTACGGAATGCTTCTCATAAAAATCATTAACATGTGAAATAAAATAATGATAATAGTATGTTAAAAATGTAAAATAACTAAGCTAAATATATTTATTTACAAAATCCTGGAAATGCTGGAATGTTTAGATAAATTCTATATTAATTAATTCTATACTGATTCTATATTAGTTCACATATGAGAAATGTATAAATAAATCTTGCTAACGGCAACAAACAACAAAATTCAACAGAAATTCCTATAGTCTTTAAATGTATATCATCAGGAACAAAAACCAAGATTTTTAGATTGTATGACATGGCTAACAATTTTTTCTCCTGTATAATATATAATATAAAACCATGTTACTTTAACAATCTAGAGACAAAGATGTATTATAAAAATATGAAATATAAAATATGCGTATAAAGATGAAATATAAAATATAAAACATAATATATATAATATCTTAATCAAAATACACTTGTTGGAAAAATAGATATAAATAATATGTAACTACAGCCTCATAACCTTGCATCAAGGATGGGTTTAATATTGACTGGTTGGTTAAGGCCAGGTTCTATATGGGCCTTTAGCCTGAAAATCCATGAAAGTTCAGTGGTTTCTAGAAAGTTCTTGTTGTTACCCCCTCTCTTATTCTGTTTGACAAGTTGTAATACTCTAAATCTGAACTGGTGATCAGAAAATTCTGTTATATGTTTGGACAATGCATTTTTCTGGTTACTCTTCCTTATGTCATATATATGACCATAAATTCTTTCTTTTAGTTTCCTAGATGTTAGCCCAACATAAAAAGCTGTGCATAGTGTACAAGTAGCCAAATATATCAAGTTTGTGCTGTCACAGTTGGCATAAAATCTTGGCTCAAAACTATAATTCATGTTGGGATGAGTAAAAGTCTGAGTGTTAGTAATAAATCTACACATCTTGTATCTGTTACAAGTATAGGTACCTAACTTGTTTTTAATCACTTCATGTGAATTAAAGTGATGGTCTTTGCAAAGAATCCTATTCAAGTTTTTACTGTTCTTGTAACTGAAGCTAGGTGTGGATCTGACTATTTTGCATATTTTAGAATCCATAGTTAAAACATGCCAATTTTTCTTGATTATATTTACTATCATATTGTTATCATTAGTATATCTGGTGATAAAAGTCACTCTATTGTCAAAACCCATTTTGTTAGGCTTGTCATGATAAACTTTAAATGTTCTAGAGCGAGATTTCCCCTTCTCCAGCAACCAGTTTCTATTTTGCTCCAGCATATTACTATTATAGCCCCTATCCAAGAATAGCTTGTACATTCTATCTAACTCAATCTGCATATTTGATATATCCTCACATAAGCTCATCACCCTGGTAAATTGTCCTTTAACTATGTTAGAGAAAACAAACCTCGGATGCATGCTAGTATGGTGTAAAATCGCATTCTTCCAGCAAGCCTTTCTGTATAATGAAGTGGAGATTTTACCCCCTTCCTTCTTGGTTATGGTAACGTCTAAGAAGTCTATTTTATTGTATGAGTATTCTAAAGTAAATCTTAGGAACTCAGTTGTAGTTTCCATTTCATTTATAAACACTCTTAGTTCATCTATTGTACCTTTCCAAAAAAGAAGTATGTCATCTACAAATCTTTTGTAGAACATAACTTGTGAAAAGGACTTGCTACTAAATAAATGTTCATTCTCCCAGTAATGAACAACCATATTGGCATATGAGTTGGCACGGGGGGTGCCCATAGCAACCCCCCATTTTTGTGCATATAATTGACCTCTATACATAAATATGTTATTATAAAGTATAATATCTAATAACATGGTAATGAGTATGAGTTTGTCTTTATGTTATTTCAAATAAAGTTCTTTTTTGATTGATTCCTGATTCGTGGTGGTCGTTTTCCAGCTGTTTTTACCTGGTACTTTTGTTTTTTGGGAATACGACGTTTGGACTTGAGCGGTGCTTTTTGTATTTTTCATCTCCTGCAAAAGGGGGAGAATAGATTGAAGTGTGACCATCCGGAACTTTTCCTTGGTTACTGACAGGTTCACTGGTCTTAAGTCCCCCGTCTTTTTTGGCACCAAGAAGAACCTGGAGTAAAAGCCCGATCCGAACTGGTGTGGGGGGACGTGCTGAATGGCTCTTTTTTCTAGCAGCTGCTGGATTTCCGCAGCTGCGGCCTCCCTCTGATCAGGGGGGGGACATTGGGGAGGAATCTGGGATTGCGAGGGGGATGAAGAAATGGGATTTGGTAACCTCTGGATATGATACGAAGCACCCAGCGATCTGTCGTGATGGACTCCCAAGCTGCCAGGTGCCTCGAAAAATGCCCCCCCCCGACTGCCTCCAGAATGGGGCAGTTGGGTAACCCCTCAGGGTTGCTGCGTGGGCTGATCAGAGAACGATTCTCTGGACCCAAAACTCCTCAGACCCCCTCTGCCCCTAGGGCAGCGTCCACCCTGTCCTCCTCTGCCTCGGAAGGACTGGGTGTCCGGAGCGTCACGGGACTGTTGCGACTTCCAGAACCACATCTTCTTCTGTCCCTTTTGGTTCTTGGAGAAAGACCTCTGGGGAGCAGAGAAGCGGACTCCGATGGCAGACGTCTTCCCGTCCTCCTCGCTCTGGACTAAAGTTTCGCGTACGGTTTTGCCAAAGAGGGTAGAACCATTGAATGGGGCATTAGTGAAAGACGCCTTAAAGGGTTCCGCAATCACAGTGTCGGAGCCACGCCTGTCGCCTCATGACGACGCCCGCTCCGCTAGCTCTAGCGGCTCCTTCCGTAGCATGGGATAGTAGCCGCACAGAGGTATTAGAAATCGACCGAAGAGTGGCCATTCGGGCAGAGTACATCTGCTTGTCCTCCGTCGACATGGACTCCGGGGGCGACCCAGCGTACTCTTTAATGAGGTCTCGCTGGAGCCGTAGGACATGTGCCATGTAGTTCAGTGACCTTACCGAGAAGGTAGCTGAAATGAAGACTCGCTTCCCAAGGCGGTCCATCACCCGAGACTCCTTGCTAGGAGGATGGACTGAGGGACTTTCTTGGGCCAGTTCCCTCTTGGTGGCCGCCATCACCAACATGGCATCTGCCAGGGATCCCTTACTCCAGTGCACTCTGTCGGAGGGGGGACTAAGAATCCTGTCAGGTCTCTTCGGGACGGGCACCACAGTGTCCGGCTCCTTCCACGCCCTGGTAGTGATCCGGTCTACCAGGGGGTCGGCTGGAGGGGACACCCAAGAGGTAGACGGGTCTGCTTCAAACGCCTCCAAGAACACAGATTTGTTCGAGGTAGGCTTTGGGGCGGACCACCCTCCCCTTATCCTGAGCATCTCCATGATGTCTCCGAAGGAGATGTCTTCGGGGGGTGATCTTTGGGAGCCTTCCCCTTCCTCCAAATCTGTGTCCTCGGTGCCTCCTTTTGCACTTGCGCTTGTGAGGGACTCCCTCGGGTTGGGCTGTCCGAGGAGGCCTCACCAGGCTCATCATGTCCCAACAAGGGAACTACCCGGGACGTTAGAGCATGCTGTCCCTGGGGCCGGGTGATGGAAGCCGGAGCCAACTGAGAGGGAGTGCGGGGCGGAGCCGTAGCTGTGGCCGGGGGCCTGGAATCCCGCAACAGAGCCCTCTCCACCATGTCGAAAGCCGAAGGAGAGCTGCTCTCTCTGGGATCCGAAAGCAAACCCTCCCTCAGATCCGACGAGCGGATCGGGGCCGGCACCGACACTATCGGATCCGACGGGATAGTCTGCTCCGACATGGACGGAGCCGAAGGTAGACTGACACCCTCGGATCCGAAGCTCAGCTCTCAGCTCCGATCCGCCGAAAAGGGACCCGACAGACTTGAGGGCGCTGTCGGCGCCGAAGTACCCGATACTATCGGCACCGACACACCCCCGGCTCCAACGCCGCTCGGCTCCGAGGACTCCAAACCCGAGAAATGGGTTGGAGAAGGAGCGATCGGGGCAAAAAAAGGGGTCGAGCCCCCCCCCCCCGTAAGGGGGGGGGGAGAGCACTCCCATCTGCAGTTGGGCCTGGAGGAATCTTCTCATCATCCGGTCCAAATCTGCGTCCGTTAGGCTTTTAATAGACCTAGAGGAGGCCACCGAGGCAGGGCGGGACTGCCGCCTCGATGACCTCGAGGGAGATCGGGCCTCCTCCTCCTCCGGCCCCGGTGAGAAGCAAGGTGACCGGATCCAGGAAGTAGAAGGCTCGGAGGTCTTGGAGGGAGAAGTCCGCTTAGCTGGCGGGGCCGATGTAGAAGCCTCGGCCCGCCGCTTGTGTTGTTTCTCCCTATGCTTCTCTTTTCTGGCTTCCCTATCCTCCTGGCCGGAGGTGGGAGGTTGAGCCCCGGCCAGGGGAAGGGAAGCAATCGTGGGTACTGCCGCAGCTGCGGCAGGCGCCACGGGGGGACCAGAGGTCGGAGCAGAGTCCGGGGGCAGAAGTCCCGCCAGAATCAACTTCGACCTCCGGTTCTTAAGTGCCCTGGGGTTGAACGCCGCGCAAATAGTGCATCCAGAGGAGAGGTGTTCAACCCCAAGGCACAACATGCACCGAGTGTGGCCATCCTCTGGGATAGCTTATGGCCACACTCGGTACATTTAGAAAAAAATGTCTTTGGGGCCTCAGACATTACTGCAAGGAAAGACACACACACTAGGCCCCAATCACATACAGACACAAGCCCTAACGCTCTCACGAGGGGGGGGGGGTAAGCTGAAAATAAATTTGAAGAGAACTACAAGGGGAAGATAATCACACACACACCACTCTTTTTTTACAGAAAGGGTAAAGAAAAGATCTAATTTTTCTCATAAATCTTCACTAACGCCTGGAACTCAAGGATCAAGCTGCTGACTTCAACCGCGGCAAACTAGATCTGGGGTCACGGGGGGGTTGGCAGGGGATTATGGGTAGGGGAGGAGCTTGGAGCTCGGATCTCTGCTGTTGAAAACTGCCGGCTCGGATCTGATATGGATCCGAAGACCCATAGGTTGATGCCCAAATGAACTTAACTACTTCAGATCAATAATTATAAAATGCTTATGTCTGTATTAGTTAACAGAATGGCAAATGTGTTGCCAAAATTAATAGACACGGATCAATGTGGTTTTGTGCAGGAGAGGCAAACATTTGACAGTATTAACAGAGCAGTGATGATCCAGAGAGAAGCAGAATTTAACAAAATGCTACAATTACTGGTGAGTCTTGATGCACAGAAAGCATTCAATACAAGTCAGCTGGGATATTACTAGTATGGTACTTGTGTTCATTAACAGAATAACGGTTAATTTAGAAGATTTTTGAAGGGTCACTTGCAAGAATTAAGGTGGGTGGGCGTCTCTCTGACATGCTGTGAGTGAACAAAAGAAATAGGCAGGGGTGCCCTTTTTCCTGTTATTTCCTTTACATTTAGAGCTGTTGGAAATTAAATAAGGGAATCTCAAAATTCAAGGCTAGAACTAGTATGGTAATTAAGAAAATATTATCTACAAATAAAGCAAACTTATTTTGTACTTGGTGAAGTTCCACAGTTCCAAACAGACATTTTGGTATTGTAAAACACAGACTGTTTCATATCTACTCAGGATATAAAATAAATAAAGATAAAACAAAGGCTACAGCAGTAAAGTATATACCCACACAGGATTTGGTTTTGCAATACCTATACCTATAGGAAAGCAAGATCAATTATTTAAATGTCCAGATTAAAAAGGATTCTGTTATGGCAGTTAAGGATGTGTGAGAAGAGACTAAACAAAACAGAACACAAAAACTGAGAAACTGGAAGCTCTTGATTATGGACACGAATAGTAAGACACAGCCAGTGAAAATATTTTAGTTCCTTTAGTTTTATATGCAGGTCGGGCATATTTTACTAACCAGAGAAGTTGAGAGTGATGATAAGGAGTTGAAGTAATTCATCTTGGGAGGCGAAGTGGGGAAGAGTAGATAAGCTGATTCTCCCCAAAGAATAAGGTGCTTTAGGATTACAGGATTTGAAGGAATACTTTAGAGCTATGCAGACAAGGTTCATGTACATAACACAAGCACAGGGTTATAAATCATTGTGGAAAGGAATGATCAAGAGACACATGTGGAAAGAAATAAGCATCTGAATTTGACAAAGAAAGGATTTCAGGATTGATATTCAGTGGAATATCAGGGACAAAGGTAAAGAAGAACAATACTGATTGCTAGAGGGACACCAATAGTGACAGAAGAGGAAAAGGGGGCTACTGGCAAGGGTGTAGTATTACACTGGCATGTATTTATACTTCACAAAAAAAAATATGTACTAAACCATAATGTTACATCTAGGTTGTCCATTTTCGTTCTTCCTCAACTGATGCGACTTGCAACTTCTACCAGATCCTTGGATGCAAACTCTTGACCTCCTGCCTTTATCCATAATGTCCCACTCGACTAACATACCTTAGATTCAGCTGTAACCCATAGGAGACCATGGATAATACCTTAATAGAACTCAAGAAGGTATAGTTTTAGAAAAAGAGCTGCAGCTCAAACAAGGAACACGAGTTCCCAAACTAAAACCCTTAGGCCTAACCAGGAACAAAAGGAAGGAGGTTAGGAGGGCGAGACGTTGTGGAAGAATGAAAACGGACAACACAGCTGTAATTGTACGGTGAGAACAAAACTTTATTTTTTATCTGATATTGTCATTTTCATTCATTCCTCAACTGAACCTTGGGTGTTCTTGGAAGGACATTTCAGAGTACTACAGAGCCAAACACAGCTTTATTTCTATAAACCAAATCCAATTTGTAATAAGCAATAATGGTATGGGCACTGGACCAAGTGGCAGCTTCACAAATGTTATCTATATAAGCTTTTGACCAAAAGGCTGAGGATATAGTCATAGGCACAATGGAATGAGCTCTAGGAGGCTTAGGCAAGGACAATCCGCTTTTACTAAAGACAAAGGAGATAAATTGGTTAACCATTTGGTCAGCGTAACTTTGGAAACTGACTTGCCCAATCTGTTAGTCGACAAGGATATAAATAACTGGTCAGTCTTCTGGAAATCCTTGGTTCGATGGAGACAAAACCAAAGTTGTCTACATGCATCCAAATGACGAAGCATGTACTCTCCCTTGTTTGAATAAATTTGGAAAGAAAACCAGGAGATTAACGACCTGGTTGATAGTAGACTCAGAAACTACCTTAGGCAAAAAGATGAGTTGGTCCATAAGGACATGCTGTCTTTGTGGAAAACCAGATAAGGAGATTTGGAAAATAGAGTCTGGAGTTCAGATACTTGTCTAGCTGATTTAACAACTAGAAAAATGCGTTTCCAAGACAAAAACTTGAGGTCTGACCTGGCTGAGGGTTCAAAGGGACTTGGGGTCAGAGCTTGAAGAAAAACAGTTAAATTCCAAGGAGGAGTAGGATCCTTTAGTGGAGGTTTAAGTAGAAAAGCACCTTTGAGAAAGTTTCTTCTAAATTATGTAAAGCCTAAGGAAGAATTATTTTCACCTTGATGGAAATTTGAAATAGCAGCCAACTGTACATTAATAGTAGAAAAGCTAGCCCCTTCAATAAAAGCTGAAGCTAGAAAATCAAGTAGAGTTGGTAGAGGGGCAGAAATGGGGTCCACATCCCTCATGAGGACCCAGAACACAAATCTCTTCCATTTACTTCTGTAAATCTTTCTAGAAGAACCTTTTTGAGAAGACTGCAAAATATGACAGACTGGGGAGGAGAGCCTGGGCTGCCTAGTTTCAGTGGAACAGGAAAAACCATGTGGTCAGTTTGAGGCCTGATATGTCCAGATGAGTCATACATTTCGGGTGAAACAGGAGGTCTGGATTGGGATCCAGTATCCAGGCCAGATGTAAAAGGTGAGGCCAGAGGAAGGAGAACCACATCTAACAAGCCCAAAAGGGTGCAATGATGTTAACTGGGCTCTTGTTAATGATGAGTAAGCATAGAGAAGACAAGAGGGAAAATCATGGAATAGAGCAACTCTTGCTGACTCCCCAGATGGAGGGATCAGAGCAAAGAACATGTTGCACTTGTTGCTGAGGGGAGAAGTGAACAAGTCACAGCAAGGCTGGCTCCACTGACGGAAAATTCTCTCCGCCACTTTGATATTGAGAGACCACTCATGAGGCATCAGACTGGACCTGCTTAGTTTGTCTCCAATCATGTTGACTTTCCATGATATGTGCATTGCTATTAGAAAGCAGCCGGAAGAAATCACCCATTGCCATACTATCACTGTTTCTAGCCATATCAGGTAAGATTTAGTTCCTTCCTGTTTGTTAATGTACCAGACTACAAATATACTATCAGTCTGAAATGGATGGTCTTCGGAAACTTCATTTGAGTGAAGCCACCAAAGAATCTTTTGCAAGTTTGTGTGATCTTGACTAGGACAGTTAAAGGCTGATGAAGAATGGACTACTGCACTGGCAGGGTCCATTGCAGAATTTGCATGTGAAACCCTGGCTAAAAAGACTAAGGTGATAGCTGCCGACACAGATCCCAAAGGTTGTAAGATTAGTCATACTGGAAGAGAAGAATGAAGCATTACTCTCTTGACTTGTAATCTGAAAGTATGGATGAGAATTGAAGGGCTATCTGATTGACTGTCTAGACAAGCACCTACGATCTCCAGACTCTGTGTAGGTGTGAGTTGTGATTTGCTGTAACTGATTGTGATGCCTACGTGGAGACACAACTAGAGCAAGTAGTCCCTTGCCTGTAGGAGATGATGCCTGGTTGGAGCAGTTAGGAGCCAGTCATCTAGGTACAGAAACATTTGGAATCCCAGCCATCTCAAGTGAACTGCTACCACAGCCATGCACTTGATGAACACCCTGGGGGCTGTGGTAAGACTCTGAATTGGTAATGACCATCTATCAGCTGGAAGCACAGATATCTTCTGGAGCACCGTTCATTTTTATGTTATAGTACGCACCCTGAAGATCAATCGAGCACATCCAGACATCCTTTTATTGTAGGGGCAGAATGGACGGAAATGTGACCATCCAGAACCTTGACTATTGCATGAACTGGTTTAGTTTGCCAAGATCCATGAGACGTCTCAAGTCACCTGTATTGACTGGCACCTACTAGAATCTTGAGTAGGTTCTGGATACTCTCTGGTGTGGGGGGACCTTCTGGATGACTCCTTTTCTAGCAGCTTTTCTATTTCTAATGCTGCTGCTTCCCTCTGATTTGGTGGAACACTGAGAATTCTTTTCATTCCTGTAGGGTAATTTGGGAAAATGGTACGACATAACCTCTGGATAGAATTCTCTGCACCCAGGAATCTCTAGCTATGGATAGCCAAGCTCTTTGGTGCAGACACAAATGCCCCCGATTGCCTCCAGGACAACAGTAAGCCCTCCTTTCAAAAGCACTGGTAGGGCTTGTCTGAGAAGGACTCCTGGAAATCCTGGTTCTGTAGGCAACCTCTGCCATGAGGCTGACATCTTCCATTAGAGATACCCATCTGCCCCAGAAGAACCATCTGCTTGTGAGTCTTGAAAAGGACCCTGGGATTTATAGGAACCACATCTTTCTACCTCCTCAGTGATTCTGGGAAAAAGAGTGAGGCAGATAAGGTCTTTCCTTCTTACTCACCAGCCGGGGGAGTCACCCCAGATGAAGCGGGTCAGATCCGAAAGCAAGGAACACAGACTTCTCTTGGAAAGGGATATCAGAAGACCAACTATCTTTTTGTTTTAAGAGCTCAAGATGGTCTCCAAATGAGACATATTTCAGGTGGAGACCGAAGACCCTTCCCCTTCATCAAAATCTTTCCTCCTCCGTGAGAGATTCCTGAGGGGAATCCAAGTGTCTCCTTTATCATATGCCTTTCTGACGGACCACATCAGCCGGATGGTCTGGTGAGGTATCAGAAGTGTTGGGGGAGTCCTGAGGGACTGACTGGAGACTTGACTAGGCTAGCTGTCCCAGTAAAATGGAAGAAAGAGGCTCAGTGCAAGACCCGAAGGAAGTAGACTGATCAGATCCAGATGGGGGAATAGTTGTCCTTTCTCTAGGAAAAGAGAAGGCCATCTCCACAACCTCAAAAGCAGAGCAATTAAGGGACATCAAAGATGACAGTAGCAGAGCCAACATCTCCCAAACTGCCATACCCCGTAATCCTGTAAGCAAGCCACACAAGGATTGAGTTGCACCTGAGCTAACCAAAGCCGAAGATCTGAGGGGAAGAGATGGCTTCGATAACTTCAGATTCTACTCTGGTCTCCCAGTTCAAGTGCCAATGCTTTGGCTTCAAGAGTCCTCTAGCTCTGAAAGGCTCAGAGCCAGATGGCTCAGGGAAGTGACCAGAGTCAAGGAATGAATTGCTTTCGGATACGATGAGGACACCCCCAGGGATCTCAAATCAGAGGGTTCCTAAATAGCAGGTCAGATTGGAGAAGGAGAAACCAAAGGGGGGGCTAGTGACAGGCTGAAAAATCAGATGGGAGACTGAGACAGGATCACCCCCATTTGGATCTAAACTCGGAGGAATTTCCTCATCATCCTATCCACTTCAGCCTTAGACAAATTCCTGGAAGACCTGAGAGAAGAGGAAGTGCATGGAGGTCTAGAGTGCTTGCGAGGAGATTCCTGCAAGAAAGGAGAAGGGAGTCTAGAAGTTATTGAATCTGGTAAATTAAGAGGTGACCAGATCCAAAGCTATTTAGATTTTGGAGCAGAAGGATCCAAAGTGGTTGGATCGGACTTTTTTGACACTTTTAGAGGTTGCTCCAAGGAAGTAGCCAAAGAAGTAGGATCTAGAGATATCTTTCTAGAGTCTTTGTCCTTGGGAGTCGAGTCGGGCTTCCCTTTGTCAGTTTTCTTTGAGGGGGTTTGAGCCTTAGCTAAAACAGAGGAAGAGAGAAGGCCCTTCAAAACAAGCTTATTTCTTCTTCTTTATGTGAGTGCCCTGGAGTTGAAGCCAGTACATATAGAGCAATCTACATCTATACACGTTCCCTGTGGGCAACCGAATTAGGTATTTTGTGCCCACAGGTAATGCATTTCTTGAAGCCAGTTGGTTTATCAGCCATCCTGGTGTACCTAAAGAAAGGAAAACCACAGAAAAAAATTAAACTATGAAGAAGTACCTTTTTTTTTTTTTTAAAGAAGGATAGGAAAAAGTCTACCAACAACGGTAGAAAAGAAATACTCTAAAAGAGGTAGGAAAAGGACTGAATAAAAACAACAAAGTATCAGCAATGCTACTAGAGAGAAATACAGAGTTCTCGCCAAAAATCACAAAGGGAAACTAGCAAAGGAAATTTACTGGGGAAAAAAGGAATGTAACAGATAAATCAGTAAACAGACTACCAGGGAAGAAAAGATGTCAAAACTCACCGTCTGACCTAAAGAAATCACCAATAACTCAAGAGGGAGAGGATCCGCATCTATAGTGATATAGAGGCAAACGAGATCTGAGATATGTTAGGTGAGTGAGGCAATACAGAAAAAGATAGGAACTCGAGAGTTTGAATCTGATGATCTGGTAGAAGCGGCAGAGTCAGATCAGAGACCCATCAGTTGAGAAATGAATGAAAATATCATCAGACCTGCTATTGTGGCGCTTAAGAAAGTTTCGGGAGAAACAGCTTTCAGCAGGAAATATTATTTGAAGGTGGGAACTAGAGCTTCATTTGCAGCAGTGAGGATGCAACAAGGTTTCCTAGATGGGAAAATATAACAAAAGAGAGTAGATTTCTGAAGGAATTTATCAAAATATTTTGAATGGAAGATGTGAATTCAGTAGTAGGAACTCAGACAAAATGTACATATTACTTGCCAAGTTAAAATAACTGGGCTAGACTAGATAAAAATTATATTTAAAAAAAATGTGCATTTAATTGAAAGCTTTGACACATCCAATAACCATTTCATATCATGCACAAATAATCAAGTAAATAATGAGACACTGGAGCTTTGCCATCTACCTGTTAAAAAGAGAGGAATTTAAGGAATGGGTAATGGAAATTGTTCAGAAGTTAAGTAAGAGAAATGTCTTCAGAAGTTACAGCTAGTGGGTGGGATAAAATAAGAGAGAAAGAGAAGGTTTAAGAAGTAAAGTACAGTTGTGTACACTTACCATAAATGTAAATGTTCGAGTGTATTCACTGTTGCAGTCATCATATTTGGGTTAACTGCTTGCAGTAGCCCTCAGTCAGCCTGATTATCAAAATCTTGGGTCCAGAGTTGGTTGCTGCCTCATCTTCCACGACGTCAGGTAGTCAGGGGTATAAAGCATGCAGCAGACGCCATTACATCAGTTTTTCTTGCCCCAGATGTCAGGTGCCCTCATAATGTGAAGCAATTAGACATACAAGGTTACACCTCCAACAAAAAAGCAAATACACCAAAAAGCTTTAAGCATAGTAAACAAGAATAGATATAGCCAATAAAAGTCAGGGGGCTGGTGGGAGGGTAACTAGGACTGCAACAGTGAATACATTTGAACATTTACATTTATGGTCAAGTGTACACAACTGTACTACGTTCTTCGTGTTACACTGTTGCAGTCATCACATTTGGGTAGATTCCTAGGTAGGATTTTCTAGTACTAGGCCTCCTTGCCTCCAGAATGACATCCAACACTTGCTTACTGAGGGATGGCAATGGACAGATCAGGTAATTAGCCAGGCTGCCAGGTTCAGGGTTTGAAGCTGTGGCTGCAGAATCTGGCCCTCCTGCTGGGACAGCAGGGCCGGGGTCTGAGGAAGGTGCCATGGTGCCAGCAGTGACACACTGCGCAAAAGGGGGTACCAGTGTTGGCATGGCCAGTCTGGTGCAATCAGTATCGTCCTCGGTTTGTCTTGCTTGATCTTTAGTAGTACCTTGGAGAGGAGAGGCAGAGGGGAAAAGGCATAAACAGATAGGTTTTTCCAAGTGAAGGACAGGGCATGCACTTTCCAAGCTTGTTTGTGGGGAGTCCTTGTGCAGAATTTGTCCAATTGGTAGTTCTGAAGGGAGGCAAACAGGTCCATCTCTGGGCTCCCCCATTTGTTTCTCAACATGTTGAATATCTTTGGTTCCAATTTCCACTCGTGTGGGTCCATGAGATTTCTGCTTTGTTCATCTGCCAGTGTATTTAGCTTTCCGGGCAGGAATTGAGCCTGTAGGTGCACTTGGTAACTCAAGGCTGTGTTCCACAGAGCCATGGCTAGTCTGCAGAGAGGGTATGAGTGGGGTCCCCCCTGCTTGCTTATGTACCATATAACAGTGGTGTTGTCCGTTTTTATTATTAATTGTCCTGGAAGAATGTGGTCCTTGAAGGCTGTCAGAGCATTCTGTGCAGCTAACATTTCTTTTTGATTGATATGCAGGTGCATTTGACTTTGGTTCCATTTGCCCCGAATGCACTTCCCTGCCAAGTGAACCCCCCATGCATAAGTCTGATGCGTCTGTTGTTAGGGTTTGGGTGGCAAGAGGTAGAGTGAAAGGCAGTCCCTTGTTTTGGTGGCAGGCCTCTGCCCACCAAAGGAACTCTTTCCGTAGACAAGGTATGATAGGAATCATTGATTATTGATCCTGAGAATATTGACACCATAGGCTTTTTAGATACCATTGTAGTTTCCTCATATGCAGTCTTGCATATGGAATTAGGAGAATGCAGGAGGCCATGAACCCCAGGGCTTGCAGTATTTTCCTTGTCGATAGTTGGGTCTTTGTGGCCAGTAGTTTGAAGTAGGCTGTCAAATGAACTTGTTTCTCTGGCATGAGGAAAGCCATCTGGGAAGTTGTGTTCAAGCTTGCTCCCAGGAATACAGTTTACTGGCAGGGTTCCAGATGTGATTTCATTTCATTTATAGTGTACCCCAGCAGAGGTAGCAAATTCTGTACAAACGCCAGATGATTCAATAGTATGTCCTCACTTTCTGCCAGAATTAGACAATTGTCCAGGTATGGGTATATTTGGATATTTCTTTGCCTGCAAAACGCAATGACTGGAGCTAGGCACTTTGTGAATACCCTGGGCGCAGTAGATAAGCCAAAGAGCAGTGCAGAGAACTGATAGTGCATGTAGCCTTCTTTGAAGCGTAGGTATCTTCTGCAAGATTCCCTTATTGGGATGTGCAGGTAGGCTTCATTTAAATCCAGTGCTGCCAACCAGGCATCCTTGCCTAGCATAGGATGCAGCTGGTGAAGAGTTAGCATCTTGAATTTTGGGATCACCAAAAATGTGTTTAGGATAGAGAGGTCCAGGATAGGACGCCAAAAGTTGTCTTTTCTGGGCACCAGGAAAAGTCTTGAGTAGAAACCTTGTCCCCTTTCCTCTTCTGGGACAGGTTGAATAGCCCTGATACTTAGAGAACTTGCTTTTGAGCCTCTGCCCACTGATTTGGGCATAGATTTGGCCAACCGTATGGGGTTGGTAAGGAGTGGAAGTGGAATCTGTATCTTTGGGAAACTATATTTAAAACCAATTTGTCCTGGGTAATGAGTTCCCAATTTTTTTGCCTGCAGGGCAATCTTTCCCCCTAAAGGTACAGTCAGTTGTGAAGGGTTTGGAAATGTTAAAGTTAAGTCATTGAGACAGTTTACCATAGGGTGGAGTCTTGCTACTCCCTGCTTTGGAAGTGGGAGCCCCCCACTGCTTAGCCCTGTGAATACCTTGGGACTGAAGCCTGGGTGTTCTGCTGGTTCTGGGTTTAGACTGAGAAAGCCTGGAAGAGGCAAAAAGGACCAATTCTTAGAGGGCCAATGCCTACTAAATCTGGGAGGCTGTACTTGCAGGAAATCTTTAACAGTTTGCATAGATTTAGCATTTCCCTCCATCTTTTTAAGTACTACTACTGCTTTGTTGCCAAACAGGCGGCCTTGGTTTAAGGGAGCATCCAGCAATTTAGCTTTATCACGATCTGGCAAAGATTGCTCCTTAAGCCAAGCATGCCTTCTAAGTACAGACCCAGTGACAGCAGCCCTGCAAGATGCCTCTAATGAATCAAAACCACATTGCAAAGTATGTTTTCCAACTTGTTCAGCAGAATGCATTAAATCCTGTAAATCTTTATTTTCAGCACAGTCAGGAATCAACATCATTTTCTGTTTAAGCAATCCAATAATATGCTGCTTATACTTTAACATATGAAACGGGCAGTTTAAGGCCCTAATGGCCAAGGTTGCAGAAGTGTATACCTTCTTAAGCCATCTATCCAGCGCCCTGGAATCTCTATCAGAGGGAGTAGGATTTTTCACAGTAGTAGCCTTAATGCCCTTGGGTCCCTGTGAAATTGTCTCAGGATCCGCAGTAGGATTTTTAAAGAGGAAGCTGTGAGAGTCAGGAACCCTGTAATACCTATCAGGTTTTCTGGGAGGAGGTGGTAAAGAGTCAGGGGCCAAGCTAGATTCCGAGAAGGCATCCTCAGCAATGCCCAGTACAGGGGGGATAGCTAAAGGCCTGTGTTGGGGCAGGAGTAAGAAATCCCAAAGCCTCTTTTTAGAGTCCGAGTAATCCTGGCTTTCCCAGCGAAAATGCTCCCTAAGAGTATGCAAAGTTTCACCAAAAGAGAAATCCTCTGGAGGGGAAGCAGAGGGAATGGAATCCTCTGCATCAGAATCCTCATAGGTAGATAAGGGTAAATCCTGGTCATCAGAGGAAACAGAAATTTCAGAGTCCTGATCAGAAGAATCATAAGGAAAATCAGTCCTAGGTCTCCTAGAGGGGGAAGGGTGGCTTCCCCTGATTAGAGTAATGAGGTCTTTAGCCATTCTTAGCATTTGTTATTTAGGCATAGAGGCCTGACCAGGCAGTCTGGGCTTCGGTTTTCTAGGCATGGATCGAGTTTTAGGCCTTGAAGAAGACGGCATTGGTTTAATATGAAAGTCAGTAGGCCTGAATACACCTTCAGAAGCCGGTGCCTGCACAGCGGCTTCGGACCCATCCAAGGTAGAGACATCCACAGGTTTCACAGTTGAAGAAGCATCTTGCAGCACACCGGACTCCGAATGGGTTTCAGAAGAGGCCTGTGAATCTGAAGTAGCGGGTATCAGGGGCTGCAAAAGCACCTCACTGAGTACTGGCGAACTGGTGATTAGCTTAGGAAAAGCATCATCGGCAGCTTTGGACCTATGCAGTCTGTCTCTGTCTTTAGCTTTGCATTTTATCAGAATATCAGTAGTCGGGTGGCTTACCAAAGCCATTTCTGGATAATTGAACAGAGTACCAAAATATTTAGAAGGTTTAATAAACTGACGACGAACAGTTCGTTGTTTAAATAAGGCACAAAACTGACAATGAGGTACATCGTGGTCTGAGCCTAAGCAAGGAATGCAGTACGAATGAAAATCTTTATGAGGTATTTGCTTTCCACAAGAAATACATTTGTAAACTTTTACTGACATTGGATTAGAGCAAGAAAAAGTTTCCCCAACGGGATACTTAGCTTAGTTGAAGACTTCGGTTCTGAAACTCGAAAATGAAAATTTCAGGAGTCAGCCGACCGGCACTTGCAAACTGCTTCTGCTTCGGGCACCACATGGCAAGAAAGACTGATGTAATGGCGTCGGCTGCATGCTTTATACCCCTGACTACCTGATGTCATGGAAGATGAGACAGCAATCGACCCAAGACCCAAGACTTTGATGATCAGGCCGACTTGAGGGCTACTGCAAGCAGATAACCCAAATGTGATAACTGCAACAGTGAAACACGAAGAACATCAGGAAAGGTTTGAAGGACTGACAAAGGTTAAAGTATTGCAGAATATGCAGAATTACACAGAACAAAAACAGGCAAAAAGGCAGAATGTTAAAGAAAATAAGGGATTATCTGGATAATTTGCATGAATTTAGAAAGACTGCCATTACGCAACTATTTTTTGATAATCATTCCAAAGCACAAAAACTTTTAGCAGAAAGACTTAGGCAAAAAATAAAAATAAAAAGGGAGCCTATAACAAGACAAAAATAGCTAGAGATCCTGTAGATGTACTAGGGGTCTATATCACTTTGTCAAATCCCAAATCACAGAATACCTCTTCGAACATCTATTTGTCAAAGCTCCTAATCAAACTTTTCTAGGGCAAAATAACAGTTGGCCACCATCTGGAATTTGCCCTTTTCCCTACTGTAGTGCAATCTCCGAGTCTGTATATTTAGTTAGGGGAGTTATTGGGGACTATTCACCTAGGTAGGTGTTAAGTTTTATGATTCTGTTCTTGGTCGCTAGGGTGGCCTACTGTTGGGTTGCCCTAGGAAAGATTTCACTGAAATGTCCATTCACTGATTAGGAGCTTCGATTAATAGGTGTTCGACTAAGAGATATTTGCTGATGTGAGATTCGACAAAGTGATATAGATCCCATGCACTAGAGATAGATTTCAGAAACTTCATGAAAATTTGCATTAAGAAGAGAAATGTAGAAATCAAGAAAGAACACAAATGCATATATTTATGGAAAACTTAATTATGTCATGGCTGGAGGAAGATGAGGGCTCAACAGTTAAGACAGGAGAGGAGATAAAATGGTGAAGTATAATCAATCTGCAAGAAAGTCTCCAGGAGTAGATGGTATTCCAGTGGAAGTCGAAATCACGGTGGAAAGAAAGTGACAATGATTTGTAAGATTTTACTTAATAACATTTTAAATGGAGGGGAAGCAGTAACATCTTGGAGGAAAGCAGTGGTGACTATACTACCAAAAGATGATAAAGACCCATCAGACCCCAGCTTCATACAGACTGATTTCAATTTTAAACCATGATTTCGAAGTATTTATGTCTATACTAGCTAACAGAATGTGGAGGGGGGGTCTAACATTTAACAACATTAATGGAATAAAAGAAGATCCACACGGAAACAGAGTGTAGGAAAATACTGCTGTTGTTGATTTGACTACATGGAGAGAAAGCATTCGACAGAGTAAGCTAGGGGAATTTTGTGTGTAGGGCAAAGGAAGCATTTACATTCCAAGATACATTCTTCTTTTGGCTGTTCCTGTTAGGGGTTGCCACAGTGGATCATCTATTTCCATTTCTTCCTGTCCTCTGCATCTTGCTCTGTCACACCAACCACCTGCATGTCCACTCTCAACCACATCCATACACCTTATCTTAGGCCTTCCTCTTACCTGGCAGCTCCATCCTTAGCATCCTTTTCCCAATATACCCAGCATCCCTCCTCAGCACATGTCCAAACCAATGCAATCTCACCTCTCTGGCTTTGTCTCCAAACCGTCAAACCTGAGATGACCCTCTAATATACTGATTCCTAATCCTGTCCATCCTCGTCACAGCCAATGCAAATCTTAACATCTTTAACTCTACCACTTCCAGCTCTGACTATTGCCTTTCTGTCAATGTCACCGTATCCAGCCCATATAACATAGCTGGTCTCACTACCCTCTTGTAGACCCTCCCTTTCACTCTTAACTGGTACTCATCTGTCACAAATCACTCCTCACACTCTTCTCCAACCACTCCACTCTGCCTGTACCCTCTTCTTCACCTCTCTTCCACACTCACCATTACTCTGAACTGTTGTTAAGTATAAGTATTTAAAGACATCCACCTTCGCCAACTCTACTCCCTGCATCGTCACCATACCTCTATCCTCCCTCTCATTCACACACACATTCTGTCCTAGTCTTGCCGTCCTTCATTCCTCTCCTCTCTAGAGCATATCTCCACCTCTCCAGGGTCTCAACCTGTTCCCTACTCTCACTACAGATCACAATGTAATCCATATCATAGTCCACGGGGACTCCTGTCTGATCTCATCTGTCAACCTGTCCATCACCACTGCAAATAAGAAAGGGCCCAGAGCTGATTCGTGATGTAATCCCACCTCAACCTTAAACACATCCGTTATTCCTACTGCAGACCTCACCACTGTCACACTACCCTCATACATATCCTGTACCACTCTTACATACTTCTCTGCCACTCCCAACTTCCTCATACAGTACAACTCCTCTCTAGGCACCCCGACATATGCTTTCTCTAAGTCCACAAAGACACAATGCAACTCCTTCTGACCTTCTCTATATTTCTCCATCAACAATCTCATAGCAAACATCACATCTGTAGTGCTCTACCCCAGCATGAAACCATACTACTGCTCACTAAACATCACTTCTCTTCTTAACCCAGCTTCCAATACTCTTTCCAAGAACTTCATGCTGTGACGGATTAATTTTATCCCTCTGTAGTTACTACAGCTCTACACATCACCTTTATTCCTAAAAATTGGTACCAAAACATTTCTCCAGTCCTCAGGCATCCTTTCACTTTCCAAGATTTCATTAAACAATCTGGTTAAAAACTCCACTGCCATTTCACCTAAACACCTCCACGCTTCCACAGGTATATCATCTGGACCAACAGGCTTTCCATTCTTCATCTTCTTCATAGCTGTCCTTACTTCCTCCTTTGTAATCCTCTGCACTTCCGGATTCACTATCCCCACATCATCCAACTTTCTATCTCTCTCTCTCATTCTCTTCATTCATCAGCCCTTCTAAGTATTCTTTCCATCTGCTCAACACTCTCTCCTCGCTTGTAGGCTCCCCTCATTATCCTTTACCACCCTTACTTGCTGCACATCTTTCCCAGCTCGGTCCCTCTGTCTAGCCAATTGGTACATGTCCTTTACTCCCTCCTTAGTAGCCAACCTTTCATACAATTCTCCATACAACTTATCCTTAGCCTTCGCCACCTCTCTTCGCCATATGCCTCATCTCCTTATACTCCTGTCTACTTTCTTCATCTCTACTTTGTATTCCAAGACAGAATAATAAGGTTAATTATGAGGATATATAAAGGATTGGAGACAAGAATTAAAGTGGGAGAGTTCTTGAACACAGGAACATGGCAGAGGTGTCCTCTTTCCCCCTTTATTTTCTTCACATTTAGAGTCACTGACAAAGAAAATAAGGGACTCAGAAATTCAATGACATAATTGGTATGGTAATCAAGAAAAGTTAACTTTATGCGCAGATGATATGATTTTATGCCACATAAATCCAGAAAAGGGCATCAGTGTTGTGGAACATTTTGAGGCAGCTTCACATCTTTTCAGAATATAAAATGAACAAAGGTAAAGCAAAGGCTACAGCTGCTAACTATGTACTCATACATAAACTGGTTCAGCCATAGCCATATTTATGTGGACACGTTACTATATTTAGGTGCATGGATTAAAAAGGCTTCTGTTATGACAGTTAAGGACATCGGAGGATAATGTGGGGAACGACTAAGCAAAATATAATACAAAAACTGGGAAAATGGAAGCTCTTGTTTATGGATATGGAAAGTAAAATACAAGGAGTGAAAATGTTTTTAGTCATTTTAATTTTATATACAGCTCAGTCATACTTTTAACAACAAGAGGAGAAGCTACGGACAATAATAAAGAGTTGAAGGAATGTACCTGGGAGGGGAAGAGGACAATAGGTAAAGAGTGGGATACACTCAGCCTTCTAATAAATAAGGTGGGTAAGGATTACCGAATTTGAAGGGATATTTTAAAGATACATAGTTAAGGCTTGTATGCGTAACATAAGCAAAAGCTTATAATTCAAAGTGGAAAAGGATGACGATGAAACAGGGAAAAGGTCAAGAAATAAGGTGAGACTGGGGTTTTGTATGCAGTTCCTTAAAAATAATAAGCACTAAATAAGTTACAAATTACTACAGCACTCAACTTTCCTCGCTTGTCTAGAGGAAAACAGTTTTTAGTACTTAATAAATAAGCACCTATCCCAGACACGTCTAAGGGTCAGCTCCTGGTATTTTCTCCTGTCTACCTGATGAATCTGGGTATCTTGGGGCAATGCAGCAATTGCCTCATGTACACAGACAACTCTCTCCTCCTACCACCCAACACTACAACCTGTGAGAGATGCACTTGTTTATTTGCAGTTGGTTTACCAGGATAGTCCATTGGGCCAAGATGAAACCCGTTTTCAATGGAGTCCTGGGGAGAAAAGCTCCAAACAAGCAAGGTTACAGTAAGGATTTAGATTACAATCATTACAAATACTACAGACTGGTGAAAAACATTACAAATACTACAGACTAGTGATAAACATTACAGATAATACAGACTAGTAAGAAACATTATAGATGCTACAGACTAGTGAAAAACAAAAACATTACAATATACAATATTGAGAAGCCATAACATCTTAAGGAAACTTGCACTTAAGAGGTGCATACTAATACATTCATTGTAAAATAGCTTAGTACAAGCAAGAGCAGGACGTGTGAGTTAGGAGAGTACGTAAAATTAAAGTAGCCAGTGTAAAGAGGGGAAGAGATTATGTGGGAGCAGGAGCATTCCCACTGGGATATTAGATTTGAGTGAAGAGATTTTTTGAATGAAAAGTGGTTTGAAGTGGTACAAATGGATGGTGGTAGAGAGTTCCAGAGACGTGCTAGACCACAGGATAGGAGATTTTTACCTGGAGGATGAGTTGGTTTATACAATTCTATTAGGTTTTGGTTGTTAGATCTAAGTAGTCTATCAGGGAGATGCATTTTGAAAGCAGAGGAAAGGGAGGGACAGAGGGAGGGGTTGAAAATGAGCTTGTCAGCAAGAGTAAGCTGAGTGCAGGTGAGATGATTGGATAGTTCTAGCCATTTTAGTTTGTGGAGAGATATACAGTGGTGGGTGGAGGACTTATGGCTGGTAGCGAACTTAGCAATTTTGTTGTAGCAAGAGGAGAGTTGTGTTTTAAGGGAAGATTGTAGGTTAGTTAGGAGTGGGGCTCTATAGAGGAGGGAGGGGATGAGAAATGTGGTAGAGTGAATTTAGTGGAGGGCGTGAGATAACGATTTTGTCGGTAGAGCACGCAGAGTTTCTGGTGGGTTTTTTTGATATTTAGTTGAAGGCGGAAGTTGAATTTAAGCAGACTGTCAATTTGGACCCCTAGTAATTTGGCCTCTGATACCAATTCGAGAGGTGTGTTATTATGTGTAGTGATAGAGAATGTGTCTGTATTGAAAGAGGTGACTTTAGAGGGAGTAAATACCATTAATTTGGTTTTAGAGGCACTGAGTGCTAGGTGATGTTTTTTTTTTTTTAAACCATTGTTCAGTGGTTGAGAATGCATCTTGTGTAAGCTTTAGGAGTGTAGGGATAGAGGTGGCAGAACAGATAATAGTTGAATCGTCTGCGTATTGCATAATATTTGTGAAAGGGATGGAGCTGTGGAAATCATTTATAAATATATTGAAGAGGAGGGGGCTCAGTACGGATCCCTGGGGAACTCCAGTTGGGGTGTTAAGGAATTTTGGGGTAGCTTTTTTTACATTTTACTGCTTGATATCTATTGGATAAGTAGCCGGTGAACCAGTTCATAGAGAAGGGTGATAGGTTAAGCTTAGACAGTTTACTTAGAAGTAGATTGTGGGAGATAGTGTTGAAGGCCTTAGAGAGGTCAAGTAAGAAGGTAGAAACAATGTGGCTGGAGTCTCGGGCTTTATTCACGGTTTCTAGGAAGGAAAGAAGGGTAGTCATAGTGCTGTGACCGGGTCTAAAACCATGTTGTGTGGGAGTTAGTAGGTGATTGTCTAAGAGATGTGGTAGGAGTTGTACATGGATACACTCTTCTAGGAGTTCAGAGATGGGAGATAGAATAGCGACGGGCCAGAAATTAGTGATATTGTTACTGCTGCCACCTTTATGCAAAGGTATGATAAAAGCCTTTTTCCAAATTTGGGGTACAAAACTTTCTTGGATAGAGCGGTTGATTAGAATGCTGATGGGGTAGGCAATGGCTTCGGCAGCTATGCTAAGAAAGTATGAAGGAATGTTATTGGGGACATTAGAACATGGCTTTAGTTTCTGAAGGAGTTTTTTTATGGTAGATGTGGGTATGGGTTTTAATGAGAAAGGTGGAGAGTGGGAAGAGGGGGCATTTGAGGGTGGTGGTGATGGAGAAGAAATGAAAGGAGAGCAGAAGTGGGGGGTGCAACGTTGATAGAGGAGGATGGGGGTGAAGTGATGGGTGTGCTGGCGTTAGAGAAGGATGAGGTAAGTTTGGAAATAGAGTCAATGAAAAAAGAGTTAAATTGTGTAGCCAAATCTATGTCAGGAACATTAGGGTTTGGGCTGGGGTTATCTGATTTGCTGGGATTAAGGAGGGTGGAGATTCCTTTCCAGAATTTTTGACGGTTTGTTTTATTGTTGTTTTGGAGTATGGAGAAGTAATTCTGTCAATCAGCGATAATGAGTTTTTTTACTTCGTTTCTAAGTGTTTTGTTTTCATTAGGGGTGGGGGGAGTCCTCTTTTTCTGGTAAAGTGCCCATGTTTTATCTCTGAGGCACATGCTTGCTAGTCTGTTTTTCATTAGCCAAGGGGCACTTTTGATTTTTGTTCTTTTAGTCTTTATGGGAGCATGGTGATCTAGGAGGTTTAAGAAAGTTGAATTGAAGAAAGCAACTGCGTTTTCCAGGGGTAGAGTTTTTAGCGTGTACCAATTTATTGCTTTTAGCGACTTAGAAAAAGTAATGGGGTTGAAGTTTTTTGGGTAGTGAGTAGTAATACAATAATGAGTAAGATGCAAGGGTGAAGGAAGTCGACATGTGAATATATGAGAAAGAATGGGGATGAGAGACTAAAATCCAGTCTAGGATACTACCACTGGAGAAGTTTCTTGAGGGGCAGGTTATGGAGTTGATTAGCTCTGAGAAATTGTAGAGGTTGATGTTAAGTGGGTTTGTGGAGGACCAAGTGATATTCATGTCCCCCAAAATTGTTTCACAGCTAATGTTTGTAGAAAGCCAGGAGAGGATGTCCTCGAGTGTAGAAGTATTGTCACCAGGAGGGATGTAAAGGGAGGCTATACATATGTGTTTGTGTTTATTAACTTTAATAATGCCGAATTACTCCTAGCACTACTTCAAGTGGGGAGTAGGTTTGTTGCAGGGAGTAACTGATCTCTTTTCTAATGATAGAATAGTTGGGTGGTGTTATTTCAGAATCTTTTATATGGGGTTTTAACCAAGTTTCAGAGATGGACAGGATGTCAGGTTTATTATGTGTAAGCCAGGCATGGAGGTTAGGGATGTTGTTAGCTATACTTTGAGAGTTTAAAGAGGTAAGTAGTATGGATTTGTCTGTAGAGGGGGATATGTGGGGCCTGGGTTGGGGTGTATATCTCCAGATAGTAAAATGGTAGTTAGATGTAGGATTAGGTTGGAGCGGTACTTGGACTGCTTAGAATCTAGGTTGAACTTTATTAGATTTGTGAGGGTTTTGTTAGTTATTGAGAGGGTAGGACATTTATGAGGAGCAATAAGTTTATAGAGAAAGAGTAGATGTTCTTTTATAGGATATAGGCAGGGAGATATTGGGCTATGTGAGTGTACGAGTGGTGAGGTAAGATGGTTGGTTATATGAAAGGATGGTGAGTGGTTAGTGTTAATGGGCTGGGTGAGGTAGTAGATATACAATATATTGAGAAGTAGTAGTAGCAGAATAGAGATGGATGGGGGTCTTGGAAGCATGGTGAGATAGGGCTGCTAAGAGTAGGTATGTTGTGGCTGAGTAGTGTAGAAGGGCAGGAGAGTTATATGTTTAGGGGGGAGCAGATAAGACTTTAGTATATGGGAGGGCAGTGAGAGTTGAGTGACTGTTGATATGGGTGGAAGTAGGTGCTGATAGAGCAATGGAGACTGATTGGCCAGGTAGGGTAGTGGGAGTGGTTATGAAGGAATAACTGTAGAGGCTCTGGGGGCGGGTGGAATATGGGGGCAGGGTAGGGGAGCGGAGTGAGCCCACAGGGGGAATGGAGCAGGCAGAAACAGGAGAACTGGATACTGCAAAAAAAAGTACAGTTGTGTACACTTACCATAAATGTAGATGTTCGAGTGTATTCACTGTTGCAGTCATTACATTTGGGTAATCTGCTGGCAGGTTGCCCTCAGTCGGCCTGAATAACAAAGTCTTACGTCCTGCGTCGGTTGCTGTCTCCTCTTCCATGACGTCAGGTCGTCTGGGGTATAAAACATGCAGCTGACCCCATTTTATTCAGTTTTTCTTGCCCCAGATGTCAGATGCCCACCAAATGGGGAGAAAAAAAAAAAAAAAAAAAAAATATATATATATATATATATATATATATATATATATATATATCAACAAACAGAAATATATAAAAATTCACTTTTATCAACAAATTTTACCTTCATCTAAAAGCAAATACACAACAAATGCTTTAGTGTATACTGGAGGAAAGAAAAGGTATTGAAAGGGGGATGGCGGATGGGTAACCCGGACTGCATCAGTGAATACACTCGGACATCTACATTTATGGTAAGTGCACACAACTGTACTATGTTCTTCGTGTTTCACTGTTTCAGTCATTACATTTGGGTAGAATTCCAAAGCTATGGATGGGAGGATAGAACTAAGCAGCATTAGGAGTGGCTATAAGGCCCTGCAGAAAGTACAGTTTTGTACCTACCATAAATGTAGATGTTCGAGTGCTAATACAGCTGCAGTAATCACAGATGGGTTCTCTGCCATCAGGCGGGTCCTCGGTCGGCCGAATTCCAAAGTCTAGGTCCGGCGTCGGTTGGTGTCGCTTTCTCTCTTGACGTCAGTGAGGCCAGAGTATATAAGACACAGCTGACGCCATGTTCTTCAGTCTTTCTTGCCCCAGATGTCAGGTGCCCCCAGAAGGAAGGCAATACATAAATTATATATATATATATATATATATATATATATATATATATATATATATATATATATATACAAGCAATGCAATATAATCCAAAATCAGTAGTTGCAAGCAAATAAACCATAGAAGGATAACCCAGTCAGGTTGTATGAAGAGGGGGTTAGGCCCTATGCCTTTACCAAGTGGGGAAGGCGGGAGGGTAACTTGT
Organism: Protopterus annectens; assembly: GCF_019279795.1. Taxonomy (NCBI): domain Eukaryota; kingdom Metazoa; phylum Chordata; order Ceratodontiformes; family Protopteridae; genus Protopterus; species Protopterus annectens. The sequence continues at coordinate 1,137,022,726 of NC_056737.1, forward strand.
ACTGCAGCTGTATTAGCACTCAAACATCTACATTTATGGTAGGTACAAAACTGTACTATGTTCATCGTGCATACATCTGCAGTAATCACAGATGGGTAGAGTCCCAAAGCTACACACAGGGTGGTAGGTACTAGTTGGAACTGGGATGAGCCAGAATGCCCTGCAACACAGCAGTGGCAAAGCCTGCTCTAGTTTTGGAATATAAAGGCAGGTGGTAGTGTTTTGTGAAGGTATGTACAGAACTCCAAGTGGCTGCCTCCAAAATGTCTTTGGTAGGAACTCCTCTGAGGAGGGCTGTAGAGGTAGCTGTGGCCCTGGTGGAGTGGGATCTGATGCCTGTGGGAACAGATTTCCCATGATATGAATAACAGAACCGTATGCAGTGGCCTATCCACTTTGAAATTGTCTGCTTGGTCACTGGCTTCCCTTGAGCCCCTACAGCATAGGAAACAAAAAGTTGTTCTGATTTCCTGAAGGACTTTGTTCTGTCCAAATAATAGCATAGCTGCCTATGGATGTCTAAATAATGTAGCAACCTTTCCCCTTTGTTTTGAGGATTGGGGTAAAAGGTGGGTAAGTGTATGGCTTGGTTTAAAGCTACCCTGGATACCACTTTAGGCATAAATGACGGGTTGGTACGAAGGGAAACCCTGTCCTGATGGAAGATGAGGAAGGGCTGCACCGCCATGAGGGCCTGTAGTTCCGAAACCCTACGAGCTGAAGTGATGGCCAGAAGGAAGGCTGTTTTCCAGGACAAATATTGCAAATCTGTTGATGCAGCTGGTTCAAAAGGAGGTAATGTTAATTTTTCTAGAATGTAATTAAGATCCCAGCTGGTATTGGTTGTTTCCTTGGAGGTCTTATATTCTTAGCCCCTCTGAGGAACTGTCGTAAGAGTGGGTGAGAAAATAAAGGTGGATCCGAGTTGAATTCTGCGGAAATGGCTGAGGCATGGATTTTTATAGAAGAAAATGAAAGTCCACTGTTCAGTAGCTCTGCTAGATACTGTAATATCGGAGGCAAATTCAGCTTTTTAGGGTCCTGGCCTTTTTTCTCATTCCAAGAGCAGAACCGTTTCCATTTTGCGGTGTAAGCCTTTCTAGTAGATGGTCTTCTGGTCTCCAAAATGACATCCTGCACCTCCTTGGAGAGTAGGGTCTGTTGTGGTGTTAAGGAATTTTCCATGCAGCAAGACTGAGTGTTTTCAGCTGACCGTGAAGAGTTTTGTAGCTGTGCTGAGTCAGCAGAAGAGGCATTAGGGGTAGGGACCAGGGAGAAGTATGTGTTAAGACTCCTCAGGAGCGGATACCAGTGTTGCCTTGGCCAATCTGGAGCAATCAGTATCATCTTCGGTCTGTCTGCTCTTGCTTTCAAGAGCACCTTGGGCAGAAGAGGCACAGGTGGGAAAGCGTAAACTGTCCATGCTGTCCAACTGAATGAAAGGGCGTCCACTCTCCAGGCCTTTGGATGAAAGGTCCTTGAACAAAACTTTTCCAATTGATGATTCCTGTGGGAGGCAAAAAGATCTATGTCTGGCCTCCCCCATTCTTGTATTATCTCTGTAAATACCTGAGGATGCAACTTCCATTCGTGTGGATCTGTCATATTTCTGCTTAGATTGTCTGCCAGCGTGTTTTCCAATCCTGGCAAGTACTGTGCTTGAAGTTCGATTTGCCATTCCAGAGCCAAGTTCCAAAGAGTCATGGCTAGTCTGCACAAGGGGTATGAATGTGTTCCGCCTTGTTTGTTTATGCACCACATTACTGTGGTGTTGTCTGTTCTTATCAGTAATTGTCCTGGATGCAGGAGGTCCTTGAAAGCTGTAATTGCATTTATTACTGCTAGCATTTGTTTTTGATTGATGTGAAGGTGCTTTTCCTTTTGGGACCATTTGCCCTGAATGCACCTGTCTGTCATGTGCGCCCCCCAGGCGTAGTCTGAGGCATCTGTTGTGATGACTTGGTTTGCTTGAGGCTTGCAGAATGGGAGGCCTGTGTTTGCTTGACATGCTTGGGCCCACCATAGAAATTCCTTTTGCAAACATGGAATTATTGGTATTATTGTTTCCAAACTGTGACTGTGTTGAGACCATAGGTTTTTTAGGTACCATTGAAGTTTCCTCATATGCAGCTTTGCACATGGGATTAAAAGAATGCAAGATGCCATGAAGCCCAGAGCCTGCAGGATTTTCCTTGCAGTAAGCCTGGTACATTTTGCTAGTATTTTGAAGTACTGAGTTAGCTGCCCCTGTTTTTCTGGCGTTAGATAGGCCATCTGGGTGTTTGTGTCCAAGTTGGCACCCAGGAAAGTTATTTTCTGAGATGGTGTTAGCCTGGATTTCTTTTTGTTGATTGTATATCCCAGAGAATGCATTAACCGTGTTACATAAGCCAGATGTTCCAGAAGTATGTGTTTGCTGTCCGCTTGGATCAGGCAGTCATCCAAATAAGGGTAAATTTGTATCCCTTGAAGTCTGCAGTAGGCAATCACTGATGCCAGGCACTTTGTGAATACTCTGGGCGCAGTAGATAAGCCAAAGGGCAATGCAGAGAATTGATAGTGGATTGAACCTGCAAGAAATCTGAGGTATCTTCTGCAACTTTGTCTGATTGGGACATGCAGGTATGCCTCCTTGAGGTCCAATGTTACCAGCCAAAACTCCTTGCCCAGCATGGGAAGAAGCTGCTGTAATGTGAGCATCTTGAATTTTGGTACGAGTAAAAATGTGTTTAGGATGGATAAGTCCAAAATGGGTCTCCAGTCGGTTCCTTTCCTTGGTACCAGAAAAAGTCTTGAATAAAAACCTTGACCTTGTTCGTGAGTAGGTATCTCTTGTATAGCTCTCATGCTTATGAGCTTTAAAATTTGTAGTTGTGCCTCTGCCCTTTGATTGTGTGGCAGGTTTGGCATGCCTCTCATTTTTGGAAGAGTGTGGAATTGAAATTTGCAGCCTCTGTTTATAACGTCCAGGATCCATTTGTCTGTTGTGACAATATGCCAATTTCTTGCAAATAATGCTAGCTTTCCTCCCAAAGGTGCTGCCAGCTGAGACCTGCTTGGCATGGAAATGAGGGAGTCATTGGGTTTGTTTTCTGTATTGTTGTGCACTGTCTTCGCCACCTCTTGGTGCTGGAGTTTGCCATTGTCGGCCTCTATATGATCCTTGTGATTGCCCTCTGCCCCTTGTGCGTCTGTATCTACCTCTTTGGGGCTTGTCAGTGGCTGGAAAGGACCAGTTTTTTGAAGGCCAATTTCTGCTAAAACGTGGTGGTTGGACCTGTAAAAAAGCTTTGACAGTTTGCATAGATTTGGGTTTTTCTTCCATTTTCCGTAATATCTCCTCAGCATTAGTACCAAACAGCACATCCTTTTGTAAAGGAGCATCTAGAAGTTTAGCTTTCACATGATCAGGAAAGCTTTGTTCCCTAAGCCAGGCAAGTCTACGAATGACTGATCCTGTAGCAGCCGCTCTACTTGAGGCCGCTAGGGCATCATAGCCACATTGTAAGGTGTGCTTACCCACTTGCTCTGCACTATGCATCATATCCTGTAACTCCTTTAAATCTGGTTGTTCAGGTTGAGACATTTTATTCCTTAATTGTGATAACAGGAACTGTTGATATTAAGCATATGAAACTGACAATTTAAGGCCCTCATGGCAAGGGTGGCCGAGGTATATACCTTTTTTCCCCACCTTTCTAAAGATCTTGACTCTCTTTCGGCAGGAAGTGGATTCTTGGCAGTAGAGGCCTTCAATCCCTTGGGGCCTTGAGAAATGGTTTCAGGGTCAGCATTATGGCTTTTGTAGAGAAATTGGTGAGAGTTAGGAACTCTGTAGTACCTATCAGGTTTGACTGGTGCAGGAGGCAGGAATCCGGTTAAGGCAAGCCTCGAATAAACATCATCAAGTATGTCCAAAACAGGAGGTATCGTCAGAGGCCTGTGTTGAGGTAACAAAGAAATTCCCAAGTCTTTTCTTGGAATCAGAAAAGTCTTGGCCTTCCCAATGGAAGTGTTCCCTTAAAGTGTGCAAGGTTTCCCCAAAGGAAAAATCCTCAGGAGGAGATACAGAAGGAATGGACTGCTCTGCATCCGAATCTTCAAAAGGGGAGTAAGAGTGTTCCTCTACATCAGAATGTTCTGATAAAATGGAGCCTTGATCAGAAGAGGGAGAATCTTCCTCCACTTTGGGTCTCTTGTCTGGAGGGGGTTGAGAACCCCTGATAAGAGTAATCAAATCCTCAGCCATTTTCAGCATCTGTTTTTTAGGCATGGGGCCTGGAGAAGGGCCCTGTGCAACAGGCCTCTTGGGATGCCTGGCTGCTTTGGATTTAGTAAAGGCCTTAATCGAAAAAGAAGATGAGGGCCTAAAGACACCATGGGTGGAAGTGGACCTGTCCACATTAGGAGGCTCAACATTAGCGATAGCTTCGGTTGTAGTCTGGGAAAGGGCCGAGGTACCTGCGGTCTCGGGTACAGAGGACACCGCCAAGGGAGTGTCATTGGTAGTCAGGGACTGCAAAGGCGTCTCGCTGAGAACCGGACCACGTGTAGCCGGTTTTGGCGTGGTGTCGGTGGGGACCGCGGACCTCGCGTGTCGGTCCTTGTCCTTGCGTTTTTTTGACAAAACGGTAGTCGGAGTCTCAGACGACATTTTATAATCAAAGGCTTTACCAAAAAAGTGTTGGGCGAACTCCGCCCGACGCTTAATAATGCGTTTATTGAAAGTAGCGCAAAAGCGACAGCCCGAGACGTCGTGGTCTGGGCCTAAACAAGGTATGCAGAGGGAATGGAAATCCTTATGCGGTATTTGCTTCCCACAAGAAATACAATTATTAACTTTTTCTGACATCGGTCTGAGGCAAGAAAAGTTTCCCCAACGGGGTACTTAGCTTTAATGACGACTTCGGTTTCCAATTTTTTCGTAACTCAGGAGCTGGCCGACCGGCACTTGCGAACTGCTTCTGCTTCGGGCACCGCGCGGCAAAAAAGACTGAAGAACATGGCGTCGGCTGTGTCTTATATACTCTGGCCTCACTGACGTCAAGAGAGAAAGCGACACCAACCGACGCCGGACCTAGACTTTGGAATTCGGCCGACCGAGGACCCGCCTGACGGCAGAGAACCCATCTGTGATTACTGCAGCTGTATGCACGATGAACATCTGCAGTGGCAAAGCCTGCCCTGGATTTGGAGAAGAGAGGCAAATGATAATGCTTTGTGAAGGTATGAACAGAGCTCCAAGTAGCAGCTTCTAGAATGTCTTTGGTTGGAACCCCTCTGAGAAAAGCTGCTGAAGTAGAGGCAGCCCTGGTGGAATGTGACCTGATCCCCTTGGGCACAGGTTTACCATGGTGCAAGTAGCAGAAACGAATGCAGTGGCTTATCCACTTAGAAATAGTCTGCTTTGATATAGCCTTCCCCTCTGACACTGCAGCAAATGCTACCAGTAGTTGCTCAGACTTTCTTAGAGATTTGGACCTGTTTAAGTAGAATCTTAGTTGTCTGTGTACGTCCAATGAATGTAGAATCCGCTCTCCCTTGTTCTGTGGATTTGGGTAAAATGTTGGCAGGTGAATGGTCTGGTTAAGAGCCACACTGGATACCACCTTTGGCATAAGAGAAGGACTGGTCATGAGGGACACCCTGCCCGGGTAAAATGTAATAAAACGCTCCACTGCCATGAGAGCCTGTAGTTCTGAAACCCTTCTTATTGAAGTGACTGCCAAGAGAAAAGCTGTTTTCCAAGATAGAAATTTTATATCCGCAGTAGCTGCTGGTTCAAGAGGAGGCAGGGTGAGTTTTTCCAGCACAAAATTGAGGTCCCATGCAGGGGTGGGTGATCGTCTGGCAGGCCTTAAATTTTTGGCCCCTCTAAGATACTGTTTAAGCAGAGGATGAGAAAAGAGGGGAGGCTCTGTGATGTAATGAGCCGAGATGGCAGAGGCATGGATTTTTATTGAAGAAAAAGATAGTCCCTTGTCGAGCATCTCAGTCAAATATTGTAAAATCTGAGGAATATTGGGCTTTGCTGCGTCTGTTCCTTGTGCTTGGTTCCAAGCACAGAATCGCTTCCATTTATCAGCATAAGATTTTCTAGTACTAGGCCTTCTGGCTTCCAAAATGACATCCATCACAGATTTACTGAGAGGTCTTGTTTGAATAATTAATTGATCAGCCATGCTGCAAGATTCAAAGTTTGGAGCAGAGTGTGCAGAATTTGATTGTTCTGCTGAGACAGTAGATGAGGTATTTGAGGCAAATACCATGGAGGAAGTTGAGACATATTCCTTAGAAGTGGGTACCAGTGCTGGAGAGGCCAGTCCGGAGCAACAAGGATCATTTTTGGTTTTTCCTGTCTGACTTTTAGTAAGACCTTGGAGAGTAGAGGCAGAGGGGGGAAAGGCATAGGCTGATAGGTTTTTCCCACTGAAAAATAGGGCATCCACTTTCCATGCTTTTTCGTGATGAGTTCTTTTGCAGAATTTGTCCAACTGATAATTTTGGGGAGAAGCAAATAGATCTAAGTCTGGGCACCCCCATTTCTGTGTTAACATGCTGAAGATTTGTGGATCCAGTTTCCATTTGTGCGGGTCAATAAGATTTCTGCTTAGGTCGTCTGCCAGAGTACTTTGTTTTCCTGGCAGGAATTGAGACTGAAAATGTATTTGGTAAGTCAAGGCTGTGTTCCACAAGGCCATGGCTAGTCTGCAAAGGGGGTAGGAAAGTGTAACCCCCCCCCTTGCTTGTTTATGTACCACATAACTGTGGTGTTGTCCATCTTTATCAGTAGTTGTCCTGGATGAAGTCCTTGAAGGCGGTCAGAGCATTCTGAACAGCTAGCATCTCTTTCTGGTTGACACGCAGATGCATTTGGTTTGGGCTCCATTTGCCCTGAATGCATCTCCCCACCAGGTGGGCCCCCCAAGCATAGTCTGATGTGTTTGTAGTTAGGGTTTGGGTGGCAGGGGGTAGAGTGAATGACAGTCCCTTGTTTTGGTGACATGTCTCTGGCGACCAAAGAAACTTCTGTTGTAGGCAGGGAATGAGAGGAATAATTGTTTCCAGACTGTGACAATGTTGACTCCATACACTTTTTAGGTACCATTGAAGTTTCCTCATGTGCAGTCTCGCATATGGAATTAGTAGCATGCAGGATGCCATGAACCCCAAAGCCTGCAGAATTTGTCTGGCAGATAACTGGGTTTTTGTCGCCATTTGTTTGAAGTATGTTGTCAGTTGCCTTTGTATGGCGTAAGGTAAGCCATCTGGGCAGTTGTATTCCAGCTTGCACCCAGGAATTCAAGCTTGCACCCAGGAATGTAATTATTTGAGAGGGTACCAGCTGCACCAGATGTTGAAGAAGAGTGTCCTTGTCCTCTGCTTGAATGAGAAAGTCTATAGATGAGGATAAATTTGAATGCTTCTTTGTCCGCAGAATGCAATTACTGGCACCAGGCACTTTGTAAAGACCCTGGGCGTAGTAGATAAGCCAAAGGGCAGTGCAGAGAATTGGTAATGCAAAAAAACTGCTTTGAAGCGTAGGTATCTTCTGCATGATTCCCTTATTGGGATATGCATGTATGCCTCTTAAGTCTAGGGATACTAACCAAGCATTCCTGCCTAGCATAGGCAGTAGCTGTTGTAAAGTCAGCATTTTGAATTTTGGAATGTCCAGGAATGTGTTCAAAATCAAAAAGTCCAGTACTGGACACCATGAATTCTCTTTTCTGGGTACCAGGAAAAGCTTTGAATAAAAACCTTGTCCTTTTTCCTTTTCTGGTACCGGTTAAATAGCCCTCATATCCATGAGACATATGACTTGTTTTTGGGCCTCTGCCCACTGGTTTTGTGGCAGATCCGGCCACCTGTTTGGAATTGGCAAAGTATGGAAATGAAGACTGTACCCCTGGGATACTATGTTTAATACCCACTTGTCTTGAGCATGAAGTGCTAGGTTTCCCCCCAAGGGGGCCGGCAAAAGGTAAGCACTTGGTGATGGTAGAAGAAAGTCATTGAGACTGCTTACTGTAGGGTTGTGCTTTGTTTCCTCCAGTTTTGGAGGTGGAGGCACCCCATTGCTTTGACCTGTAAGAACCCTGTGATTGGTATCTGGAGCCTTTTAAGTGCCTGGATTTGCCTTGTGTGGCTCTGTTGGACAAAGGAAAGGACAAAATTTTAGTAGGCCAGTGTCTACTGAACCCGGGTGGATGCACGTGCAAGAAATCTTTTACAGTTTGCATATATTTAGCTTTGTCTTCCATTTTCTTTAAAACCTTTTCTGCCTTATTACCAAACAGAGTATCATGCTGCAAAGGGGCATCCAACAATTTAGCTTTAACATGATCAGGCATATTTTGCTCCATGAGCCAGGCATGCCTTCTAATCACAGATCCAGTAACGGCAGCCCTAAAACAGGTCTCCAAGGAATCAAAACCACATTGCTTAGTATGCTTTCCAACCGGTTCTGCTGAATGCAATAATTCCTGTAACTCTCTATTTTCCACAGAATCCGAAATCAACATCATTTTCTGTTTCAGTAAGCCCATACATGCTGTTGATATTTAAGCATATGAAACTGGCAGTTTAAGGCCCTGATTGCCCAGGTTGGCCTGGAATCTCTGTCAGAGGAGGTAGGATTTTTGGCTGTAGAGGCCTTTACACCCTTCAGACCCTGAGAAATAGTGTTAGGATCAGCAGCAGGATTTTTGAATAGAAATTTGTGGGAGTCAGGAACCCTGTAATATCTGTCTGGCTTACTAGGAGCCGGAGGCAGGGAATCAGGAGCCATGCTTGATTCTGAAAACACATCATCAACAATGTCTAATATAGGAGATATTGCCAAAGGCCTATGCTGAGGAAGAAGGAAATCCCTAAGCCTCTATTTTGATTCAGAGAAGTCCTGACTCTCCCAGTGAAAATGTTCCCTTAAAGTATGCAAAGTCTTCCCAAAAGAGTAATCCTCAGGAGGAGATGCAGATGAGATGGATTCCTCTGCATCAGAATCCTCATAGGGTGGAACAGAAAATTCCTGATCAGAAGAAATAGAAACCTGACCTGAAGATTCATAATCAGTGCCTTGCCTAGGCCTCTTAGTGGGGGGGGGGGGACCCCTGATCAAGGTAATTAAATCCTCAGCCATTTTGATCATCTGTTTTTTAGGCATAGGGGCCTGAGCACGTGGCTCATGCATTGTTTTTTTTAGACATAGATGATGTTTTTGACCTTGTTTTTGAGGCTGGCATTGGTTTAATATAAAAATGTTGTGGCCTGAAAACACCCTCAGAAGCCGGTGCCTGCTCAGCGGCTCCGGAACCATCCAAGAGAGAGACATCCTAGGGTTCAATACTCTGAGAATCTTGTGGCATACCAGACTCCGAATGGGTCTCGGTAGAGGACTGCGACTCAAAAGTAGCAGGTATCAGGGGCTGTGAAAGCGCCTCACTGAGTACCAGCAAACCAGCGACTGGCTTAGGAGAAGCTTCGTCGTCGGTTTTGGACCTCGACGGTCTGTCTCTGTCTTTTTCTTTGCATTTTTTGTGAACTCCGGTAGTCGGATTGCTAACAGACGACATTTCAGGATAATTAAATCTTGAACCAAAATATTTAGAAGCAAAAATATACAGACGCTTAATAGTGCATTGGTTAAATCTAGCACAAAACCGACAGCAAGGCATATTGTGATCTGGGCCTAGGCAAGGAATACAGTACAAATGAAACTCCTTATGAGGTATTTGCTTCCTACAAGTAATCCAATTATTAACTTGTATTGACATCGGTAAGGAGGAAGAAAAAGTTTCCCCAACGGGGCACTTGGCTTTAGTTTGAAGACTTTGACTCAAACTCGAATGTGAAAATTTCAGTAGTCGCCCGACCGGCACTTGTGAACTACTTCTGCTTCGGGTGCCGCGCGGCAAGAAAGACTGAATAAAATGGCGTCGGCTGCATGTTTTATACCCCTGACGACCTGACGTCATCATGGAAGAGGAGACAGCAACCAACGCAGGACCCAAGACTTTGTTATTCAGGCTGACTGAGGGCAACCTGCCAGCAGATTACCCAAATGTAATGACTGCAACAGTTAAACACGAAGAACATTGTCAGTTACTGCAAGATCCCAACTGATCCAGAAGGTGAGTAAAGCCAAAACTGGAAGCAAAGCAACTTATACACCCAAACTGGAAGCAAAGCTCTCTTCACCAAAGACTGGACTAGACAGTCAAGAGGAGAAGATAAACACTTGCACCACACCACACCACACTCATCACATAGTCCCTCAAAACCTACACCACCAAAACACACACATAGAAACAGGAAACACAAACCTACATTCGCGGAGACTCTCAATAAAAATCTGCTAAAGCAACAGAGACCTCCAAAGCAGAAACGCAAGCAACCTCCACCCCCGCAACACAACCCAAATGACACATAGCCCACAAACTCAGTGTGCCACTCAACCACAGCCCATAAGGCATAACAACGTACCCAACACTCTAGTCATATGTGACTCTATAGGCAGGCACACTGATGTTCCACTCACCAGACTAAACAAGGAGAATGTTACTGTCACCTGCCTGTCAGGTGCCAGGATCCGCCACGTAACGCACGCACTCAGGTCAATCCACAACAAGTACAAATATGACTCTGTCATTGTCCATGTTAGTGTGAATGACCTGAGACATACCTCCCTGGACTACATGAAAAGAGACATGGAGGAGCTCTCCAATCTTGTAGCCCAGGCAGGTATGACCCTAGCCCTGAGTAGCATCCTGCCATCACCCAGAATGATACCACAGTACAAGGACAAAATGATGGACTTCAACAATTGGCTAAGCTTCTGGTGTCATTCTAAGGGGATCCAGTATGTCTGCCTGGGATGACATCATCAACAGACCACAAAGCTTTACCAGAGATGGCCTGCACCTGTTACCCTTGGGATTCCAGATACTGGCTAAGGCTCTTGCCACCGCCATAGTACTTTTTTAGGCAACGTTCAAATGACAAATTCATCACCTTAACAGGTACAAGCAAGCAAAATCTGAGGGTAATGCTACTCAATGCTAGAAGTCTAAACCTCATAATGCATTCACTCTAGGTATTCCTTAAAACAGAGGACATCGACATCTTTGCAGTGACAGAGACGTGGTTCAAGGCTCCAGACAGCACCTCTGCATTACCAGGCTATAATTCATATCACACCTTTTGGCCACCTAACCTGGACCGAAACACTAAAGGCGGAGTCGTGTCCATATTCATTAAGGATATCCACACCTCCAGGCTAGTTGCTCAGCATACTGCATCCGAGATTATCCAAGTGCAACTAACTCTGGGCAAGACCGCAATCCAAATTGTAACTTGCTACAGATCCCCCACCATGCCCCAGGATTCCCACTCCTCATTTCTGGATACACTGGAAAATATTAGGGTACAAACCAACACCCTAATAATGGGCGATTTCAACTACCCCACCATTAACTGGGAAAACCCTACTCATATACCAACTCTTTTGCTCAACGTTTTCTGGAATTCATAAATTCCAATGCCTTGGATAAACTTATCCACATCCCCACCAGGAGCAGCAATATCCTAGACCTAGTCATTACCAACATGGGCGACTGGTGTTCCACACCAGAGGTCAATTTCTTATTGGTCAGATCCGACCACAAGCTAATCACCCTAGACATCCACATCCCCACCCCATTAGGTAAACCACCATAAAAAATTTCTCCAAAGCCAACTTCACTCTTCTTAAGACAGAAGTGACAAACTTCACGGCACCCATGCAGACGGAAAATAGAGGTATGACTGCTGAATCCTACACAAATGCACTTTATAAGCACTTACACGAGTGCATGGAACATGCTGTCCCTAAGAGAACCAAGATGCTATCCTCCTAAAAAAGGAAGCCAATCTGGTGGTCCCCTGCCATAAACAAACTCTACAACAGAAGAAAGAAACAGTTGCAACAAAGAGTAAAATCCCATGATTGGAGGAACTCCCTGGTCAGCCTCAGTAAGAAGCAGAGATCCCTCAAAATCCTCCAAAGCTAGTTACGAAAACAAAAATCGCCACTGATTCTAAAATCAACCACAAAGCATTCTATAGCTATGTCAAAAATCTCAATGGCAACACTCGGATCTCCTCTGAGTTACAGCACAATGGCACTAAATATACAGAACCAACTGATATTGCTGGCAGATAGGTTCACTGCTAACTTTACCCCCCTCTCAGCCCCTAAAAGGCCCATTCTCTATACCAGAAAAATGCAAAGTTTCTGTAATCACGACTGCACAGATTAAAAACACTCTCTACAAAGCCAAGAACACAGCATCCATGGGACCTGACAACATCCCAGGCTGGTTCTACACGAACCGCAGAAAGAACTGGCACCCCATCTAAGCACCATGTTCAATCATTACCTCACCTCAGGCTTTGTGCCCACTGAATGGTGCACAACAACAGTTATCCCACTCCACAAAGGGGGAGCCACCACGGACCCCGGGAACTACTGCCCCATTAGCCTAACGAGCCTGGTCTGCAAGGCCATTGAACGTACCATCATGGATCTTATACAGAAAGACATTGGTAATCTTCAAACTCTGGACCCCAGCCAGTTTGGGTTTCTAAAAGGCAGATCATGTCTCCTAAACCTGATAGACTTCTCTGAAGCAGTCACCAAAGCCGTATAAGAGTATAAGGTGGTTCCACACAGCCCATCTAGATCTCGCCAAGGCTTTTGACACCATTCCCCCACTCTGGAATTATAGACAAACTCACCAAACTAGGTATAAATCCCTATGTCACAAGATGGGTGAACTGGCTCACTAACAGAACCCACAGTGTGAAAGTAGTAGACTCCAAATCCGACTTCAGGCCAGTGACAAGTGGAGTACCACAGGGTTCAGTCCTGGGTCCTCTCCTTTTTGGTATCCACTTTTCTGAAGTACAGGTTAACACAGAAGGTCTTTGGCTAATGAGGTTTGCAGAAGACTGAAAACTAGAAGCCATAACTGAAACTCCTAACGATTTGGACATCCTACAAAAGGGCCTCATGGAGACAGCTGTCTGGTGTCAAAGCCATGGCCTCAAGCTCAATGCCAAAAAGAGCATTGTCATCCCCTTTGGTAAAAATTGGTCGAAAGTTGTTTGTTAATTTAACTGTTGAGGCTGCCCACTAAAGTGTGCTAGCCTGTGTAACTGATTTATTACTGTTTCCTGTATCTCTGTGTGCTTTCTATCTCAAAAACAAAAACAAAACAAAATCCTCGTTTTCCTGCCTCTCCTCGACTAGTTTAGACCAGTATACAGGCTTTGCTGTATTCTGGGCTGTGGTGTAGTTCCTGTGGTGTCCATTGCCTTACTTGGAAAGAAGGAAGTTTCTTTGCTCACCAGTGGGAGTGGGGAGCCTTGAGCAGCCTATCTGTCCCTGAAGGAGTGACCTCAGCACAAGAGCTTGTAGTAAATTGGTTGTTTTGGACCATTTCTAGCTCTTTTGAAGTTCCCTGTTTCAAATCCGCCTCTGAGCGTTTTTTTTCTGGCTATACTACTCAGCAACAGCTCCTCGTAGTCCTGCAGAGTGGTCCTAGCAGCAGAGAACTGAGAAAAGCGACTACTTTCCTGATTTAAGTATTTTTTGCTGTTTTTTTACCTGAAATACCTTCTCTTGCTTACCCTGAACAAGCTTAAACTGTTTTTTTTTAACTGTTTGTTGCATTATATATTATTTGCACTTAAAGTTTCATTTAGTCGAAAATTGGTCGAAAGTTGTTTGTTTGTTTATTTAACTGTTGAGGCTGACCACTAAAGTGTGCTAGCCTGTGTAACTGATTTATTACTGTTTCCTGTATCTCTGTGTGCTTTCTATCTCAAAAACAAAAAAAAAGTACAGTTTTGTACCTACCATAAATGTAGATGTTCGAGTGTTCACCCTGCTGCAGTCATCACACTTGGGTTATCCTGTCGTCAGGCGGTCCCGCAGTCGGCCGGATTTCCAAGTCTTGGTCCGACGTCGGTTGCTGTCGCCTCATCCCTGACGTCAGTGCGCCAGGGGTACATATATTGCAACTGACACCATTTTCTTCAGTTTTTCTTGCCCCAGATGTCAGGTGCCCCCAAAAAGGTGATCCAAATTAGTATCAAAAAGTGAGAACACTGTACAGACACAAAAACCCTTCAGCTATAAGCAAATACATTAGTAAGGCATAGAAAAGATTTAGCCAGTAGATCAGAGGGGTTGGAGGGAGGGTAACCTGGACTGCAGCAGGGTGAACACTCGAACATCTACATTTATTGTAGGTACAAAACTGTACTATGTTCATCGTGTTACCCTGTTGCAGTCATCACACTTGGGTTGAGTCCCAAACTAAGGTAGGGTGGAGGCATTATAGAGGGTTAGAGGAGGCAATGAGGCACTGCAGAACTGCAGTGGCGAAGCCTGCCCTGGACTTAGAATAAAGAGGTAAGTGATAGTGTTTGGTGAAGGTGTGTACAGAACTCCATGTTGCAGCTTCTAAAATTTCCTTGGTAGGAACCCCCCTGAGAAAGGCTGTAGAGGTAGCTGTTGCCCTGGTAGAGTGGGATCTAATGGTAGGAGGAACTGGTTTCCCATGATGGGTATAGCAGAATCGTATGCAATGGCCTATCCATTTAGAAATGGTTTGCTTGGAAATGGCCCTCCCTTGAGAAGCTGTAGCATAGGAAACAAAGAGCTGGTCAGTTTTTCTGAAAGCCTTAGTTTTATCCAAGTAATATCGAAGCTGCCTGTGAATGTCCAAGGAATGTAGTAGTCTCTCACCTTTGTTCTGTGGATTGGGGAAGAAAGTGGGTAGATGGATGGTTTGATTTAAAGCTACACTGGAAACCACCTTAGGCATGAAGGAAGGATTAGTTCATAGAGAAACTCTGTCTTGATGAAAAATGAGGAAAGGTTCCACTGCCATAAGTGCCTGTAATTCTGAAACTCTTCTAGCAGAAGTTATTGCCAGGAGCAGGGCAGTCTTCCAAGATAGGAACTGAAGGTCTGCAGAAAAAGCTGGCTCAAAGGGAGGTAATGTTAGTTTTTCCAGAACAAAGTTGAGGTCCCATGTTGGTGTAGGAGCTCTTCTAGGTGGTCTAATGTTTTTTGCCCCTCTGAGGAACTGCCTTAGGAGTGGGTTTGAAAATAAAGGTGGATTTGTGTCGTAGTGAGCTGAAATAGCTGAAGCATGGATTTTAATTGAGGAGAAGGAAAGTCCTTTATGCAACATCTCAGCTAAATACTGCAGAATGTGAGGCATATGAGGCTGAGTTGTGTCTTGGCCTTTAGCTTGGTTCCAAACAGAAAACCTTTTCCATTAGTCCGAGTAAGCCTTCCTGGTGCTTGGCCTCCTGGCTTCTAGAATAACATCCAGTACTGCTTGTGATAAAGGGGCTGGTTGGCTGCTTAATTGATTTGCCATGCAGCCAGGTTTAAGGTTTTGATCTGGCTGTGTAGAATCTGCTTGTCTTGCTGAGTGAGCAAATGAGGTATTTGAGGCAATATCCATGGTGAGCTGTGAGCCATATTCTTCAATAGCGGGTACCAGTGCTGGCGTGGCCAGTCTTGGACTATGAGAATCATTCGAGGTTTCTCCTTTTTGACCTTCAAAAGTACCTTTGTGAGAAGAGGTAATGGAGGAAAGGCATATGTTGGCAGGTTTTTCCAATTGAAGGAGAGAGCATCCACTTTCCAAGCTTGATGGTGGAATTTTCTTGTACAAAATTTTGTCAGCTGGTAGTTTTGAGGACTGGCAAACAGGTCTATATTTGGTAGGCCCCATCTTTGAGTTATCATTGCAAATATTTGTGGGTCTAGCTTCCACTCGTGGGGATCCTTGATGTTTCTGCTTAGGTCGTCTGCCAATGTGTTTTTCTGCCCTGGCAGGAAGTGAGCTTGTAACTGGACTTGGTAGGTCAGAGCTGTGTTCCATAAGATCATTGCTTGCCTGCAAAGAGGGTAAAAATGTGTGCCCCCTTGTTTGTTTATGTACCACATTACTGTGGTGTTGTCCGTCTTTACTGCCAGTTGTCCAGGCTGTAGTAGATCCTTGAAGGCTGTCAGAGCTTTCTGTACAGCTAGCATCTCTTTTTGGTTTATGTGCAGTTTTCTTTGTTCTGCAGTCCATAGGCCTTGAATGCATTGCCCTGCCATGTGTGCCCCCCAGGCATAGTCTGAAGCATCTGTTGTGATAGTTTGCCTGGGTGGGGGCAAGGTGAAAGGCTGACCCTTGTTGAGGTGACATGCCTGTGCCCACCATAGACATTCCTGTTGAAGGCAGGGAATGAGAGATATCACTGTGTCCAAGCTGTGGCTGTGATGAGACCATACGCCTTTTAGGTACCATTGTAATTTCCTCATATGCAGTTTTGCAAATGGTATTATCAGAATGCAAGATGCCATGAAGCCCAAAGCCTGCAGAATTTTTCTTGCAGTTAATTGGGTCTTTGGTGCCATTGTTTTGAAATACTGAGTCAGTTGTAATTGCTTGTCTGGTGTAAGATAAGCCTTCTGGGCCGTTGTGTCCAAGCTGGCACCCAGGAATGTCATTTTTTGTGAGGGTACTAGTTTTGACTTCTTTTCGTTTACTGTGTACCCCAGACAATTTAGTAGATGCTTCACAAAAGCCAGATGTTGTATGAGAATGTCTTTTCTTTCTGCTTGGATGAGGCAGTCATCCAGGTATGGATACATTTGAATTCCTCTGTTTGCAGTATGCAATTACTGGTGCCAGGCATTTTGTGAATACTCTGGGCGCAGTAGATAAGCCAAAGGGCAGTGCAGAGAATTGATAATGGGTTGAACCTGCAATGAAACTGAGGTATCTTCTGCAACTTTGTCTGATAGGGACATACAGGTATGCCTCCTTGAGGTCCAACGTTACAAGCCATGCTTCCTTGCCCAACATGGGAAGTAGCTGCTGTAGTGTTAGCATCTTGAATTTGGGAACTTGTAATTAAGTGTTCAGAATTGAAAGGTCCAGAATTGGTCTCCAAGCATTTTCTTTCCTGGGTACTAGGAAGAGTCTTGAGTAAAATCCTTGGCCTTGTTCTTGAGTTGGAACCCTTTGAATGGCTCTCATGGCCATGAGAGCTGTAATTTGTTTTTGAGCCTCTGCCCTTTGATTTTGTGGCAGGTTTGGCATTCCTCTTTTTATTGGCAAGGTGTGAAAGTGGAATCGGTATCCTCGTAAAATTATGTCTAGGACCCATTTGTCCTTTGTGACCATGTGCCAGTTGTCTACAAATAGTGCTAGTTTTCCCCCCGGGGGGCTGACAAAAGAGCTTTGTTTGGCCAGCTGAGGTGCAAGTCACTGAGTTTGCCTTCTGGTGGGTTGAGACCTGTCTTCTCCTCCCTTCTGGGTTGGAGTGGCCCATTGGTGAGGTTTATACTGAGCTTTTGGTTGTCCTCTGCCCCTTGGGCGCCTGTATTTACCCCTCTGAGGCCTGTCAGTGGCTGGAAAGGACCAATTTTTGGTTGGCCAGTTTCTGCTGAAGCGAGGGGGTTGTACCTGTAGGAAATCTTTGACTGTCTGCATTGATTTTGCCTTATCTTCCATTTTCTTTAAAACTTCTTCTGCTTTAACACCAAAAAGAACATCCTGCTGCAAGGGAGCATCTAGTAGTTTTGCTTTAACATGTTCAGGCAGACTTTAGTCCTTTAACCAGGCATGCCTACGTATAACTGATCCAGTGACAGCTGCTCTGCAGGAGGCCTCCAAAGAATCAAACCCACATTGTAAGGTATGTTTGCCCACCTGCTCGGTGGCGTGCAACAAATCCTGTACTTCTTTCAATTCAGTTTGTTGAGGAAGGGTTGTTATCTTTTGTTTTAACTGGGAGATCAGAAATTGCTGATACTTAAGCATATGAAATTGACAGTTTAGAGCTTTCATAGCTAAAGTGGCTGAGGTGTAAACTTTTTTCCCCCATCTGTCTAGTGCTCTTGAATCCCTTTCAGAAGGTACTGGATTTTTAGCCATGGAAGCCTTAGCCCCCTTGGGACCCTGGGAGATAGTCTCTGGGTCAGCTACTGGGCTTTTTTAAAGAAATTTATGGGAATCAGGTACTCTGTAGTATCGGTCAGGCTTGGCCGGGGCAGGAGGCAGAGAGTCAGGGTTGAAACTGGATTCTAAATAGACATCATCCACAATGTCCAAAACAGGAGTGATGGCTAGAGGTCTGTGTTGGGGGAGTAAAAGAAACTCTCTGAGCCTTTTCTTGGAATCAGAGTAATCCTGACCTTCCCAGTGAAAATGTTCCCTCATAGTGTGTAAAGTTTCCCCAAAAGAGTAGTCTTCTGGAGGGAAAGCTGAGGGAATAGTGTCCTCAGCATCAGAATCTTCATAAGGAGAGAAGGAATAGTCTTGGTCTTCAGAGGAATCCGAAGAAATAGACAGTTGTTCAGAGGAAGCAGATTCTTCCTCCTGTCTAGGCCTTTTGTCAGGAGGAGGCTGGGAACCCCTGATAAGAGAAATCAGATCTTCAGCCATCTTGAGCATCTGTTTCTTAGGCAAAGGGCCTTGAACAGGAGACTGAAGTGAAGCCTTTTTCAATTTGGAAGGAGTCTTCGATTTGGAAAACGTTTTGACTGTAAGAGTCGTCGGTCTGAAAACGCCTTCAGAAGGCGATGGTGTTTCAGAAGTACCGACGTCCTTGGGAGGTAAGTCGTCGGTAGGGCCTGAAGTAAAAGGCTGCGTCGGCCTAGTACATTCCGTCAAAATATCCGTAGCGGTCTCGGGTTCCTCAACTGCGGTAGTCAGAGGTTGCGTCGGAGCCTCACTGATAACCGAAGGACCGGTGACCGGATCAACCGAGGCCTCGGAATCGGGCTTAAGCCTGGGCTGTCGATCTTTATCCCTGCGTTTTTTGTGCATGCCGGTAGTCGGTAGCTCCGACGGCATGTTATAATTAAATTTTCTGCCAAAAAAGTGTCGTGCGAGATCAAATCGTCTTTTAATAGTACGTTTATTAAATCTAGCACAAAAACGACAAGAAGTGACGTCGTGATCAGGGCCTAGGCAGGGTATGCAATAAGAATGAAAATGCTTATGAGGTATTTGCTTCCCACAAGAAATACAACTGTTAATATTTTCTGACATCGGTCTGGGGAAAGAAAAGTTTCCCCAACGGGGTACTTGGCTTTATAGAAGACTTCGGTCTGAAATTCGAATTCGAAAATCTCAGGAGTCGGCCGACCGGCACTTGCGAACTGCTTCTGCTTCTGGCACCGCGTGGCAAGAAAGACTGAAGAAAATGGCGTCGGCTGCAATATATATACCCCTGGCGCACTGAAGTCAGGGATGAGGCGACAGCAACCGACGTCGGACCAAGACTTTGGAAATCCAGTCGACTGCGGGACCGCCTGACGACAGGATAACCCAAGTGTGATGACTGCAGAAGGGTAACACGAACATCAAAAAAAATCCTTGTTTTCCCGCCTCTCCTCGACTAGTCTAGACCAGTATACAGGCTTTGCTGTATTCTGGGCTGTGGTGTAGTTCCTGTGGTGTCCATTGCCTTACTTGGATAGAAGGAAGTTTCTTTACTCACCAGTGGGAGTGGGGAGCCTTGAGCAGCCTATCTGTCCTTGAAGGAGTGACCTCAGCACAAGAGCTTGTAGTAATTGGTTGTTTTGGACCATTTCTAGCTCTTTTGAAGTTCCCTGTTTAAAATCCGCCTCTGAGCGTTTTTGCACGGTTGTGCGCATAGCGCAGCGCCGGTTAAACTTTTCTGGCTCCGCCAAGTCTGCTCTTCAAATTTTCCCTTAAGAAAGCTCTACTCTTATAATAATCTAGTCTAATCACTTTACTATAAGCCTAGCACTTGTTCTCAAAATCTCTCTTCTAAGTAAGCACTCGCTAACTAAAGTAAGCACTACATCCACCTACCTTCCCTGTGAGTACCCACTTCCCTTAAAGGCACACTCCCTGTGAGTATCCACTTCCCTTAAAGGCACAGCACTTCCTTATAATATTTTAGCATGTCGAATGGTAGATTGCTGGCATCCTCTCCGGTTCAGCTGGTTAATCTGGGAATCTTCAGACAATGCTACAATTGTCTCATGTACACAAACAACCCTCTCCTCCTCCCAACAAACACAAATACATGTGAGAGATGCAACTATATAGCTAAACTGGAGGCTGAACTCTCTCAACTCAGGACTGGCAAGACCAGACAGGAGGAGAAGGTAACCACACACACACCAAACCCAGTCCCACATAGACCTACCACAACTGCAAACCAAACACATAAAAACACAAAGACAAACTCGGAGGCTCTAACAAAAAACTTACCAAAACAACAGAGGCTCCCAAAGCAGACACCCAAAAATCGACCACCTCAAAACATAACACATGCATCACATACTTCAATAAATCAGTGTGTCAAACAATCACAGCCCTTAAGGCCAAACACCATGCCTGATACACTAGTAATAGGTGATTCTATAGTCAGACACACTGACGTTCCGCTTACCAGGCTGAACAAGGAGAGGGTAACTGTGAGCTGCTTATCGGGAGCTAGGATCCGCCGCATAACACAAGCACTCAGGTCACTCCAAAGCAAGTACAAATATAACTCCATCATTGTCCATGCCGGCGTGAATGACCCGAGACGCACCTCCCTGGACTACATGAAGAGAGACATAGAGGAGCTCTCTGATTATGTAGCCCAGGCTGGTATGACCCTGACCCTGAGCAGCATCTTGCCCTCACCAAGAATGATGCCACAATACAAAGACAAGATGACCAGCTTTAATAATTGGCTCAAATACTGGTGTCATTCTAAGGGGATCCAATGTCTGTCTGCTTGGGATGACATGCTGGACAAGCCACGCTGCTTCGCAAGGGACGGCTTGCATCTGTTACCACTGGGATTCCGGATATTGGCTAAGGCTCTTGCCTCCCCCATAGTGCCTTTTTTAGGCAAGGCTCAAAAGACAAACCCACCTCCTTAGAAAACAAAAATGGAAAAAAATTAAGGGTAATGCTGCTCAACGCCAGAAGTCTAAATCTCAAGATGCAGGCTCTCGAAGCACTCCTCAGTATGGAGGACATCGATGTCTGTGCAATAACTGAAACCTGGTTCAAGGCTCCTGAGAGCACCCCAGCGCTACCAGGCTATACCTCGTATCATGCGTTTCGGCCCCGAAACCCGGGCCAAACCAAAAAGGGAGGGGGAGTGTCCATATTCATCAAGGAAACCCACACCTCCAGGTTAGTGGCAACACATGAAGCATCAGAGACCATCCAGGTGCAACTAACCATAGGCAAAACTGGTAGCATGTTACAGACCACCCTCCCAATCTCAGGAACCCCACTCAGCCTTCCTGAAGACATTGGAGGATATGAATGTCTCACCAAACACCATCATATTGGGAGACTTCAACTACCCTAACATAGACTGGGTGCATTATTCTAGCCCAAACACCCTAGCCCAAAGGTTCCTGGAATTCATAAATTCAAACGCAATGGAACAGCTAGTCACCTCTCCCACAAGGGGAGATAATATACTAGATCTGATCATCACAAACATGGGGACAAAGTGCTCCACACCAGAAGTATACCCTTCACTAGTGAGGTCTGACCACAAACTAATCATTCTGGATATACATACCCCACCTCCACCCCCAACACAAAAGACTACAGTGAAAAACTTCTCAAAAGCCGACTTTACACTTCTTAAAACTGAGATGGTATCCTTTAAGCCCACTGGGACAGTGGAAACCACATCCCACAATGCAGAATCCTTCACAAATGCTTTCTACGGACATCTCCAAGAATGCATGGACCATGCAATCCCAAATAAAACCAAGACCCTCTCCACCAAGGGCAGTCGTCCTGTCTGGTGGACCCCAGCCATAAACAAATTGTATAACAAAAGAAGGTACTGCACGACAGAGCAAAATCCCATAAATCCCATAAAGAGAAGGCATCTCTGATCAGCACTAGTAGAAAGCTACGTTCTCTCATAAAAACATCCAAGACCAACTTTGAGAGAAAAATCGCTATGGACACTAAAGATAACCACAAGGCCTTCTTCAGCTATGTTAGAAACCTGGGCGGAAACCCTCAGATATGTCCAGAGTTAGTTCACAATGTCAAAAAAATACACTGAACCCACAGATATTGCCAACATTCTGGCAGACAGGTTCAGTGCAAATTTCTCCCCTCCCTCACCCCCAAAAGATGAAATACTTATCCCAGCTGACTGTAACCTCCCTGTCATCTCAGATGTCCAGGTGAGGACCGCCCTCAGCAAAGCTAAAAACACAGCATCAATGGGACCCGACGGTATCCCGGGTTGCGTGCTACGTGAACTCCAAGAGGAGCTAAACCCGCACATAAAAATGCTATTTAAACTTAGCCTTACTACAGGATTTGTACCTGAAAACTGGCGTACAGCAAC
This sequence comes from Protopterus annectens, assembly GCF_019279795.1. NCBI lineage: Eukaryota > Metazoa > Chordata > Ceratodontiformes > Protopteridae > Protopterus > Protopterus annectens. Next base: position 1,137,045,148 of record NC_056737.1, read on the forward strand.
AGTAGTCCCACTCCACAAAGGAGGCACCTCTACTGACCCTGGTAACTACCGCCCCATAAGCTTAACCAGCCTGGTCTGCAAAGCTATGGAAAGAATCATTATGGAACTAATAAACAGAGACTTTGGGGACTTACAGACACTTGATCCCATCCAGTTCGGCTTTGTAAAAGGCAGATCCTGCCTTTTAAACCTGGTTGATTTTTTCGAAACAGTCACTACAGCCATTGACGAGGGCAAAGCAGTCCATACAGCCTACCTAGACTTGGCCAAAGCTTTCGACACAATACCCCACTATGGCATCATAGACAAGCTCAACAGCTTAAATGTACATCCATATGTCACAAGATGGGTGGCAACTGGCTAAAGGATAGAACCCATAAAGTCAAAATCGCTGGAGCCATGTCAGACTCAAAGCCAGTGACAAGTGGTGTCCCACAGGGCTCTGTCCTGGGACCCCTCTTGTTCGGCATTTATTTCTCAGATGTGAAAGCAAACATGGGTGAGTTGTGGCTGACAAAGTTCGCAGATGACTGCAAACTAGGCGCCATAGTCGATACACCAGCTGACACATACATCCTACAGAAAGGCCTCACTGAAACGGACAACTGGTGCCGGAATCATGGCCTTAAACTAAATGCCAAAAAATGTATAGTCATCCCTTTGGGAAAACAAAGTGCCCACAAACTATCACATAGGCGGTAACCCACTGAGTACAGAAAAAGTAATCAGAGACCTGGGGACCCAAGTCGATAGTGACCTCTCATTTGACACCCACGTTGCCAAAGTGGTTAGAAAGACTTTCTACCTTGCCCACCTTATCATGAAGGGATTCCCATCCAGATCAAAGGAGGTCATTGTGCCCCTGTACTCCTCCCTTATCAGGCCCATGATCGAGTACAATGCCCCATTTGGTATGTACCTCACCCGGCACTTGCAACAGCTAGAGAGACCCCAAAAGTACCTCACCAAGAGGATCAAGGGTCTCCAACATATGTCATATGCTGCCAGACTAAAGAAACTCCAACTCTATTCAGTAGCATACCACCTAATCAGAGGTGATCTGTGCCTGACGTACAAGGCCATGTCCAATCAGGAATTGATGGACATGCTCCACCTCAAAAAATCCAAATCCATCAGAACCACGAGAGCTAAAGATTTGAACCTCAGCACAAATATGAACAGGACATGCTGGAGGGACAGATTCATAACTCAGAGGCTTCCCATACTCTGGAACAGAATCCCAGTTTATGTTAGGCAGAGCCCCTCACTGACTCTCTTCAAGAGAAATCTTGACGAGTGGATGGAAGATCGTAGGTTTACCCCAGGGGTCATCTCTGTGTCACTACTAGATAGAGGCACAGTAAACTAATTCTATTATGTAAGGGGGTCTTCACTGTGTCACTACTAGACAGAGGCACAGTATTCTAAATCTATTCTGTACACTTTTGTACCATTACATGGGGTGGCGAAAGCCACATCACTATGGCTAGGCTTATAAATGCCCCGGGGCAGATAGCCTAGTACCAAACTATGAAACTATAAAAACTCTGCACCCATGAGCTACCACATAGGTGGTAGTCTACTTAACACCGAAAGTGTGATAAGAGACCTTGGGACACAGGTGGACAGTAGTCTCTCCTTTGATAATCATATCACCACAGTAGTCAGGAAATCTTTCTACGTGGCACACCTCATCACAAAAGGTTTCTCATCCAGGAAAAAAGAGGTCATCGTTCCCCTCTACTCGTCACTCATTAGACCCATTATAGAGTGCAATGCCCTTTTTGGTATGTACCTCACAAGAGATCTACAACTGGAAAGGCTGCAGAAATACCTCACAAAAAGAGGATTACTGACCTCAAACAGATGCCCTATGCAGACCATCTCAAACAACGTCAGCTTTACTCCATCGCATATCGCCTACTCAGAGGCGATCTCTGCCTAACACACAAAGCTATGTCAAACCCAGAGCTGCTGGACATGCTCCACTTAAAGAAATCACAATCTCTCTGAGCTACACACTCTAGGGACCTAAACCTTGTCACTACAATAAACAGAACATGCTGGAGGGATAGATTCCTGTCCCAGAGACGTCCCATACTCTGGAACAAACAATCTATCTATATCAAACAAAGCTCCTCATTAGCACTCTTCAAGAAAAATCTTGATGATTGGATGGGAAATAGGAAATTCACCCCGGGGATCACCTCTGCGGCTCAGCTCGACAGGAGCACAGGAAAATAATTTTCTTGGGTGGCGAAAGCCAGGGTACCTTTTTGGCTAGGCTTATACAGGCAATATGGCCAATAGCCTAGTACCTACCTATGAACTTATGAATCAAAGAGAATACTATATTCACAAAGTAGCAGAAAGTTTTCTAAAAACAAAGTCATCACGAGAATGGCAAAAGATTTTGCCAAAATGGAGAACTGCAAGTAGTAGTACAGAAAATAAGCCAAGATAGACTGGAAATTACTAAAGAAATCTGTCAAAGGACCCTAGGTAATAAAGTGGGATGAGGTCAAAAGGCATTTGGACTGCAGGCTATAGACTGGCTTACCTACCAGGGACTGATAGTGTACTGACAAAGAGAAAGAGATGGGGAATAAGTGAAAGACCTGCTCTAGTACAGATTTTAGTCAAATCAAAAGCAGAAACTGAGGTTAAAAAAAGGATAATTACTAGGGCATATAAAACATTGCACAATAACTATGAGAAGCAATCAGAGAAAGTTAGAAAAGACTGGGAAGAGAGACTGGAAAAGCAATTTACAAGGGAACAATGAGAGGACATACTACAGCTCCCGAGCATATGACAAAGCCCAAAAGTTATACGGTTTTTGCTTAGAATTGTTTGCATATGTATTTTTATACCCCAAGCAGATTTCAAATATTTTTTCCTCAAGTGGTAGCAAATGCTGCAGGTGTGACAGGGAAGGAAGAGGTAAAGTACAGTTGTGTACACTTACTATAAATGTAGATGTTCGAGTGTATTCACTGTTGCAGTCATCACATTTGGGTTATTCCTGCCAGGGTAGCCCTCAGTCGGCCCGAATACCAGAGGTTTAGAATTTCTGCATTGGTTGCTGTCGCTTCAGGCCTGATATCAGGTTGTCAGTAGTATAAAGTAAGGCAGCTGATGCCATTACATCAGTTATTCTTGCCCTGTCAGGAGCCCCCAACTGGGAGTCAGCATATGGTGGAAGAATCCCACCAGTAGAAAGTAAATACCAAAAAGTTCCTTGTAAGGAGAGGGAGAGAGAGAGAAAAAGGGGATGGAGGGAGGGAAACCAGGACTGCAACAGTGAATATATTCGAACATCTATATTTATGGTAAGTGTACACAACTGTACTATGTTATTCGTGTTTCACTGTTGCAGTCATCACATTTGGGTTGATTCCCAAAGCTGAGGAAAAGGGTGGAGGCAGCCAAGAAGACTAGAGGCTGGTTAGGATGCCCTGCAAGACTGCAGTGACAAAGCCTGCCCTGGATCTGGAGAAGATAGGCAGGTAGTAATGCTTTATGAAGGTGTGAACAGATGTCCATGAATGGATGCAGTGTGCTATCCATTTGGAAATGGTTTGTTTGGATATGGCTTTGCCCTCTGCTCCTGCAGCAAAGCTGACTAACAATTGATCAGTCTTTCTGAATGATTTAGTCCTGTCTAGATAGAATCTGAGCTGTCTGTGCACATCTAGAGAGTGTAGTATCCTTTCTCCCTTGTTTTGTGGGTTAGGGAAAAAGGTGGGCAAATGAATGGACTGGTTGAGAGCCACACGGGACACCACTTTTGGAATGAAGGATGGGTTGGTCCTGAGGGACACCCTGTTAGCATGGAAGATGATGAAGGGATCTGCAGCCATGAGTGCTTGTAGCTCGGATACTCTTCTGGCTGAAGTGATGGCCAGAAGCAAGGTCATCACGAGAATGGCAAAAGATTCTGCCAAAATGGAGAACTGCAAGTAGTGATACAGAAAATAAGCCAAGACAGACTGGAATTTACTAAAGAAATCTGTATAAGGATCCCAGGAAATACAGTGGGATGAGGTCAAAAGACATTTGGACTGCAGGCTATAGACTGGCTTACCTACCAGGGACTGATAGTGTACTGACAAAGAGAAAGAGATGGGGAATAAGTGAAAGACCTGCTCTAGTACAGATTTTAGTCAAATCAAGAGCAGAAACTGAGGTTAAAAAAAGGATAATTAGTAGGGCATATAAAACATTGCACAATAACGGAGAAGCAATCAGAGGAAGTTAGAAAAGACTGGGAAGAGAGACTGGAAAAGCAATTTACAAGGGAACAATGAGAGGACATACTACAGCTCCCAAGCATATGACAAAGCCCAAACGTTATAAGGTTTTTGCTTAGAATTGTTTGCATATGTATTTTTATACCCCAAGCAGATTTCAAATATTTTTTCCTCAAGTGGTAGCAAATGCTGCAGGTGTGACAGGGAAGGAAGAGGTAAAGTACAGTTGTGTACACTTACCATAAATGTAGATGTTCGAGTGTACTCACTGTTGCAGTCATCACATTTGGGTTATTCCTGCCAGGGTAGCCCTCAGTCGGCCCGAATACCAGAGGTTTAGCATTTCTGCGTTGGTTGCTGTCGCTTCAGGACTGATATCAGGTTGTCAGTAGTATAAAGTAAGGCAGCTGATGCCATTACATCAGTTATTCTTGCCCTGTCAGGAGCCCCCAACTGGGAGTCAGGATATGGTGGAAGAATCCCACCAGTAGAAAGTAAATACCAAAAAGTTCCTTGTAAGGAGAGGGAGAGAGAGAGAAAATGGGGATGGAGGGAAACCAGGACTGCAACAGTGAATACATTCAAACATCTACATTTATGGTAAGTGTACACAACTGTACTATGTTATTCATGTTTCACTGTTGCAGTCATCACATTTGGGTTGATTCCCAAAGCTGAGGAAAAGGGTGGAGGCAGCCAAAAAGACTAGAGGCTGGTTAGGATGCCCTGCAAGACTGCAGTGGCAAAGCCTGTCCTGGATCTGGAGAAGATAGGCAGGTGGCAATGCTTTATGAAGGTGTGAACAGATGTCCATGAATGGATGCAGTCTGCTATCCATTTGGAAATGGTTTGTTTGGATATGGCTTTGCCCTCTGCTCCTGCAGCAAAGCTGACTAACAATTGATCAGTCTTTCTGAATGATTTAGTCCTGTCTAGATAGAATCTGAGCTGTCTGTGCACATCTAGAGAGTGTAGTATCCTTTCTCCCTTGTTTTGTGGGTTTAGGGAAAAAGGTGGGCAAATGAATGGACTGGTTGAGAGCCACACGGGACACCACTTTTGGCATGAAGAATGGGTTGGTCCTGAGGGACACCCTGTCAGCATGGAAGATGATGAAGGGATCTGCAGCCATGAGTGCTTGTAGCTCAGATACTCTTCTGGCTGAAGTGATGGCCAGAAGCAAGGCTGTCTTCCATGAGAGAAAAGTACAGTTTTGTACCTACCATAAATGTAGATGTTCGAGTGTATATACTGCTTCAGTCATCACACTTGGGTTATATCCTGCCGTCAGACGGTCCCGCAGTTGGCCGAATCCCAAAGTCTTGGTCCGGCGTCGGTTGTCGTCGCTTCTTCCCTGACGTCAGTGCGACAGGGGGATAAAAGAGGCAGCCGACGCCATTTTCTTCAGTTTTTCTTGCCCCAGATGTCAGGTGCCCCAACTAGGAAGGCACTACAAATAACTATGCAAAAATACCTTAGTAGATAAACAATAGTACCAGCTGTTAGCAAATACACCATATAGACATGCATCCAATAGACTGATGTACATGGAGTTATAACTAACACCCTGGTATGTAGAGGGGATGGTGGGGGGGGGGGGGGTTACCTGGACTGCAGCAGTATATACACTCAAACATCTACATTTATGGTAGGTACAAAACTGTACTATGTTCATCGTGTTATACTGCTGCAGTCATCACACTTGGGTTGAATCCCAAAGCTATGGATGGGTGGCTGGTACTAAACTGGGTTAGGTGAAGCTAGGATGCCCTGCAGAACTGCAGTGGCAAAACCAGCTCTGGTTGAGTATAATTGAAGGTGGTAGTGCTTGGTAAAGGTGTGCACTGAACTCCAAGTAGCTGCCTCCAGAATGTCCTTGGTTGGAACCCCCCTGAGAAAGGCTGCTGAGGTTGCTGTAGCCCTGGTAGAATGGGACCTAATATTAACAGGCACTGCTTTCCCATGGTGCGAGTAGCAAAAGCAGATACAATGTGCTATCCATTTGGAGATGGTCTGTTTTGAAATAGCCTTTCCTTGTGAACCTGCAGCATACGATACAAAAAGTTGGTCCGTTTTTCTGAAGGTCTTTGTCTTATCCAAATAGTAACGTAGCTGTCTGTGAATGTCCAAAGAGTGAAGGAGTCTTTCTCCTTTATTCTGGGGGTTTGGATAAAAGGTGGGTAAATGAATGGTCTGATTCAAAGCCACACTGGATACTACCTTTGGCATAAAGGTAGGGTTAGTTCGTAAAGAGACTCTGTCCTGATGGAAAATGATGAAAGGTTCCCCTGCCATAAGTGCCTGTAGTTCTGAGACCCTGCGTGCTGAGGTGATAGCCAGCAACAGAGCTGTTTTCCATGACAAGTATTGTAGTTCTGCTGAGAAGGCTGGTTCGAAAGGAGGCAGTGTTAATTTTTCTAAAACGAAATTGAGGACCCAAGCTGGCGTTGGGGGTTTTCTGGGGGGGTCTTATATTCTTAGCCCCTCTGAGAAACTGCCTTAGTAAAGGGTGTGAGAATATGGGAGGATTCGTATTATATTGAGCTGAAATGGCTGAAGCATGGATCTTAATGGATGAGAAAGAAAGGCCTTTGTGTAGCATCTCAGTTAAGTATTGCAGTATTTGAGGAATGTTTGGTATCCAAGGATTTTGGCCTTTAGCCTGGTTCCATGCACAAAATCTTTTCCATTTGTCTGAGTAAGTTTTTCTGGTGCTGGGCCTCCTGGCCTCCAAAATGACATTCAGGACGTCCTTTGAGAGAAGTGTTGATTGATAATTCAAGGTATTCGCCAGGCAGCTAAATTTAAAGTCCTGAGCTGACTGTGAAGGATCTGAGAGTTTTGCTGAGTCAACAGAAGTGGGAGTTGAGGTAAGATCCATGGAGGGCTGTGAGTCAAGGTCCTTAGTAATGGGTACCAGTGCTGACGTGGCCAGTCCGGAGCAATGAGGATCATTTGCGGTCTCTCTGATCTGACTTTCAGTAATACCTTGGTCAAGAGAGGTAGTGGTGAGAAGGCATAGACTGTCAATGCTGTCCAACTGAATGATAGCGGCATCCACTTTCCAGGCTAGGGAATGATAAGTCCTTGTGCAAAATTGCTGTAGTTGGCAATTGTTTGGGGAGGCAAATAGATCTATGTCTGGGCGTCCCCCACCTTTGAGTTATCATTGAAAATACTTGTGGGTGTAGTCTCCACTCGTGAGGATCTGCCAAATTTCTGCTTAATTCGTCTGCCAATATGTTTTCCTTTCCTGGCAGGAATTGTGCTTGCAGTTGTACTTGGTAAGTCAATGCTGTGTTCCACAAGGTCATTGCCTGTCTGCATAAAGGGTAGGAGTGTGTTCCGTGTTTATGTACCACATAACTGTGGTGTTGTCTGTCCTTATTACTAGTTGTCCTGGATGCAAGAGGTCCTTGAAGGCTGTCAGTGCATTTTGCACGGCTAGCATCTCCTTTTGGTTGATGTGTAGATGCATTTGTTTTGCAGACCATTTGCCCTGTATGCACTGTCCTGCCATGTGTGCTCCCCAGGCGTAGTCTGAAGAATCTGTTGTCATAGTTTGGTTTGCTGGAGGTAAGACAAAAGGAAGACCCTTGTTTATTTGACATGCTTGAGCCCACCATAGGAACTCTTTTTGAAGGCAGGGAATAAGAGGTATACTTGTTTCGAGGCTGTGCCTGTGTTGAGTCCATACACTTTTCAGGTACCATTGTAATTTCCTCATATGCAGCTTTGCATGTGGAATTAGTTGAATGCAGGATGCCATGAACCCCAATGCCTGCAGGATTTTCCTTGCAGTGAGCTAGGTAAAAGTTGCCATCTTTTTGAAGTATTGAGTCAGTTGTTTTTGTTTGTCTGGCATGAGATAAGCCATCTGGGCCATTGTATTTAAGCTGGCACCCAGGAATATTATGTCTTGTGAGGGTATTAGCTTTGACTTCTTTTTGTTTACTGTGTACCCTAGGCAACTTAGCAGCTTTGTTACAAATGCCAGATGCTGTAATAGAATGGCCTTGCTGTCCGCTTGGATCAGGCAGTCGTCCAGATATGGATAAATTTGTATTCCTCGTTGTCTACAGTATGCAAATACTGATGCCAGGCATTTCGTAAATACTCTGGGCAAAGTAGATAAGCCAAAGGGCAATGCAGAGAATTGATAATACGCCTCTACGGACCCTGGTAATTACCGCCCCATAAGCTTAACAAGTCTAGTCTGCAAAGCTATGGAGAGGATCATAATGGAGCTCATAAACAAAGATATAGGGGACTTGCAGACATTGGACCCGATCCAGTTTGGCTTTGTCAAGGGAAGATCATGCCTTTTGAACTTGGTCGACTTCTTCGAAACAGTCACCAAGGCCATTGATGAGGGAAAGGCAGTCCATACAGCCTACCTTGACCTTGCAAAGGCTTTCGACACAATACCCCACTCGGGTATTGTAGAAAAACTTACCAGCTTAAATGTAAACCCATATGTCACAAGATGGGTTGTAAACTGGCTTAAGGACAGAACCCACAGGGTTAGAGTTGCTGGCGCTGTGTCAGACTCGAAGCCGGTCACAAGTGGTGTCCCACAGGGCTCGGTCCTTGGCCCCCTATTGTTTGGCATCTACTTCTCAGAAGTACAGGCCAACATAGGAGGACTTTGGCTGACAAAGTTTGCAGGCGACTGCAAACTGGGCCATAGTGGAAAGTGCATCAGACACGGATATCCTTCAGAAGGGACTCACGGAAACAGATAGCTGGTGCCAGAGCCATGGCCTGAAGTTAAACGCCAAAAATGTATAGTCATACCCTTCGGGAAAAACAAGGTAACCCCAAGCTACCATATAGGTGGCAATCCACTAAGCACAGAAGAGGTTATCAGGGACCTGGGGACCCAGGTTGACAGTGGCCTTTCTTTTGACACTCACATTGCTAAAGTGGTTAGAAAGACCTTCTACATTGCCCACCTGATCATGAAGGGATTCACATCCAGATCTAGTGAGGTTATTGTTCCCCTGTACTCTTCACTTATCAGACCAATGATCGAGTACAATGCCCCATTCGGGATGTATCTCACCCGACATCTGCAGCAATTGGAGAGACCCCAAAAGTTCCTCACCAAAAGGATAAAGGGACTCCAAAATCTGTCATATGCTGCCAGATTGAAGAAACTCCAGCTCTATTCAGTCGCATACCGTCTGCTCAGAGGTGACATGTGCCTGACATACAAGGCCATGTCCAACCCGGAATTAATGGACATGCTCCACCTCAAAAAATCCAAATCCACCAAAACCACTAGAGCAAGCGACTTAAACCTTAGCACGGATATAAATAGGACGTGCTGGAGGGATAGATTTATCACTCAGAGACTCCCTATGCTGTGGAATAAAATCCCGGTCCATGTGAGGCAGAGCACCTCGCTGACTCTGTTCAAGAGAAATCTAGACCTGTGGATGGGAGATCGTAGGTTTACCCCGGGAATCATCTCTGTGTCACTGCTGGACAGAGGCACAACAAACTAATGGGCACAGTATTTTTTCATATAAGGGGTGGCGTAAGCCACAAAAAGTTGGGCTAGGCTTATAAATGCCTTAGGGCAGATAGCCTAGTATAAACCTATGAACCTATGAACCTGCCAAAAATCTGAGGTATCTTCTGCAATCTTGTCTGATAGGGACATGCAGGTATGCCTCTTTGAGGTCCAACGTTACCAGCTAAGACTCCTTGCCCAGCATGGGAAGAAGCTGCTGTAGTGTGAGCATTTTGAATTTGGGTACCTCCAGGTATGTGTTTAGAATTGAGAGGTCTAAAATGGGTCTCCAGGCTTTGTCCTTTCTTGGTACTAGAAATAGTCGAGTAAAAACCTTGACCTTGCTCCTTTGTAGGTACCTTTTGAATTGCTTTCATATCCACGAGAGCTGAAATTTGCGTTTGTGCCTCTGCCCATTGGTTTGGAGGCAGATTTGGCATACCACTCATCCGTGGTAAAGTGTGAAAATGAAATCTGTAGCCTCGGGTAATAATATCCAGAACCCATTTGTCCTTTGTTATGATGCGCCAATTTTGTGGAAATAGAGACAGTTTTCCTCCCAAAGGTGCTGCCAGGGCAATTTTGCTTGGCAGGCGAAGAGGGAAGTCATTGTGTTTGTTTCCTGGAGGGTTGAGATCTTTCATCTCCACCTCTGAGTTGTTGTATGCCATTGTCTAGGCCTGAAAGAACCTTGTGGCTGGCCTCTGCCCCTTGGGCGTCTGTACCTACCCCTTTAGGGTCTGTCTGATGCAGGAAAGGACCAGCTTTTTGATGGCCAGTTTCTGCTGAAACGAGGAGGTTGTACCTGTAAAAAATCTTTAACTGTCTGCATAGATTTTGCCTTTTCTTCCATTTTCTTTAAAACTTCCTCTGCTTTGACACCAAACAACACATCTTTCTGCAATGGAGCATCCAATAACTTTGCTTTGACATGTTCTGGTAAGGCTTGCTCTTTTAGCCAAGCATGTCTACGTATTACAGATCCTGTGACAGCTGCTCTACATGAGGCTTCCAATGAATCAAAACCACACTGTAAGGTATGCTTTTTCCCACCTGTTCTGCTGCATGCAGCAAATCCTGCATCTCTTTGAAATCAGGTTGATCTGTCTGAGGGATCATTTTCTGCTTTAACTGTGTAATCAAGTACTGCTGGTATTTTAGCATGTGGAATTGGCAGTTTAAGGCCCTCATGGCCAAAGTGGCAGACGTATACACTTTCTTCCCCCATCTTTCTAATGCTCTGGAATCTCTTTCAGAAGGTAGTGGATTCTTAGCAGTAGAGGCCTTAACCCCTTTGGGACCCTGGGAAATGGTTTTGGGGTCTGCAACAGGGCTTTTATATAGAAACTTATGAGAATCAGAAACTCGGTAGTATCTGTCTGGTTTAGCTGGTGCAGGAGGCAAGGAATCTGGGTTTAGACTAGATTCAGTGTAAACATCATCCAAAATGTCTAAAACTGGAGGAATTGCAAGGGGTCTATGCTGTGGGAGAAGAAGGAACTCACGGAGTCTTTTCTTAAAGTCAGAGTAATCTTAGCCTTCCCAGTGGAAGTGTTCCCTCATGGTGTGTAAAGTTTCCCCTAAAGAGTAGTCTTCAGGGGGGGAGACAGAGGGAATGGACTCTTCAGCATCTGAGTCTTCATAAGGAGGGAAGGAATAATCCTGGTCCTCAGAGTTAGCTGAGGAAATGGATGCTTGGTCAGAGGAAGAATAATCTTCCTCCAGTCTAGGCCTTTTGTCAGGAGGGGGTTGTGAACCCCTGATAAGGGTAATTAAATCCTCAGCCATCTTAAGCATCTGTTTTTTAGGCATAGGGGCCTGTGGGGGTAACTGTGGACCCGGTTTCCTAACTTTTAAGGGGGTTTTAAGTTTAGCATAAGACTTAATAGAGATAGTTGTCGGTTTGAAAACACCTTCAGAAACCGAAGGCCTGTCCAAAATCTCCAGATCACCGTCAGGGTTGGCGTCCGAGGGGTGAGATGGAACAGGCTCCTGAGGGCCAGCTGATTCGGTCTTGAAGGCCATCAGAATTTCTAAATCAGCGGTAGTCAGGGGCTGCACAGGTGCCTCGCTGAAAACCGGAGAACCGGCGGTAGGCCTTGCTGAGGCCTCGGTATCTGGTCTTGGCCTTGGTTGCCTGTCCTTATCCTTGCGTTTTCTAATCATTGCTGATGTCGGTTGTTCCGACGACATGCTATAATAAAATTTTCTGTCAAGATAATGTCGGGCGAAATCTGCCCGACGCTTGATTGTACGTTTGTTGAACCTAGCACAAAACTGACAACCAGAGATGTCGTGGTCTGGGCCTAGGCAAGGAAAACAATAAGAATGAAAATCCTTATGAGGTATTTGTTTCCCACAAGAAATGCAATTATTAACTTTGTCTGACATCGGTCTGAGGCAAGAAAAGTTTCCCCTACGGGGTACTTAGCTTTAGAGAAGACTTCGGGCTGAAATTCGATTCGAAAATCTCAGGAGCTAGCCGACCGGCACTTGCGAACTGCTTCTGCTTCGGGCACGGCGCTGCAAGAAAAACCTGAAGAAAATGGTGTTGGCTGCCTCTTTTATCCTCCTGTTGCACTGATGTCAGGGAAGAAGCAACGACAACCGACGCCGGACCAAGACTTTGGGATTTGGCCGACTGCGGGACCGCCTGATGGCAGGATAACCTAAGTGTGATGACTGCAGCAGTATAACACGATGAACATCTTTAACTCTGCTGAAGTTGCTGGTTCATGGGGGGGGCAGGGAGAGCTTTTCCAACACAAAGGTTAGGTCCCAAGCTGGGGTAGGTGCTCTTTCTGGGTGATCTCAAGTTGCTAGCCCCTCTTAGGAACTGTTTGATGAGAGGGTGTGAGAAAAGTGGTTGCTCAGTGTTGAAATGAGCAGAGATGGCAGAGGCGTGAATGTTAAAGGAAAAGAAGAGATCACTGTGTAGTAGGGTCACCTACGTAATCCAGGATGAGAGGTAGGGAGGGCTGTGCCGTATCAGCTCCCTTAGCCTGGATCTAGGTGAAGAACCTTTTCCATTTGTCAGCATAAGACTTTCTAGAGCTAGGGCTTCTGGCCTCACGTATAACATCTAGAATCTGTTTACTGAGATGGGCAGGTTGTTCAGTGGTCAGGGAATAAGCCAGGCTGCCAAATTGAAGGTCGGGAATTGGGGATGCATGAATTCTCCTTCCCTCTGGGTTAGGAGGGTTAGGATCTGAGGGAGATGCCATGGTGGCAGAGGGGACAGGCTGCACAGCAGTGGGTACCAGTGCTGGTGTGGCCAGTCTGGAGCAATTAGAATTGTCCCCAGTTTTTCCTCCCTTATTTTGAGCAGTACCCTGGTAATGAGAGATAGTGGGGGGAATGCATAGACAGAGGTTGACCCACTGGAAGGATAGGGCATCCATTTTCCAGGCCCTGCAGTAAGGCTCCCTGGTGCAGAACTTGCTGAGCTGATGGTTGGAATGGGAAGCAAAGAGGTCGACCTTCAGGGTGCCCCATTTCTGAGTTATTAGGGTGAAGGCTCTTTGGTCTAGCTGCCACTCGTGTGGGTCCAGAAGATTTCTGCTTAAGTTGGCTGCCAGAGAGTTTTGAGAGCCTGGCAGGAATTCTGCTAACAAGTGTAGTTGTATGGCTGAGGCTGTATGCCAAAGGGTCATGGCCAGCCTGCATAGAGGGTAGGAACGAGTCCCTCCCTGCTTGTTGATATACCACATCACAGTGGTGTTGTCTGTTTTGATCAGTAGAGCCACTGGGTACAGAAGGGCCTGAAAGCTGTCAATGCGTGATGAACAGCTAACATCTCTTTTTGGTTGATGTGCAATGTGTATTTGATGTGGGCTCCATTAGCCCTGTATGGACCTGCTGTCCAGGTGTGCACCCCAGGCATAGTCCGATGCGTCTATGGTGAGGGTCTGGGCGGCATGAGGTGGTGAGAAGAGTAGTACCTTGTTGTGGTAGCATGCTGCTGCCCACCATAGAAAATTTTTCCTTAGGCAAGGTATCACTAGTATAAGAGTTTACAGGTCTTGAGAGCGTTGACACCATAGCCTTTTTAGGTACCATTGCAGTTTCCTCATATGCAGTCTGGCATATGGAATGAGTAGAATGCAATTTGCCATGAACCCCAGAGCTTGCAGGATTTTCCTTGCGGATAACTGGCGTCTGGTGGCTAGCTGAGAGAAATAGGCTGTCAAGTAAGTTTGCTTCTCTGGTGTAAGGAATGCCATCTGGAATGCTGTGTCCAGGCTTGCTCCCAGGAATATAATCTTTTGGGTGGATACTAGTTTGAACTTCTTTTGATTAATAGTGTACTCTAGGGAGGTCAGCAGGGCCTTTACAAAGGCCAGGTGCTTGAACAGCTTTTCCTGTCTGCCTGAATTAGGCAGTAGTCTAAGTATGGGTAAATTTGAATATTTCTTTGTCTGCAAAAAGCAATGGCTGGAGCCAGACATTTTGTGAAAACTTTGGGAGCAGTAGAGAAGCCAAAGGGAAGTGCAGTGATCTTGCCCTGAAAAGTACAGTTTTGTACCTACCATAAATGTAGATGTTCGAGTGTATACCCTGCTGCAGTCATCACACTTGGGGTTATCCTGCCGTCAGGCGGTCCCGCAGTCGGCCCGAATTCCAAAGTCTTGGTCCGGCGTTGGTTGCTGTCGCTTCTTCCCTGACGTCAGTGCGCCAGGGGTATATAAGAGGCATCCGACGCCATTTTCTTCAGTTTTTCTTGCCCCAGATGTCAGGTGCCCCCAATAGGTAGGCAAAATATATATAAAAATAAAACAATACCCTTAGGCACAAGCAAATACACCACAGAGGTAGCATAGGCTAGAGTGGTAGAGAGAAGTTCAGCTAGTTCAGAGGGGATGGAGGGACGGTAACCTGGACTGCAGCAGGGTATACACTCAAACATCTACATTTATGGTACGTACAAAACTGTACTATGTTCATCGTGTTACCCTGCTGCAGTCATCACACTTGGGTAGAATCCCAAAGCTAAGGATGGGAGGTGGAGTCAAACAGTGTTAGAGGAGGCTAGAAGGCACTGCAAAACTGCAGTGGCGAAGCCAGCTCTAGTCTTAGAGTAAAGTGGTAAGTGATAGTGTCTGGTGAAGGTGTGTACTGAACTCCAAGTTGCAGCTTCCAGAATATCCTTGGTAGGCACCCCCCTGAGGAAGGCTGTAGATGTAGCTGCTGCCCTGGTGGAGTGGGGCCTAATGCTAGCAGGAACTGGTTTTCCATGGTGGGTGTAGCAAAAAACGTATGCAATGTCCTATCCATTTGGAAATGGTCTGTTTTGAGATACCCTTTCCTTGTGATGTTGCAGCATAGGATACAAAAAGCTGGTCAGATTTTCTGAAAACCTTAGTTTTATCCAAGTAGTAATGTAGCTGCCTGTGAATGTCCAAGGAATGCAGGCGTCTTTCTCCATTGTTCTGCGGGTTTGGAAAGAAGGTGGGTAAATGGATGGTTTGATTTAGAGCCACACTGGATACCACCTTAGGCATGAAAGAGGGGTTAGTTTGTAGAGAAACTCTGTCTTGATGAAAAATGAGGAAAGGCTCTACCGCCATAAGAGCCTGAAGCTCTGAGACTCTTCTGGCTGAAGTAATTGCTAGCAGCAGGGCAGTCTTCCATGATACAAACTTTAAGTCAGCTGAGAAAGCTGGCTCAAAAGGAGGTAGCCCAAGTTTTTCTAGAACTAAATTGAGGTCCCAAGTTGGTGTTGGTGCTCTCCTGGGAGGCCTAATGTTTTTGATCCCTCTGAGAAACTGCCTTAGAAGTGGATGTGAAAATAAGGGAGGATCTGTGTTGTAGTGAGCTGAAATAGCTGAGGCGTGGATTTTAATAAATGAAAAAGAAAGTCCTTTCTGTAACATCTCAGTTAAATATTGTAGAATCTGAGGTATGTCCGGCAGAAGGGTATTTTGGCCTTTAGCTTGACTACAGGCGCAAAACCTTTTCCATTTGTCTGAGTAGGCTTTCCTGGTGCAGGGCCTCCTGGCCTCCAGAATAACATCCATAACAGCTTGTGAAAGAGGAGCTGGCTGGTTGCTTAGGAGATTTGCCATGCAGCCAAATTTAAGGTTTTGAGCTGGCTGTGTAGAATCGGATTGTCTTGCTGTGTGAGCAGATGAGAAATTTGTGGTAAAATCCATGGTGGGCCCTGGGCCATATTCCTTAATAGTGGGTACCAGTGTTGGCGTGGCCAGTCTGGGGCAATGAGTATCATTCGTGGTCTCTCCATCCTGACATTCAGCAGCACCTTTGTGAGAAGGGGCAATGGAGAGAAGGCATATACTGACAGCATTTTCAAACTGAATGAGAGTGCGTCCACTTTCCAAGCTTGATGGTGAAATGTCCTTGTGCAAAATTTCATTAGCTGATTGTTTTGGGGGCTGGCAAACAGGTCTATGTCTGGGTGTCCCCATTTTTGAGTTATCATTGCAAATACTTGTGGATCCAGTTTCCACTCGTGGGGATCCATGATGTTTCTGCTTAGGTTGTCTGCCAATGTGTTCTTTTTTCCTGGTAGGAATTGAGCTTGTAATTGTACTTGGTAAGCCAGTGCTGTGTTCCACAAGGTCATTGCTTGCCTGCATAGAGGGTAGGAGTGTGTACCCCCTTGTTTGTTTATGTACCGCATCACTGTGGTGTTGTCTGTCCTTATTATAAGCTGTCCTGGATGTAAGAGGTCCTTGAAGGCCGTCAGGGCATTCTGTACAGCTAGCATTTCTTTTTGATTGATGTGCAGATTTCTTTGATCTGCAGTCCATATGCCTTGAACGCATCGTTCTGCCATGTGTGCCCCCCCCAGGCATAGTCCGATGCATCTGTTGTCATAGTTTGCCTGGCTGGGGGTAAGGTGAAAGGCTGACCCTTGTTGAGGAGACATGCCTGTGACCACCATAGAAACTCCTGTTGAAGGCAGGGAATGAGAGGTATCATTGTTTCCAAGCTGTGGCTGTGTTGATTCCATACGCTTTTTAGGTACCATTGTAATTTCCTCATATGCAGTTTTGCAAATGGTATTAGTAGTATGCAAGATGCCATGAAGCCCAAGGCCCGCGGAATTTTTCTTGCAGGGAGTTGGGTCTTTGTTGCCATTGTTTTGAAGTATTGAGTTAGCTGTAGTTTGTCTGGCGTCAGGTAAGCCATCTGGGCAGTTGTATTCAAGCTAGCACCCAGGAATGTCATATTTTGTGAGGGCACTAGTTTTGATTTCTTTTCGTTTACTGTGTACCCTAGGCAACTTAGAAGGTGTTTTACAAAAGCCAGATGATGTAAGAGAGTGTCCTTGCTTTCTGCTTGGATGAGGCAGTCGTCCAGGTATGGATATATTTGAATTCCTCTGTCTGCAGTATGCAATTACTGGTGCCAGGCATTTTGTGAAGACCCTGGGCACAGTAGATAAGCCAAAGGGCAGTGCAGAGAATTGGTAGTGGGTTGAACCTGCAATGAAGCGGAGGTATCTTCTGCAATTTTGTCTGATAGGGACATGCAGGTATGCCTCCTTGAGGTCCAACGTTACTAGCCAAGCTTTCTTGCCCAACATGGGAAGAAGCTGCTGTAGTGTTAGCATCTTGAATTTGGGTACTTGCAAGAAGGTGTTTAGAATTGAAAGGTCCAGAATGGGTCTCCAAGCATTGTCCTTTCTGGGGACTAGAAAGAGCCTTGAGTAAAATCCTTGGCCTTGTTCCTGTGTAGGTACCAGTTGAATGGCTCTCATGTCCATGAGAGCTGCAATTTGTTTTTGCGCCTCTGCCCATTGATTTTGTGGCGGGTTTGGCATGCCTTTTATCCTTGGCAAGGTGTGGAAATGGAATCTGTATCCTTGTGAGATAATGTCTAGGACCCATTTGTCCTTTGTGATGATGCGCCAGTTGCCTGCAAAAAGTGCTAATTTTCCTCCCAAGGGAGCTGCCAAGAGAGTTTTGCTTGGCAGTTTGAGGTTTAAGTCATTGTGTTTGCCTTCTAGTAGTTTGGGACCTGTCTTCTCCTCCCTTCTGCGTTGCAGTGCCCCATTGGCGAGGTTTGTAAGGGATTTGTGCTTGTCCTCTGCCCCTTGGGCGCCTGTATTTACCTCTTTGTGGTCTGTCAGAAGCTGGAAAGGACCAATTTTTTGTTGGCCAATTTCTGCTGAAGCGTGGGGGCTGTGCCTGTAAGAAATCTTTGACCATCTGCATAGATTTTGCCTTATCCTCCATTTTCTTTAAAACCTCTTCTGCTTTAACCCCAAATAAGACATCCTGCTATAAAGGTGCATCTAGTAACTTTGCTTTAACATGATCAGGCAGAGTTTGTTCCTTTAACCAAGCATGCCTACGTATAACAGACCCAGTAACAGCTGCTCTACAAGAAGCTTCCAAGGAATCAAATCCACATTGTAAAGTATGTTTGCCCACCTGTTCAGCTGCATGCAACAGATCCTGCATTTCCTTGAATTCAGACTGTTGAGGGTGCGTGCTCATCTTTTGTTTTATTTGAGACATTAGGAATTGCTGGTATTTAAGCATGTGAAACTGACAATTTAGTGCTCTCACAGCCAGAGTAGCTGAGGTGTAAACCTTCTTCCCCCACCTATCTAGTGCTCTGGAGTCCCTTTCAGAGGGTACAGGATTTTTGGCCACAGAATCCTTAGCCCCTTTGGGACCCTGGGAGACTGTCTCTGGATCAGCAACAGGGCTTTTGAAAAGGAATTTGTGTGAGTTAGGCACTCTATAGTATCTATCTGGTTTGGCTGGAGCAGGAGGCAGAGAATCTGGATTTAGACTAGATTCTAAATAAACATCATCCACAATGTCTACAACTGGGGGGATAGCAAGTGGTCTGTGCTGGGGGAGTAGCAAGTGGTCTGTGCTGGGGGAGTAAAAGAAACTCTTGGAGCCTTTTCTTTGAGTCGGAGTAGTCTTGACCTTCCCAGTGGAAATGCTCCCTCATGGTATGTAAGGTTTCCCCAAAGGAATAGTCTTCAGGGGGAGAAGCTGAGGGAATGGAATCTTCAGCATCAGAATCTTCATAAGGGGGAAAGGAGTAATCCTGTTCCTCAGAGGAGCCTGAGGAAATAGACACTTGATCAGAGGAAGCATAATCCTCCTCTTGTCTAGGCCTTTTGTCGGGGGGGAGTTGGGAACCCCTGATTAAAGAAATCAAATCTTCAGCCATTTTAAGCATCTGTTTCTTAGGCATGGGGCCTTGAACTGGAGACTGAAGTGCAGTCTTTTTTGGTTTTAGAGGAGTCTTAAGCTTAGCATAAGATTTTATGTTGAGAGTAGTAGGTCTGAAGACACCTTCAGAAACCGAAGGTGTTTCTACAGCACCGGCTTCTCCTTCTGCAGTGTCGTCGGTAGGGCCTAAAGAAAATGGCTGAGTCGGCCTAGAACTCTCTGCTAGAGAATCCGAAGCAGTCTGGGGTTCCGATTCTGCGGTAGCCAGGGGCTGCGTAGGCACCTCACTGAAAACCGGAGAACCGGCGACCGGCCCAGCCGAGGCCTTGGAGTCTGGCTTGGATCTAGGCTGCCTGTCTTTATTTTTGCGTTTTTTTATGCACGCCGGTAGCCGGTTGCTCCGACGGCATAGTGTAATTAAATTGCCTACCGAAGTAGTGTTGTGCGAAATCAAAGCGTCGCTTTTATAGTTCGCTTATTGAACCTAGCACAAAACCGACAACCAGTGACGTCGTGGTCTGGGCCTAGGCAAGGTATACAATAAGAATGAAAGTCCTTATGAGGTATTTGCTTCCCACAAGAAATGCAATTGCTAACTTTTTCTGACATCGGACTGAGGAAAGAAAAGGTTCCCCAATGGGGTACTTAGCTTTGAAGACTTTGGACTGAAACTCTATTAAAAAATCTCAGGTGTCGGCCGACTGGCACTGGCGAACTGCTTCTGCTTCGGGCACCGCGTGGCAAGAAAGACTGAAGAAAATGGCGTTGGATGCCTCTTGTATACCCCTGGCGCACTGACGTCAGGGAAGAAGCAACAGCAACCGACACCGGACCAAGACTTTGGAATTCGGGCCGACTGCGGGACCGCCTGATGGCAGGATAACCCCAAGTGTGATGACTGCAGCAGGGTAACACGATGAACATCGGAGATATTTCCTGCATGATTCCCTGATTGGGATGTGGAGGTAGGCCTCTTTTAGGTCTAGGGTGGCTAACCAAGCATTCTTGGACAGCACAGGTAGTAGTTGCTGGGGGGTGAGCATTTTGAATTTTGGTATTGCCAGAAAGGTGTTTAGAATGGATAGATCGAGGATGGGGCACCAGGTGCCC
This sequence comes from Protopterus annectens, assembly GCF_019279795.1. Taxonomy (NCBI): domain Eukaryota; kingdom Metazoa; phylum Chordata; order Ceratodontiformes; family Protopteridae; genus Protopterus; species Protopterus annectens. Next base: position 1,137,065,190 of record NC_056737.1, read on the forward strand.
TCTTTTCTGGGTACTAGGAAGAGCCTGGAGTAGAAACCTTGGCCTATCTGTTCTGCAGGAACGTGCTCTATTGCCCTCATAGAGAGCAGGGAAAGGACTTGCTTTTTGGCCTCTTCCTACTGGTTTGTAGGAAGATCTGGGAACCCTTTTGGGGCTGGAAGTGTGTGGAAAGAAAATCTGTATCCCTGGGGCACTATGTTGAGGACCCAGCAGTCATTCGTAATGGTGGCCCAGGTGCTTGCAGGAAGGAGAGTTTTCCTCCTAGGGGCAAGTGCAGGTGGGCAGAGGGAGGGGGTGGAAGTGGAGAGTCATTATGAGTTCTTACCATGAAGGGGGTGGCTTAGCACTCCCTGGTTTTGAAGTGGAGGAACTCCATTGCTTAGATCTCTGCATTCCCTGTGGCTTTTGTCTGGGGGGCTGCATCCCGGGGTCTGGGCTGAACTGACCTGGGAGGGGGCAGGAAAGGACCAGTGCTTGGAGGGGCAATGCCTGCTGAACCTGGGTGGCTGGACCTGTAGGAAATCCTTAATGGTCTGCATAGATTTAGTTTTTTCTTCCATCTTTAAGACCTCCTCTGCCTTGGTGCCAAATAAGTTGTCTTTGTGCAAGGGTGCATCCAATAATTTGGATTTAACATGGTCTGGCAAGGGCTGTTTCTTAAGCCAAGCATGCCTTCTAAGGACAGAACCAGTGACTGCTGCCCTGCAAGATGCTTCTATGGCGTCAAAACCACAGTGTAAGGTGTGCTTAGTTACTTGACTTGCAGAATGCATTAACTCTTGTAACTCTATTTTCTGCACAAGAAGGAAAAGATGACATTTTTTGTTTGAGGAGTTCCATGGTATGCGGCTGAAATTTTCGCGTGTGGAACTGACAGTTTAGTGCTCTAATAGCAGGAGTATCAGAGGTGTACACTTTTTTTTACCCCACCTGTCTAATGCTCGGGAATCCCTATCTGAGGGGGTGGGATTCTTAGCAGAAGTCGCTTTAATTCCTTTAGCCCCTTGAGAAATAACCTCAGGGTCAGCAGTAGGATTTCTGAAAAGAAATTTGTGCGAGTCAGGGACTCTATAATACCTGCCAGGTTTCCTGGAAGCAGGAAGGAGGGTGTTAGGAGTCAAACTAGATTCCATGAAAACATCATCCACAACATCCAGGACAGGAGGAATGGCCAAAGGTCTATGCTATGGAAGATCTAAGAATTCCTTGAGTCTCTTTTTAGACTGAGGGTAGTCTTGACATTCTCATTGGAAATTCTCCCTTAAAGTATGTAGGGTTCCCCAAAGGAAAAGTCCTCGGGTGGAGAGGCTGAAGAAATGGATTCCTCTGCATCAGAATTCTCATAAGCAGAGAGAGGTTGCATGTCTTCATATTCAGATGCATCAGAATCATCAGACCCCTGTTCAGATAAAACTACTGGGGACAAATCTCTTTTTCTTTTGGAAGGGGTAAGCTTGGCTTCCCCTGATCAGCATTATAAGGTCTTCCGCCATTTTAAGCATCCGAGACTAAGGCAAGGAAGCAGGTGCCTGGGATTGGGTCGTCGGTTTCTTGGGTGTGGTTCGTACCCTGGGCCTTAGAAACTCAGTAGTTTTCGAAAGAACGGTAGATACGAAATAAGTCGGTCTGTGTCGAGAATCGGTAGTGCAAAGGACGTCCTCGGAAGCCGGTGCCTGCTCAGCGGCTTCAGACCCATCCAAGGTAGAGACATCCGCAGGATCCTTAGTCTATGAAGAGTTTTGCGGCATACCGGTCTCCAAAAGGGTCTCGGTAGCGGCCTGCGAATCCACAGAAGCAGGCATCAGGGGCTGCGAAAGCACCTCACTGAGGACCGGAGAACTGACGACTAGCTTAATGGAATCATCGTCGGTAGGTTTGGACCTGTGCAGTCGGTCTCTGTATTTATCCTTACATTTCTTTCGGAAGATCTGCTGTCAGATGGCTTACCGAAACCATATCAGAATTAGAGAACTGAGAGTGAAAATATCTAGCTACAATAAGGGCCCGACAATGTATAGTTCTGGTGTTGAACAAAGCACAAAAACAACAGCGAGGGACGTCGTGGTCTGGGCCTAAGCAAGTGACGCAGTAAGAATGAAAGTCTCGATGTGGTATTTGCTTTCCACAGGCGAGACAATTGTTAACTTTTTGTGACATCGGTTACAGCAAGAAAAAAGGATCCCCAACGGGGTACTTAGCTTTAGAAGACTTCAGCTTCAATTTGGAAAACGAAACTCAGGTAGTAACCGACCGGCACTCATGCGAACTGCTTCTGCTTTGGGCTCCTCAGCAAGAAAGAATGATGTAATAGCTAGGCTGCCTTACTTTATACTACTGATGACCTGATGTCAGTCCTGAAGCGACAGCAACTGACACAGAAATACTAAGCCTCTGGTACTCGGGCCGACTGAGGGTTACTCTGGCAGGGATAACCCAAATGTGATGACTGGAACAGTGAAACACGAAGAACATCTGGCAACATGTTTTTTGAGTGTAATCAGCCGGCAGGTTTTAAAATTTCCATACAGACACAGTACTCTGGCAGAAACATCTGGTAAGCAAATTGGCTGCAACAAAGGAAAGATTCTTTTGAGCTGGGAAACAGCATTTGAATTGCCTAGACATAGCAAGGTCTTGTTAAGTTTAAGACTACTGTCTGCCAAAAAAAGCAATCACCAGAAAATGGAAACCAGAGTCTAAAGCAACTGTACTTGATGTACTGAATACTGTACAAACGATAAAAGAATTGGACATGGGATCTTTAGAAAAAGGAAAGAGCAAATTGCACAGAAATAAATGGAAATTGTGGGACGAATACATGCAGAAAAATGTTCAGGAGGAGGACTGAAGTTTAAGGGAAGGCAGAAATTAAACAATTTATGTAATGTTGGACTGAATGATGGTTGTTACCAAGAAAAAAACATGTAAGCAATGAATGTAAATGAACAAATGTTAATAAGGTTTGTTTTCTTTTCTATTTAATGCACTTGCTTATGTCTTAAGTCATAATTTAATAAACATGATTAAAAAAAAATCGAAATTAACCGCAAATGAAGTACTAACGTTGCAACAGGGATAAAATAAGTTTTAAAATGGAGGTTGAATCTTTAGAAAAGGTAATGAGCAAATTACACAAAAATAAATTAATGTGGGGCAAAAATGAATGTTGTTTGTCTTTTCGGCTTTTTCCCGGTAAGGGGTCGCCACAGCGGTACTCCAGTCCGCTAATGATTGGCAGTAGATTTTTACGAAACACCGAGGTGCCAACTCGACACCCAACCTTCAACGAAGGCACGGCTATTTTACACACGCATGTCTTTCGAACGCTACCCAACCGTGGGGAGGACATGCAGACTCCACATAGAAGGCACTCCCAAGCCAAGCCGAGAATCGAACGGGAGAACCTTTTGCTGTGAGGTAACAACGCTACCGCCGTACCACAGCGGCTACATGTGGCAAAAATGAATGCAGAATAATATTTAAGAGGACCATCAAGGTTTAAAGGATGGCAGCAACTGAGCAATTTATTTAGCACTGGAGTAAATTATAATTCTTACAAAGAAAACATGTATACTGCATGCAAATGACAAAGAAAAAAATTACTATGCTTGTTTTCTTTTTTTTACAAGAAGCACAAGTATTGCAAGATATCAGAAGATAACAAATACGAACAATATATAGTACTAGCAAGTTAGGATTAAAAGAAGAGAGAAGGGAACATCAGTCTTATCGAGCAATTCTAACAAAGTGCGTAGGTTTACTTAGTTGTACAAGGATGATAAAGGTATGATGTATAAGGGCATTAATCAATAACAAAAAAAGATTCCTAACCTTAGAAAACATATACTGGATTCCAAGAATTGGAGCTAAATTCTATAGAAACTACAGTGGATATAAAAAGTTTACACACCCCTGTTAAAATGCCAAGTTTTTGTGATATAAAAAAATGAGACCACAATAAATCATTTCAAAACTTTTCCCACCTTTAATGTGACCTATAACCTGTACAATTCAATCGAGAAACAAATCTGTTAGGGAAAAAAATATAAAAAAACGTACAAAAAGCTGGTTGCATAAGTGTGCACACTCAAACTAATACTTTGTTGAACCACCTTTTGATTTAATTACAGCATTCAGTCTTCTTGGGTAGGAGTCTATCAGCATGGCAAATCCTGACTTGGCAATATTTGCTCACTCTTCCTTGCAAAAGTGCTCAAAATCTGTCCGATTGCAAGGGCATCTCTTATGCACAGCCCTCTTCTGCTCACCCCACATATTTTCTATTGGATTTAGGTCTGGGCTCTGGCTGGGCCATTCCAAAACTTTAATTTTCTTCTGGTGAAGCCATTCCTTTGTTGATTTGGATGTATGTTTGGAGTGACTGTCATGCTGAAAGGTGAAATTCCTCTTCATCTTTCTAGCTGAGACATGAAAGTTTTGGGCCAAAAATTGAATGACTGGTATTTGAAACTGTTCATAATTCCCTCCACCTTGACTAAAGCCCCAGTTCCAGCTGAAGAAAAGCAACCCCAAAGAAAGATACCGTCACCACCATGCTTCACCATGGGGATGGTATTCTTTTGGTGATGCAAAGTCTTGTTTTTGCACCAAATGTACCTTTTGGAATTGTGGTCATAAAGTTCAATCTTGGTCTCATCAGACCATAACACATTTTCCCACATGCTTTTGGAAGACCTGATGTATTGTTTTGCAAATTTTAGCCGGGCCTGGATGTTTTTCTGTATAAGAAAAGGCTTCCGTCTTGCAACCCTACCTCACAGCCCAGACATATGGAGAATACAGGAGATTGTTGTCACATGTAGTACACAGCCAGTACTTGCCAGAAATTGCTGCAGCTCCTTCAGTGTTGCTGTAGGTCTCTTGACAGCCTCCCTCACCAATTTTTGTCTTGTCTTTTCATCAATTTTGGGGGGACGTCCAGTTCTTTGCAACGTCACTGTTGTCCCACATTTTCTCCACTTTTTGATGACTGTCTTCACTGCATTCCATGGTGTATCCAATGCTGGGAAAATTTGTTTGCACCCTTCTCCTGACTGATACCTTTCAGCAATGAGATCCCTTTGATGCTTTGTAAGCTCTCTGCAAACCATGGCTTTTGCTGTAGCAGGCAAGTCAGTAAATGTGAGGAAAATCCTACTACGACAGCTGAACTTTATTTGGGGTTAATCAGCGTCTCTTTAATTGATGGCAGGTGTGTAGCCAAGAAGACTGAATGCTGTAATTAAATCAAAAGGTACTTCAAACAAAGTATTAGTTTAAGGGTGTGCACACTTAAGCAACCAGCTTATTATATATTTTTTTATTTTTTTATATTTTTCTCCTAACAGATTTGTTTTTAAATTGAATTGTACAGGTTATAGGTCACATTAAAGGTGGGAAAAGGTTTGAAATGATTTATTGTGGTCTCACTTTTTATATCACAAAAACCTGGCATTTTAGCAGGGGTGTGTAAACTTTTTATATCCACTGCAACTTTGAACATAATCTTTAAAGTTGACGATGTCAGACATTCTACAATCATCTGCATTGCCAAACCCACTTCTGAGTTACAACTACTAACCCAACATGCCTTTACTTCTATTGAAACGTAGATGCCAAATAACCATCTCGCTCTAAACCCCAACAAGACTAAACTTCTATTATTCACTTCCCCAAAAAAACACCCCCCTTAACAAGAATGAATTATCTGTCCACTCCCAGAACAACACTATCACAGAAGTTGTCTCTAGCACCAAACTCTTAGGTGTTATCATTGATGACAACCTTACATTCGAAAAATACACCAGAAACTGGGTACCCTGTATAGACATAGCCATTTCCTTAACCCCCCAAAAAAGCTCTAGCCTCATTCTTTCTACTACCATCCCTACTATATGGAGCCCCTATCCTCACCAACATCCAGTCCTCTATGAAAACCAAACTTGACTTATGTTACAATAAGGTCGTCAAATTTGCAACACATACAAAATTCTCAGCACATCACTGTTCAGCCTTACGGCAACTAAACTGGCTTGAACTACCACATTATCTCACCTAATTATGGTTAACTACTGCACAAAAAATTATATATAAACCATTAACTTGCCCTTCTCCTTCCTCTCTGCTGTCTTAACAGACCCCTCAGATCTGAAAACAAAACACTGCTCAAAGTGGAAAACCCCAATCTCCCAGCTGGTCAAATGCTCTATTCTTTTACTGTGTCTAAACTTTGGAACACTCCCCGGGCTCCACTGAAAATGGGCTCACCTAGGCCCAGTGGACCTTCCCGGTAAACAAATGCAATAAATATACACCCAATTTTGATGGTAAGACAGTGAAGTCTGTGTATCAGAAATAACTACTATGATTATGATCTCTGAATCAGCTACTCAACTTTAACTACAATAGAGAGCAAAACATCTGAATATCGTCAAAAATACTTTGTCTTTATATTGGAAATTATTCTCTTGCAAACTTCTACATAGAACTTTTACCACTCCATACAGAATTGAAATTATATGCAAAACGAAAATGTACTGGCTGTTGCAGATGTAACTCCTTAATCAAAACAGAATGGTAGCACATGGTTTACAATTTTAAAGTTCTGCAACTTTTTATGGAAAAAAAATAATGTTTCTTGCAAATGCTATGGCCGGATAAATTTATATTAACTGAACTTTTAGTGTTGTTTAATGGTACAACCCCTAAGTGCGTACCAAAGTCTCAGTTCCCATTTCTCTGTAGCTTATTACAAAATATCCAGGAAATGACTACAAAGAATTGGAAAAACAATGTTACTATGCACATTTACCACACTTATAAATACTGTCACAGTTGTGTCAAAAAAGTAATACATACTGTTAACTCATTCCTTCAATGGAGCACTATGACTTTTTTTTGTTTTCCAATGGGTGTGGCATAAGCCTTTAAAAAAATCACCTCACAGTTCAAGCAAATATCCTCATCTCAAGACCTGTGTTTCTAGAAAGCTGCAAAAGGTTAACTATTCAGCACAAGGCAATATTTATAATGGTTGCATCCATCTGATTCTATGTCTTAAAGTGGATTTTATAAGCCACAATATACACAGTAAATATCAATTATTGTAATGTATACAATATCCCAGTAATCAAAGCAACACAGGTAACTAGCTGCAGCATTTTCATCCAGCTGTGAACACACTAAGCAGTTATTTCTGTCTCCTGATTGTTGAGCTATTTAAAGAAATATCAACATTACTGTAATGCAAATTAGTACACAAATATTATTTTAAGACAAAGGTCAAATATCAATATAGATGTTTTTGCCATAATGTAAGCTAATACCGTGTGTATTTACATGCTTTTGGAATTTTTAATGCCAATATGAAGAAGCAATATCTGATAACTAGAGTTATCATTAGGATGGAAATGTAGAAAAGCTTTAAGTTGTCACTAGGCTGTAATGGTTAACGATGGAAACAAGAAAAATAATCACAGAACATAATTACTGGATGAAACTGAAGTTATTAACAGAGAAATATTAACCTGTGTTTTATTCAGTGTATACTGTTTGGCTGTTTAATTACTCTATGTAATGAACATATTGTGTAAACGGTTTACTATCAAAAGTGCGAACGGCACTCCGTCGACTGTCATATACTCGAACATGGAAGGTCGTAATCGGTAATGTCGAAGACAAAATAATCAATCTAGGAATGGTTTTAACATGGGTCGAGGTAGGGGAGATGTTTGTAGTTTGGAATAATACTGAACACCTACCTCGACCCATGTTAAACCATTCCTAGATTGATTATTTTGCCTTCGACATTACCGATTATGACCTTCCATGTTCGAGTATATGACAGTCGACGGAGTGCCGTTCACACTTTTGATAGTAAACCATGTAAACAATGATGTTTTTAGTGTTTTGTTCCTATACAGAAATTTTCAATAAAAATATAAAAAAAATGAAATCCAGCTGAGCTTATCAAATGCTTTTTTCTTAATCAGAAAATGTCAACATTTACACAATACTGATATCTCTCCTGCTGCAGACAAGTATGTATCCCAGCGACTATCCCCTTCTCTGTAACAGGCTCCCCATCATTGTGAAGCACAGTTCCTCCCTAACCCAATTAAAGTATAACTTGGACAATTAAATGGGGAACAGGACATTCATTCCTGGTTTGGCAACTATGTCTCTTATGGACACAGGCAGCCTGCAAATGGTTCATCTCCCAGGCCTCTGATTGCAAATGTTTCGCTTCCCAAGCTCCTGCTTACACTAAACATGGGTACCAGAACTTGTTAGAGATTTGGGATGCATGACTAGGCTTAAAAAGGCCTTTGTTGTCACTAGTCTAGTAAACGCCCAAGAACCTAAAAACTCACCAACATTAGATGAAAGCACAGCAGGATGGATAGCAGCATCACAAAATATAAACAAACTGATTAACAGACAGACCTTAGAGACATGCATGTTTAAATCTCAACAGCTTACTACAAAATGGTAGTCAGGCTCACACATGCTCAGTATTCCTACACTTGTGCAACCCATTAGATAGCTTCTTAAAGACATACACACACACATTGATCTACATCCTCCCAATTAAAAAGATTGCCTTTAAATAGGAATGACAATGGAAGTAAACATGAAATAATATAGACATTAGAAACAATGTTCATGTCCAAGTTGCCGTGCATCTATAACATGGTCTGGAGATATGACCGGATCTGGTAACATAGTAATCAAGGCTGGGTTTAGCAACAGGGACAGCCTTTAGTGAACAACTCGCATCAGGACAGGAATATTCACTAGAACATCTTCTGGAAGTGGAACACTGGACAACTCACTCCGAGATAAAGAGTCTTTCTCACAGACTATGTGCTGTGGTATAGGCTCGGACACCAGCATCAAATGTTTCCGATTTGCCTAAATTCTACTCCTTGCGATTCCACAATGTATGACCTTGGCTCTGAGCAAATATTTTTCGCAACACCAATCTGATCATAACCTTTGGACGTTTGCATCCTTCCCACTTCTCTCTCTCATAATGGATTAAAAAGTTTGCTTGTCTTATCGTAGTAGGACTTCTGGGCTACACGCTTCTTCAACAGACTGACTTTCACTAACCTGTTGTTTCTGACACATGGAACCAACATGACTACTAATTGGTGACATGGTTCTGGTTTGTCTCGACAGAAGTCTCTGGGCAGGTGAACTAATATGTTTATAACAAGGAATATCTGTAATATTCAAAAGATACAGGAAAACATCACTAGTGTCTAGTTTCGCTTTCTCTACTAACTGCTTAGCACTTTGAACTGCACGTCCTGCCAAACCATTCGACTGCGGAAACTCTGGGCTACTCGTGACATGAGTAATGTCCCACTCTTTGACAAATCTTTTAAACTGTTGGCTTGTACACTGAGTGCCATTGTCAGAAATAACTTTGTGCAGACTACCATGGACTGCAAACTGACCCTTCATCTTAGTAATGACAGTATTGGATGCTAGATTAAGAAGTAAGTCAATCTCAAACTAATCTGAATAAGACTCTAACACCAAATAATGTTAACCATTCCATTCGAAAATATCGGTGGCTACTGTCGACCAAGGTAGTTCAGGAATCTGGTTTAGTTGAAGTGGTTCTTTCCGTTGATGTGATGTGACTTACTATTGCATACTGAACAAGATGATAGCACTCTCTCAATATCGTGCGACACAGAAACCCAAAATACTAGTCCTCTCACCCTTGTTTTGGTAGAGTCTGCTCCTGGGTTACCATAATGCAAAACAGTAATGTATTCTTGTTGCAAGGACCTTGGAACACTAACTTTAGGACCTTTCAGAATGATATCCCTGTCAGACAAAATCTCATCTCTGAATGGAAAATAATGGTTGCACTTCTTGAGGTAAACTAGATTGCTTTGATGGCCATCCTTGTTTGATAAAGCGGTTAAGCTGCTGTAAAACTTAATTTGTGGCTGTGTGATTTCTAAGCTCATCAAGACATGTGGAAGAAAAATTTCTCACTTCCATGACTTCAAAATCAAGTGGCTCATTTTCATGCTGTTCAGCGGTATTTCTGGGTGATCTGGATAATGTATCAGCAAGATGAAGAAGTTTGCCCTTCTTGTAGACGAGATTGAAATTACATGTTTGCAATTTCAGCATCACGCGTTGTAATCTGGCTGGAGCTGTATGTATAGGCTTTCTCAAAATAGTGACTACAGGTTGGCGGTCTGTTTCGATATGAATAAGTCTACCATAAACATAATCATGAAACTTTGAACATGCAAACACAATTGTCAAAAGCTCTTTCTTTATCTGAGCATACTGCATTTCAGTTTACATAAGTGTTCTGGATGCATAGGCAACAGGTTGACCCTCTTGTAGAATGACTGCACCTAGACCAAATTTTGAAGTATCATATGAAAGAGTAACTGGCTTGTGAACAACACAGTATCTGAGAGTTGGTGGACTGGAATTTCTCTGTTTCAGGACATAAAATGCTCTCTGGTGTTGTTCTAACTATGACTGGGATACATCTTTGCATGTCAGCTCTCTGAGTGGTGCTGATATTTGGCTCAAATGTGAAAGGAACTTGCCTAGGTAGTTCAGCATGCCAAGAAAACTTCGCAGGGCTTGAACATTGTCTGGGGCTGGCATCTGAAGAATAACTGTTTGCTTAGAAGGGTCTGACCTTAAGCCTGAACTGGTAAGTAAACGACCGACAGAAGCAACTGCTTGTAGTCTGAATTTGCATTTCTGAGGATTTAGCATAAGATTCACTTGACGCGCCCTTTCCAGAATTTTTCTGGAGTTTTTGCCATGCTCAGCTTCACATTACCTCCTACTGGTATATCATCTACTACAATAGCACAGGGACACTCAGAAAAAATTTGCTCCATTGCATGCTGAAAGACTTCACTTGCAGAATTTATCCCAAATGGCATTCTCAAAAATCTGTACCTTCCAAAAGGAGTACTGAAAGTGGTTAGCAATGAGGATTTTCGGTAAACCAGATCTTGTCAAAATGAACTCTCTGCATCGAAGACAGAAAAAACAGTGGCATTTGGCTTCTTCAACTGTACACGTTGGATAATGAGGTCTTTTCAGTGCCTTGTTTAAAATCTCATGGATCAATGCATATTCTGATGTCATCTGAGCTTTTTTTATGAGCTACCAACATGGAAGATACCCATTCTGTCAGTTCATCAATTGGAAAAATCACACCCTGTTGCACCATTTTATCTAGCTCGGCTTTGACTCTGTCCTGCACTGCTACTGGAACTAGTGGTCTTTCAAGCTAACATGGTGGACCTTGTTATTAAATGAAAGCAGTCCCATTTTCAAACCGTCTCTGAGCCCTAATAATGACTGTACGTGCCTCTTGACCACATAGAATAATAAGTCATAGCTTCTCCCAGCTGAGAAACATGAAAGCACTACTGAGCCTTCAGTTTGAAATTCGTCACCACCATAAGCAACAAGCTTTGCATACTTTGCCAAATCAAGCCTCTCACCATCACATACTCTAGCAAGTGTTTCAACTGACATAACATTGCACTTGGAACCTGAATCAACTTTGAGCTCTATGGGTTTTCCATTTATCCAAACAGTACAAAACAATCAATTCTTTGCCCACAAATGTACTGCAATGACACACCAACATAAAAAGTAGGGTCAAAGCTTTCTAATTGATTAACTCATTTTTTGAAACGATCCCTTTTAATAAAAGAATGAGTGCCTTTTGATTTACAAAACCTCTTGAAATTATTCCACTTACTGCATTTGTGGCATTGCTGACCAAAAGCTAAGCAGTTTTCCCTTTTAGATTTATGATTTCCACCACAGTTACGACAGTTAGCAATGAAATTAGATGGGTGCCCATTCTTTGAGTTTGCTGACTCACGCCTGTGCTTCACTGAGACTGTGTGCACTCTGGAACTTGGTAGAAAGCTCAGGGTTTACCAGTGAGTGTTGCAGGGGCTACAGCTGCTGCCATGTGCTTGGGCCTGTTCCTTTTAACCACGTGCCGCATGCTATTAACATGGGCTTTAGAAGTTACTGGAAGCATGTATTTCTCATTTGTAAGCATCTGTGTGCTTTTCTGTGAGCTCATACATCTGACAGATCTCAATGGCCGTATTCAAAATTAAATCACTCTCATGAAGCAAAATCTTTCTCACAGCATCATCTTTAATACCACACACAAATCTGTCTTATCAACTCATCCCTTAAATCACCAAATCTGCACATTTTACCTTTGTTTCTCAAATCAATTATATATGCAGCAAAAGTTTCACCAGGCTTTTGATCCTTTGTATAAAATAAGTGCCTTTCCATTGTAATATTCTTCTGGGGGTTGCACATTTCTCTAAATTTACGTTTTAAGCACTCAGGGTCCACCCTTGACTTAGCCGGTTTAACAATATGACTGTTTTCCCCCTCTCCTGCAAAGACAGCAGGTGCATACACAAATGAACGCTCCCTTTCAATGACTTCTGACCCAGCTAAATTAAGCAGAATAAATGCCTTTGTGCAATCATCTTTATCAAAAAATGCAGCCTGTATGAAAATGTCGTACTCTTGCTCAAACACTCTCCAGTTCTCTGCAATACAAGTGGATCTGGTTTTCAAAATCAGTCTGCCATGCCAACAAATTATGCACAAACACACTGAAAATATGGCCCTTGTAATTATGTATGAACAAGCTCTCTCACAGCAGCTTTCAATGACATTCAAATGCACATTAAACTCTTCAAAATACTGTACTTGGTGAAATATACTCTGAAATGGCTGTATTTTGCAAAATAACTGTACTGTAATACCACTACCCAAACATGCGAACACTTCATACACTTCTGATACCTTGGATAGCTTTAATTAATACGAAAAAGTACATGCTGAGCGAAAAGTACATGCTGAGCAAAAAATGTGGTTGTTTCCTTTACTTTACTCATTTTATGCAATTCGGACTTTATTTCAAACATTTCCGGTAGTAATGTGAATATTTCTATCAATATGAAGCAGTATCACACATTTCGGTTTATTTAAATATTGTTTAGAGCGTTTTGTATGCTTTGTTTCATATTTGGCGAATAAGAAATAATTTGAGCAAGTTTTAACATATGAAGTTCATTTCTGGTCTGTTTTGCGAGTTATACATGCAGTAGGGATGATTCACTCCTCTATACTCCTCCTATTTCAACTGAATGCCTCTGTGTCTCAAATCTGGAGAAACTGGATCCCATTCTGGCACCATGTCACTTGTCCCTCTTAGTACAGATGACAAACAGGCAGGACAGTTCATTTAGATGCTCAGACAGACCTTACAAACATACATGCTTGCATCTCAACAGCTTACTACAAAATGGCAGTCAGGCTCACAAGTGCTAAGTATTCATACACTTGTGCAAGCCCTTAGATAACTTCTTAAGGACATACACACACACATACTGATTTACACCTAGGTTTACACTGAAGGTTGCAAGAGTGCTACTATGCTTGAAATGCAGTGAGAGTTTGTTTCGGAGGTGGAAGATTCATTGGGATGTGAATCTATCATGCCAGTTGTGTCTTACTTTATTGATTAATGAACGTTTAGTTCATATGTTTTGCAAAGGAACATGATATCAAGGAGGGCTAGATCTTTCATTGCTAGAAACACAATTCCATGGGAAGTCTAAGTACGTACTAAGAAAAGGCTGGGAGTCTGTGCTGATTAAGATTTTTGAGGTCACTGATCTTTTTAGTTGGAAATCTCTGAGGTTTCTCAAATTGAGTGATATGCTCAGAAAAACGCATGCCAAAAGTGGCATTGTATTTAACAATGGGTCTGATAGGATACAAGTAAATAATAATTATGAAGGCTCTGGATCTAAAGGAGCTACCTTTGGAAATCAGAAGAGCAAGACAGGTTTCCTGAACTACTGCAGAAACAAGAAGGCCAAAAAATAAGGAATTATCAACAAGAATGCCTAGATCCCTTATGACAGTGTCTGAATGGAGGGGTGTGTTACCTATATGGCATAGGATGCATGTTTAGGCTTAAAAATGCCTTTGTGGTAGTCATCTTAGAGACCACTGCCCTTGCCTTAACTGTTAATATGTGCTAACCCAAGTAGGATCAATTATCAGTCAGTGGAAGGATGAATAAGACAACAGAAGTTACAGCTGTTTGCAAATGTAGACAGCAATACACCTCCAAGGTAATACTTGTGGACTAAGAGACAGATGCCAAACAGGAGAGGAACCAACATTAAACCTTGGGGTATACCACTGGTAATGTTTTTGCTTTCAGAAGTGGAACCTGTGATTCTAACAATGTGTACTGTCAGACAACCAGTTAGCTATTCACCACACAGCATGAGAATTTATATTCAGATTTACAAGTCTGTCAATGATGCCAACATAAGGAATAGTGTCATATGCCTTGACCACATCATAATATGCTTTAAGCAATATGTAAATGCCATCTACTGCATCAGTAGCCATCAAAGAAACTGACAATGTTAAAGAGGCAGGACTTTCTTTTGACAAAACAGAATTGATGAGGATCCAAGAGATTTTCAATGACCTGATTAATAAGGACCAAAATAATACATTCTACAGCCTTAGATGGCAGGCTGGCGAAATGACTGGGTCTATAGTTACTATGGTATGTGGGTTAAGTCATACTTGTTTAACAGCATTAGACTGGATGTTTTCCACACTTCAGGAATGTAATCAGTTGAGATGTTTAGACTAAAGAGGTTTCATGGTGGTTACGATGCACCAAATTTGTTACTGATAATCAGACAACCGGACATGTTATCCAGGCCCATGGATGAGCTGTTCTTAACTTTTGAGAGAGCTGAGAAGACAGAGGTTCACAGATACGTACTAGGATATCTGCCCTTATGGGCCATTTTAAGCCTATCCAACTTCACTTTCGAAGGTGAGAATAAAACCTTGTACCTGTGAGGCATAAATGGTTTAATTACTTAGCTCACATACACAAGATACAAGGTCCGAATCTCACCTTTAAAGAAATTTGCTAGGCTTAAAATGGCACATAAGGGCAGCTAGCCTAGTACTTACCTATGAATATGACTTGTTCTATAGTAATTCGGGGAATGGTTGTAACAGCGGAATCTAAGGACAGTCATAACTGAGGATGGAGTAAAATTTGTGCTAAATTTGTCAGTTAGGTCATTAGCTTTCCTTTGGGTCAGAATGGGTAGTATTATTTACTGTGTAGTAGCTCCAAACATCGTTGGTTATTAGTTTATAGCTTCCTAACATAGTTATAGAATTATATCTATTTTTAGTTTTACTGACTGTTTTAAGATCATATTCAGTTCTGAGCTTTATAATAAGCAAACTAATAAAGAGTTTAAGGGTGTTAAGTGTGATCTAGGTAGGTTTGAATGAGACTTGTAACCATTACCATTAAGTAATATTTCTTTTTCTTGTTATACAATTTATTTATACTGTTTTTTCACCATGGGGTTTGCTCACAGGTAAGTACTAGGCTAGCTGCCCTTGCAGGTCATTTTAAGCCTAGTCAGTTTTTGTGCTCAAATTAATCCATCCCCCTTGGTTAGAGATTGGCCTTCCCATCCTACAGTAAATAATTATATATTATTTCTAATGAGAATAACTAGGATCATATTCTAGAAAACCTGAGGGGACCTATGCATGGAATAGGAGCTGCCTCTGTCAATTAGTACTAACGGAGGCAATCCTGGAGTACATTTTCTGTTTCCCATTCATAAATTCAAGTTGTGCTTGAATATAGACTGGGAAACTTTGTTTTACGTGGATGGGGCGTCTGTTCCAAAGCAGTTATCCTCTGTGAGTTATAACTGTCCCTCCAAACCGTTCCGTTGAAGTTGCAGAGGAGGTTTAGATCCATAGCAGAGTATTCTGATTTGACTTGCTGATGTGCAGTAAAACCATCAGTATTGGGATGGAGGATGCCTTGCATGACAGACACAGGTCACCTCTTAGCAATCTTTAGGATGCTGAGTATAATGGCAGGGCTTTAAGTCGGTCCATGTAGGGCATATCGTTTCAGCCTTGTATCCTTTTAGTAAGGTATTTCTGTGGACATTCTAGTTGTTGCATGCGTCTGGACAGATATGTGCCACAGGGGCATAATATTCAATGATTGGCCTAATAAGGGCTAAATAAAAGGGGACAATGACATCCCTAGATCTACACATAATTCCTTTGTTTAAAGGTTGTGTAACAGAGAGGCATTACAACAATGGACACATGCTGGTCAAAAGTTAGGTCACTGTCCACAAAAATTCTCAAATCCCAAACAACTGGATCAACTCTTAGGGGTATACTGTCAATGTGGTAGTTGCATGGAGTAGATAGATGACTTCCAGATTTTCCCCATATTTTTGGTATGTTCCTCAAACTTTATGGTTGTCTGGCAAATCATTGAAGACTGAAGTCACTAAATAATGACAGACATTTAAGTTTCAGACTTCATACCCTTCAAAATACATAATGTAAAACCTGTTATTCTAGCAACTTTCAAAGTTTATAGGAGCAATATTTAAAATCTGTCCCTATTTTTGGGCCTTTGCCCCCCCCCCCCCATTATTTCTGGCTTTGTTCAGATGTCTTGCTCTGAGAGGTATGTTTGGAGCCCTTTGTATGATGGTTAAACATCTATACAGCATTATAGCATTTATAATGGCAAAGAAACAACGGGCATGCTGACCACTGGCAGTATAGGCAGCCAGTTTAATGACGACTAGTTGGAAGACCCCAGCAGAAAAAAGAGCTGGACTTAATTGGGATTTGTGTTAAGGTGTTAAGATAGCTATCATGCTTAGAATGGGACAAAGACTGTGTTCTACAGCTAGCTATAAAGTGATAATTAATCTTCTTTTGGGTGATCTAGACATCTAGGAGTTTTAAATCTGTTATCCAGAGGAAATGTGCTGATATCCTTGACAAACAGTGATAACTTCCCTTATAACTGCCAGTAGGTCTTAAGACATGATATGCACTAAACCCAGGAAGAGAGGAAGTGGTTTCACTGTTTTCAAACCAAGTATATGTAACTACACATACACATACATGAATGTGCTCAAGTTGCAGGACAGCCTCAACAGTGTGCATTTCTTTGTAAAGACCATCACTCAAGGGGTCATCAGTGATCCATTAATGTTATCACGTTTGCCTCCCCTCAAAACAGTAATAATCAGTTAACTGTCAACTTTGGTAACATCTTTACAATTCCATTACTTAATACAGACAAACACTTTAGAATCCTAGTTAAAAACTGAAAAGTTTATATGAAGCCAGATCTTAAAGATCTTTACTCTGTTTCAGTACAAACCCAATCCCTGTTTTTTCCAAGATGCCAGTACTCTACAACCTTGTTAAAATATTGCTGAACAAAGTCCATCTGATCTTTCCCACTCTCTTTCCATGTAAATTCCAAATTTGCACAGGAATATCATCTATTCTTGAAGACTTTCCTGTTGACGGATCATATATTACTGTATTTATTTTGCTTCTTCTTACCTTAGCCATTAATTGCAGAGCTTCACCTTCCTCTAACACTGGCATAACAAAGTCTTCCATAAATATTTCCATTTGTGCCTTTTCTTTGTTCCCAGTCTTCTGCTTTATTTATTTTACATTTGTTTACTGGGAAAGTCCGACTTGGAACAAAGCCAATTTTCAGTGGAGGCCCAGGGAGAAAGGCTCTGGATTCAGGTCTTTGTAACGTGGGAGGAAATCGGAGCACCCGGAGGAAACCCACACGAATCCAGTGAGGTCATGCAGACTCTGCACAGAAGGCACCCCAGCCAAGAATCGAAACAGAGAACCTCTTGCTGTGAGGCGACAACGCTACTGCTGCACCACTACACAGTCCAAATACATATACAAATTTCATTAAAAAAATGCACGCTCTCTCTCCAGCAGTTCTATAAGAGCTCTAGTCATTTTCTTTGTCATAACCTCCTTAAGTTTTGCTACAGTCCTTTCATCTTTCTGTTGCCCAGGTCACCATGCTAGACGTTTTTGCAATTTGAGCTTTGTTTAACATGAGTCTTTCTGAAATCATGCACACCATCCACATATTCCTTTATATTTCATTTAGCACTGCAGTCACTCCTTCTCTTATTTACTGACACTTCCTATTTTTTCTGCAATACTTCAACCTTTAACTCCTCAAAATAATTCCTATTACTTTTCTCCAAGATCTCTTACTATTTTTATTTCTACCATGCTTTTAACATTCATTTCTATTTCATCCCTCTTATTAGCTAACCTTTCTGAATTTCTTTTTTCTTAACTCTCAAATCAAACCTACTACCCATTTCTTAAATGCCTGTCTTTTTAATAAGTAGGAAAGTACCAGTGCCATTACCCTGCATCCTTATCTTACCTTTTATTGGTACATGATCAGATGCAGTTATTGGGTGGCTCTCAAAGCTTTCAAATAAAATACATAAACTCCTACGGAATATAATTTCTATCCAGTACAGCCTAGTTATTGCATCTTGGGTAATATGTAAATTCCAAGATCATGCTACTAAATTCACATCCTCCACATCAAATATTCTCATACACTAACTCAAAGTTACCCATCTTTTGTTATAGTTTCTCATCTTGGTCTTCCTGATACCCTCACCATTCGCAAGTCAAGTTCCAATCACTACCCATGAATATTCTCTTCTGAAAGCTTCTCATTATGAAAATTCTCCGAAGCAACACTATAGTAGATTTACATGAAGTATATAAACATACACCAGTGTAATCCTTCCCACTGCCAATAACCTCAACACCACAACACTGTTGCCCTTTTTCCTTCTCTTCTATCGCTACCAGGCACTGCTCGCAACCATTTTTATTATTACTTCCCTTTCAATCCATCTCTGCTTTTCTTTGTCAGTTTCACACGCTCCTTTATATCAAATGTGTCATTTGTAACACTTCCATTGAAGCTTATGTTGCCCAATATAATTAATGCTATTTGCTTTCTTCTGTCTGCACCTGTAAACCCACTGACATCCCATGTTAATTTTGACAGAAAGGGTATTCTGATATAGTGTTTACTCCATCATATTATATACATTTCTTTTGAATACATGCTCCCTTCTTATAACTTACAAGCACACACAAATGGTTGGCAGGTTGATTTTGCACAGAGTTGCCTCTTCTCATCTCTGAACCCATGTAACATGTTCCCAGACTTTCACTTTAATAAGAACACTTAAGAAAAAATTATGCAAAACCTCCCACATCCCCTTTTAAAACAACATGCAACTACACATTTTCAAAAATAACTCTACCCTCTTAACAGCACCAGCTGCTCCAAACAGAAGACTGCATACATGGGTACTACCTATTCTATATTAAGGTTAAATATGCCACAATGTGCAACTTACATGCTTTCAGTTAACACTGGCTTTTAGCCATAAGGAAAAAGTACACTGGCTAACCTTATGTACTGCTGCATTTAACATTTAATACATTACAGTATTATGACTAATAGGAAATCAGATTTTTTCTGTAGCTATTAATTTCCCATATTTCTTAGTTTACTTATTTTATTTTTAATGAACTGCTTGTCAACACCCCTTTAAAAGTTTATATCACTGTATCCTGCATTGCTACCAAAAATGTCACTGAAAATGCAATGTCTAGACCTCTACCAATTGATTGCATGCACCTGCACTGCAGTCTTCATCTAGAACCAGGTGCTACTGAAAAAAAAACACAAGTAGTTGCTTTGCAAATGCAAAACCAAACTACCATTTTTCAAGTTTAACCTTTTCTTTTTTAAAAAACATTTTACCTAAAAACATTGTGATTAGCTTAATCTAAGAATATTAATACAGTCAACTTTACAAAAATGTGGAAAGTTATCTTTTAATTTTGTACACAGTATGATCAGAACACTGTATTATTTTTTTTTGTTGCATCTTTTGGCTTTTCCCGGTTAGGGGTCGCCACAGCGGAACTCCGGTCCGCTAATGATTGGTAGCTGATTTTTACATGCCGAGTTACCAGCCCTGACGCACAACCTTCAACGAAGGTACGCCCATTCACGCATGTCTCCGCACAGAAGACGCTGTAGCTGAGAATCGAACCGGACAGCATCTTACTGTGAGGCGACAACGCCACCGCAGCACTAACACTGTGGACCAGAACACTGTATTAATTTTAGCTTGCTTTTTTCCTGCCTTTCTTGCATTGTTACTGTGAAAAGCACGGCACATTCCAATTAAGTACTTTCCTAGCTTAAAATCATTCAGTCACTCATAAAACCTCCTTCCTTCCACCTCACATTTAACATATCTCTTGTATATTGTACAGAATTGTTTTATACTCATAAAATATGCAATTTATATCAGGAAAATGTTTATACGAATATTTATTAAAACAAGACAAAATGTTGCTTATACTAGCTTCTTCCATTCAGTGTCATCCTAAACACTAATAATAATAAATGGGGTTAATGCTTTACAACTTTCCCACTAGTTTAACACTTTCAGAAATTTGCGGTATTTCCTCTACTTTCAGAATCACAGTTCACATCTCTAAATGACATCTAGTGGGATTCAGGATTTACAACTCTTCCACGCATTCACTAAATTCACTTTGTAGCTGTTCTTAATCATCATGACCTCCTGATACAAGTCCTATGGCTCATATCAAAGACAATCCTGATTTTTCTAGTCAGCTCCTGCGTTTTTTTGTGTTCAAGCATTTTACTTTTGAACAAAGAAACCATTCCACTGACAAAGTCTCTCTCTACACTTTCTTAACGACAGAGAACTGAGAAACAGTCTCTCTTTCAGACTGATGATTGATGATTCATTAGTTGACTAAACTTTAATTTCTTCCATGGCCAACTCTGCTTCCAAAAATCCTCCAGGAAAAATATTCTGAAAACAAGTGGATATAGCAATTTTGATCTCACACCTGCCTCTCCACATACCTGACTGTTGCAATAAGCTTGCTTTTCTTTTGCTTGGTAAACAACAAATAGTCATTTTCCACTAAACTACCTGGAGTCTTCAATGTTTAACACTTTTCCCTTCTGCCACAACTAAGCAGCTGTTTCAGCTCTTTATACTGGTGTGATTTCATTTTTAGGTCTTACTCACTTTCTCATAACTAGATTTGATGCGTAAACACATGCTGTGACCACTTAAATTTTGCTGTGAAACAGCACTCCAGCTGCATATCTGTACTTTAGTTAAAATTAAAACAGTTCACACTTTCCACTTCCTCTGGTATAGCAGTAAATCTCAGATTGCCTGTGTGTGCTCTGTCTTCTCACTATTTTTTAAAACATTTTTTCTTAAGAAGCCTTGTATTCAGCCAAGTCTTTCGTTCATTTCAGTCTGCGACTTCTACAATTTTAACACCTCAGCTCAATGGCACAGCTATTTAAATCTTTTCATTTTCCTGTTATTTTCCCATTCTTTTGCCATTGGACTTCATATATTCCCCCAGTCACTTACTTATTTTAAACACTTGAGCCATTTGAAATGCATTTTTTCTCCTCTGTTACTTGAAGCAACCTCCTGTAATACAGCTGTAAGGCTCTTCCTAGCTAAGGCTTTTTCTTCTGTTCCAGTTGATTTCAGGCAGTGTAATTAATAATCAGCAACCAAATTTTACCAAAATGTATAATTTTTACTGTCCAACAATTTCACAGTTTTCACAGTGACATATTACTGAGTTAGCTGCCATCGGATGTCCTCTAGACATTAAAATGACCACCTATTCTAGGGTGTGCTGCCAGTGACCATTTTCCTGAATCAGGTGTGCTGGCCAATGTGCCAAGCATTTTCTGTAATAAACAATTTGGAATTTCCAGTGGAAGCCCTGTCAAATTTCAGCATACCAATGCTACAAATGCCTGCTGAAGAAAGAAGGAAGGATTCTGGCACTGCTTCATACAAGATGACCTATCTAGACTACTATACTGGCAGATAAGTTGTTGTTGTTGTTGTATCTTTCGGCATTTACGGGTTAGGGGTCGCCACAGCGGAACTCCGGTCCGCTAATGATTGGCAGTAGATTTTTATGTGCCGAGTTGCCGGCCCAGACGCATAACCTTCAACGAAGGTACGTCCACTCACGCATGTCTCCACACAGAAGACGCTCAAGCTGACAATACATTTCAATATTTCTCCTTTCTGCACCAAGACTGCATGTACTAGAAACTGAAAGGCAGGCAGAGAACAAAGACACCACAAACATCTGTTTACAAACACACAAACTTAAGCTACCTATGACATTCCTTTGGACTACAACAGAAAATAATCAGGTACTGCAGTTACCCTTTAACAACATTTCTCCTTGCTTAGACATGTCATTTTAACTGTCTAGCTCAGTAGAACTGTGTTTGGCTTTCCAGTTACACAAATGGTATCCCCAAGTTCATCGATGGATTTTGGCCACCTCTGGGATGACCATCTTGGGACTGAATCAATTATACAACAAATGCTGCCCACCCATGGGAAATAAGATACAGCTTTGCAGATTCTCAACAACTCTACAACACACAATTAAAATGTCACAAAAAAGCAGCAAGAAGTGGGTAGACAACTAAATGTCTCTTTGCTGTCAATGATAGTCTTCGGGTTTAATTTCACAAATCTAGTCAAGAAACATGGGGTTGGTATAACGGTTAAGGTATTTACCTGACAGACACAAGGTAAAGGGTTTTTGATTCTCACCTTTGAAAGTTAAATTGACTAGGCTTAAAATGTCCAACAATGACCTAGTACTTGACTAATAAACATGAAAAAAAACACCCTGATGACCATGCATCGGTTGTTCTGATAATCTGCCAAGATCCTACTATTAATCTGCCTAGCTGGCATGAGATACAATCCATGCCCAGACCTAGAAGAGCAATTCAGAATAAAAACTTAACTGGATAACGAATTAAAAAAAAGTTGAAGATGGTGCTACAAAGCAGGTTAACAGAGCTTTATGTTAGCCTTGCTCCTTTAACGAGCATAATAATGAAGGAGAAAACATTTTAAACAACAGGGAGAAATTAACAGAATCATGCATAAAAACTAAGTTACAGAGTAGGGACCTTTCTACAGTATAAGTGGACAACTCGTAGAGCAAGACTGGTCCAAAACGTGTTAAGGTAGATTAGATAGGAAAACAAGAAGGACGCTTCATGCTCACCAAATGATTTATAAAAATCAGTGCATACCAAGATTATATAGTCCACATCCCAAAGGAGGGATGGGCCTCCTTGAAATTGACTACATGTACAGATCTGCAATCGTGGGACTGCATACATATCTGCTGACACTACAAGACCCAAACGTAGTGAAAGTTTTGAAACATGAGGGGAATAAACCCAAGATGACTTCTCTGTTTAATCTGGTGGAAGCATATTCGCGTCAAACCAGAAGTAGACAAAAACAGGCAGCAACTAAATATGCCAAAAAATAAGAGTATAAGGTGAAGAACCAGATGAGAGCACAAGAAAAGTACAGCTGTGTACACTAACCATAAATGTAGATGTTCGAGTGTATTCACTGTTGCAGTCATCACATTTGGGTCATCTGCCTGCAGGTAACCCTCAGCAGGCCGGAATATCAGAGTTTTCGGATTTCTGTGTCGGATGCTGTCTCTTCTTCCATGATGTCAGGTTGTCAGGGGTATAAAACATGCAGCCGACGCCATTACATCAGTTTTTCTTGCCCCAGATGTCAGGTGCCTCAGCAATAGGAAGCAATTACATGTTATGGTACACACCATCAACAAGAAAATACACCAGAAAAAATAAATATACCAAACAAGAAGGAAAGGTAGAGCCAAAGAGAAGTCAGGGCGCTGGAGGCGGGTAACCAGGACTGCAACAGTGAATACACTCGAACATCTACATTTATGGTAAGTGTACACAACTGTACTATGTTCTTCGTGTTTCACTGCTGCAGTCATCATATTTGGGTAGATTCCCAAAGCTAAGGAAGGAGGAAGTTAAAGAGCATTAGGGCCAGCTATTAAGCCCTGCAAGACTGCAGTGGCAAAACCAGCTCTGGATTTAGAAAAAATAGGCATATGGTAATGCTTGGTGAAGGTATGTACAGAGCTCCAGGTAGCAGACTTTAGGATGTCCCTGGTAGGGACTCCTCTGAGAAAGGCCACAGAGGTAGATGCAGCCCTGGTGGAATGTGATCTTATCCCCTGTGGGGTAGGTTTTCCATGGTCCTTGCAGCAGAAATGAATGCAATGGGCTATCCATTTGGAAATGGCTTGCTTTGAAATGGCCTTCCCCTCTGCCCCTACAGCAAAGCCAACTAGCAGCTGTTCAGATTTTTTGAGAGGCTTAGTCCTGTTCAAATAAAATCTAAGTTGTCTGTGCACGTCCCGAGTGTGCAGTATTCGTTCCCCTTTGTTTTGTGGATTAGGGAAAAAGGGAGGCAAATGAATGGACTGGGCCACACTAGACACCACCTTGGGCATAAAGGAAAGATTGGTCCTGAGGGAAACCCTGTCCGCATGAAGACAATGAAGGGTTCCACTGCCATGAGGGCCTGTAATTCAGACACTCTTCTTGCTGAAGTGATGGCTAGAAGGAAGGCTGTTTTCCAAGAAAGGAATTTCAACTCTACTGTTGCAGCTGGCTAAAAGGGGGGAAGAGTGAGCTTTTCCAAAACAAAGTTAAGGTCCCAGGCTGGAGTGGGAGCTCCCCTGAGGGGTCTTAAATTTTTGGCCCCGCTAAGGAATTGTTTAAGAAGGGTAAGAGAAGAGGGGTGGCTCAGTATTATAATGTGCTGAAATGGAAGAGGCATGAATTTTAACTGACGAGAATGATAGGCACTTGTGGAGCATTTCTGTTAAGTACTGAAGAATATGAGGTAAGCTGGGTACCATTGTGCCCATCCCCTGAGCCTGGCTCCAGGAACAGTATATTTTACACTTTTCAGCATAGGATCTTCTAGTACTAGGCCTCCTTGCCTCCAGAATGACATCCAGCACCTGCTTACTGAGGGATGATAGAGGAGAGCTCAAGGAATTAGCCAGGCTGCAGGGTTCAGGGTTTGAAGCTGAGGGTGCAGAATCTGGCCCGCCTGCTGGGACAGCAGGGAAGGGGTCTGAGGCAGGTGCCATGGTTGCAGCAGTGTCATACTGCGCAAGAGGGGGTACACCAGTGCTGGCGTGGCCAGTCTGGTGCAATCAGTATTGTCCTTGGCTTGTCCTGTTTGATCTTTAGTAGAACTTTCGAGAGGAGAGGCAGAGGGGGAAAGACAAACCGAGAGGCTTTCCCAGGTAAAGGACAGGGCATCCACTTTCCAAGCTTGATTGTGAGGAGTTCTTGTGCAGAATTTGTCCAACAGGTAGTTTTGAGGGGAGGCAAACAGGACTACCTCTGGAGTCCCCCCCATTTGTTCCTCAAGAGGTTGAATATTTTTGGTTCTAGTTTCCATTCATTTGGGTCCAAGAGATTTCTGCTGAAGTCGTCCGCGAGTGAATTTAGTTTGCCTGGCAGGAATTGAGCTTGTAGGTGTACTTGGTAGCTCAAGGCTGTGTTCCACAGAGCCATGGCTAGTCTGCAGGGAGGGTACGAGTGGGTTTCCCCCTGATTGTTTATGTACCACACAACTGTGGTGTTGTCTGTCTTTACCAATAGTTGTCCTGGAAGAATACGGTCTTTGAAGGCTGTCAGACCATTCTGTACAGCTAACATTTCTTTTTGATTGATATGCAGGTGCATCTGTCTCGGGTTCCATTTGCCCTGAGTGGACTGCCCTGCCATGTGAGCCCCCCATGCATAGTCTGATGCGTCCGTTGTTAGGGTTTGGGCGGCAGGGGGTAGAGTGAAAGGGAGTCCC
Organism: Protopterus annectens; assembly: GCF_019279795.1. Lineage (NCBI taxonomy): Eukaryota > Metazoa > Chordata > Ceratodontiformes > Protopteridae > Protopterus > Protopterus annectens. The sequence goes on from NC_056737.1 coordinate 1,137,091,019, forward strand.
TTGTTGTGGTAGCAGGCCTCTGCCCACCAAAGGAACTCTGTCTTCATATAAGGAATGATAGAAGTCATTGATTCCAGGTCCTGAGAATGTTGACACCATAGGCTTTTTAGATACCATTGGAGTTTCCTCAGATGCAGTCTTGCATATGAAATTAGTAGAATACAAGAGGCCATGAACCTCGGGGCTTGCAGTATTTTCCTTGCAGATAGCTGGGGTCTTGTGGCCAGTAGTTTGAAGTAGGTTGTCAAATAAACTTGTTTCTCTGGAGTGAGGAATGCCATCTGGGAAGTTGTGTTCAAGCTTGGCTCCCAGGAATACAATCTGTTGGCAGGGTACTAGGTGAGATTTCTTTTCATTTATGGTGCACCCCAGTGAGGTTAGAAGTTTCTTTACGAATGCCAGGTGTTGTAATAGCAAGTACTGGCTTTCTGCCTGAATCAGACAATCGTCCAAGTATGGGTAAATCTGAATATTTTTCTGCCTGCAAAATGCAATGGCTGGAGTTAGGCACTTTGTGAATATCCTGGGCATAGTAGATAAGCCAAATGGTAGTGCAGAGAACTGATAGTGCATGGAGCCTGCCCTGAAGCGTAGGTATTTCCTGCAAGATTCCCTTATTGGGATGTGCAGGTAAACTTCCTTTAAGTCTAAGGTTGCCAACCAGGCATCCTTGGCTGGCATAGGAGGAAGCTGTTGAGTTAGAATTTTGAATTTTGGAACTACCAGAAAGGTGCTCAGAATAGAGAGGTCCAGGATCGGACGCCAGGAGTTGTCTTTTCTGGGTACCAGAAAAAGTCTTGAATAAAAACCTTGTCCCCTTTGTTCTGCTGGGACAGGTTGAATAGGCCTGATACTGAGAAGACAGAGAACCTGCTGTTGGGCCTCCACCCACTGATTTGGGTGTAGGTCTGGCCAACCATTTGGGGTTGGTAGTGTGTGGAAGTGAAATCTGTATCCTTGGGAAACTATGTTCAAAACCCATTTGTCCTGGGTAATGAGTTCCCAGTATTTTGCATGCAGGGCGAGCTTTCCTCCTAAGGGAGCAGGTAGTTGAGCAGGGCTTGGAAGGGTTAAGGTTAAGTTATTGTGCCATTATACCATAGGGGTGGCTTACTACTCCCTGCTTTGGAAGTGGGAGCCCCCCACTGCTTAGGTCTATGCGTAGCCTGAGACTGCAGCCTAGGTGGTCTGGTGTTTCTGGGTTTGGACTGAGAAGGCCTGGAAGGGACTGGAAAGGACCAGTCCTTTGAAGGCCAATGCCTAAGAAATCTGGGAGGCTGTACTTGTAGGAAATCTTAACAGTTTGCAATGGCTGGAGTTAGGCACCATCACCATCCTTTTTCACCATCCTTTTGAGGACTTCTTCTGCTTTGTTGTCAAAAAGGTGGTCTTGGTTTAAGGGAGCATCCAGTAATTTAGCTTTAACATCATCTGGCAAGTTTTGCTCCTTAAGCCAAGCGTGCCTTCTAAGTACAGACCCAGTGACAGCAGCCATGCAAGACGCTACTAAAGCATCAAAACCACATTTGCAAAGTATGTTTACCAACTTGTTCTGCCAAATGCATTAAATCTTGTAATTCTTTGTGTTCAGCACAGTCAGGAATCAACATCATTTTCTGTTTAAGCAGTCCCATAACATGCTGCTGATACTTTAACATATGAAACTGGCAGTTTAAAGCCCTAATGGCCAAAGTAGCAGAAGTGTATATCTTCTTACCCCATCTGTCTAAGGCTCTAGAATCTCTATCAGAAGGGGTAGGATTTTTGACAACAGTGGCCTTAATGCCTTTAGGTCCTTGGGAAATGGTCTCTAGATCCACAGAAGGATTCTTGAAGAGGAAATTGTGAGAGTCAGGTACTCTGTAGTACCTGTCAGGTTTTCTTGGAGCTGGAGGTAAAGTGTCTGGGGTAAGGCTAGATTCCAAGAAAGCATCATCTACAATGTTCAGAACAGGAGGGAATAGCTAAAGGCCTGTGTTGAGGCAGGAGTAGAAACTCCCTAAGTCTCTTTTTGGACTAAGAGTAATCTTGGCTTTCCCAGCGGAAATGCTCCCTAAGAATATGCAAGGTTTCACCGAAAGAAATATCTTCTGGAGGGGAGGCACAGGGAATGGAATCCTCTGCATCAGAATCCTCATAGGTAGATAAGTGCAAATCCTGGTAATCAGAGGGAGCAGAAATATCAGTTCCTGATCAGAAGAATCAGAAAGAAATTCAGTTCTAGGTTTCTTAGAAAGGGAAGGCTGGCTTCCCCTAATTAAGGTAATAAGGTCTTTAGCCATTCTAAGCATTTGTTTTTGAGGCCTATGGGCCTGAGCATGCAGTTTTGTTGTCGGTTTTCTAGGCATTGTGTGAGTTTTAGGTCAGAGAGATTCAGAACTTCTGGGTGGAAACGAAGGCGTTGGTTTAATATGAATGTCTGTGGACCTAAATACACCCTCAGAAGCCGGTGCCTGCACAGTGGCTCTGGACCAATCCAAGGTAGAGACATCCACAGGTTCCATAGTCGAAGAAGCATCTCGCGGCATACCAGACTCCGAATGGGTCATAGTACAGGCCTGCGAATCTGAAGTAGCGGGTATCAGGGGCTGCAAAAGCGCCTCACTGAGTACCAGCGGACTGCGACTAGCTTAATGGAAGTGTCGGCAGTTTTGGACCTATGCAGTCTGTCTCTGTCTTTATTCTTATGTTTTTTTTAGAAGATCTGCTTTTGGATGGCTTACTGAAACCGTATCAGAATTCAAGGACTGTAAACGAAAATATCTGGCTACAATTAGGGCCCAACGATGGATAGTTCTGGCATTGAACAAAGCACAGAAGCGACAACGAGGGATGTCGTGCCCTGGGCCTAAACAAGTGACGCAGTAAGAGTAGAAGTCTCAGTGCGGTATTTGCTTTCCAAAGGCAAGACAATTATTAACTTTTTCTGACATCAGTTAGTGCAAGAAAAAAGGATCCCCAACGGGGTACTTAGCTTTAGAAGACTTCAACTTCAGTTTGGAGACGAAAACCCAGATAGCGGCCAACCATCACTCGTGCAAACTGCTTCTGCTTCGGGTTCCACGGCAAGAAAGACTGATGTAATGGTGTCGGCTGCCTTACTATACTACTGATGACCTGACCTCAGTCCTCAAGCGACAGCAACCAATGCAGAAATACTAAGTCTCTGGTATTCGGGCTGGCCGAGGGCTACCCTGGCAGGGATAACCCAAATGTGATGACTGCAACAGTGAAATATGAAGAACATCAACACTTCCGCCTCCTCTGGGCTAAATAATGACAGACATTTGAGTTTTAGAATTCATATTCATTAGAAAAATGCATAAGAACACAAATCTAGTTATTCTAGTTAACTAACTTATCTAACTTATAACCTATAAATGCTATTTTGTATGCATTTGCTGATTAACCAGCCATTCCTTTATTTAGCCTAAGGTCCAGTCACGGCGAGACCGGATAAGAGGGAGTCTACTGTATCTTTAAAATGTGCATATCTGAAACTGCCTCAGTATGTGGAATGATGGTATGTTTCAGATTACACCGGCAACTAAATTTTCACATTATCAAAGCTGAGCATTTCAAATCAGATTTAAAAAACTTCAGTAAGCTAGCATGCAATTTAAGTGCATCATTAATACTGTTACTAAACAAAAAACACTGCTAGTTATACACATATTTTAAGTGCATCTTGCTCAGAATGTGAAATAAAGGCCTTGAGATTTCTTAGAGCACGGCTATGACAAGATGCATACTGTTCATGAATGTGGTAGCACAGCCTTACATTGCAGTGATGGAAAACATGAAGGGCTACACATTAAGGTAAACAAACAGTGCATGTGACATTCTACACCAGTCTTTCTCGACTTCTCTATATGTTGGTACCATACAGCAGTTCTCTTTATGTACTAGACTGCTCTTGTGCCATTCCCAAGCTTTGTTCTCTAGTTCCTGTAATCCTCACTGACTAACAGTCCAGTCTCTGCTCACGAATGCAGACAGAAATATGACAGAGAAAGTTCAAAATATCAGCTTCCTTCCAAATTAGTAAGGTGTACCACAGGAAGAAATGCAAAGTTGAAAAACACACCACAGAATCTACAAAGCAATGACCAGCAGATGATAAGAATTCTACTCCATCACTCCCATCTCCTGGAAGGCTACCCATGCATTCTTTTACCATAGCATGACCACCAGAACTATCTCCGTTTTAGCAGCTTCCATGCATTCTTACTTTGAACGTTCTGTTTAAAAAAGTATTGGTATGCAAGTCTGCCCCTGTGATTTGCAAGTAAGCCTTCTGTCTCTGTAAGAATGAGTGCCTATGAAAAAGCCTAAGCTTCAGTACAGCCTGTAATGAAAGCTAGCTTAAGTAGCTTAAGACCCAATTCCCCTACTCTCACCTAAGGTCCCAACACTGACCATCTGCAGTTGTGGCTCCAAGCTGGAAAATTAAGGAGAGGAAATGGATCCCTCATAAAATCCTCCAAAGCCAATTTTGAAATAAAAATTGCCACGGATTCCAAAGACAACCACAAGGCATTCTATAGCTATGTCAAGAACTTCCATGGCAACACCCAGATCTGCACCGAGCTACAACAGAACGGCACAAAATATACAGAGCCAACTGATATTGCCAACATACTGGCAGATAGTTTCAGTGCAAACTTTATTCCCCCCTCACCCCCCAAAAGGGCCTATAACTATACCAGATGGCTGTAAAGCCCCGGTAATCTCAAACACACAGGTAAAAATGGCACTCTCTAAAGCCAAAAACACTGCGTCCATGGGACCAGACAACATCCCAGGCTGTGTCTTACACGAACTCCAAAATGAACTAGGCCCCCCCCTCCACCTAAAATCCATGTTTAAATCAAAGCCTCATCACAGTCTATGTGCCCACAGAATGGCGCACAACGGTTATCCCACTCCACAAAGGAGGAACTGCCACAGACCCCGGGAACTATAGACCTATTAGCCTGACAAGCCTGGTCTGCAAGGCCATGGAGCGTGTCATCATGGAACTCAAAAACAAAGATATTGGTAACCTCCAAACTCGGGATTCAGATTTGTAAAAGGTAGGTCATGTCTCCTACACCTGGTAGACTTCTTTGAAACAGTTACTAAAGGTAGTCCACACAGCCTACCTGGACCTCGCTAAAACCTTCGACACTAACCCTCATTCAGGAATCATAGATAAACTCATCAACCTTAACATAAACCCTTACGTCACGAGATGGGTGGCCAACTGGCTCACAGACAGAACCCACATGGTAAGAGTTGCAGACTCCAGATCTGACTACAAACCATTGCCAAGTGATGTACCCCAGGGTTCAGTCTTGGGACCCCTCCTGTTTGGTATAACCTTCTCTGAAGTGCAAGCAAACACCAAGGGTCTATGGCTAACCAAATTCGCAGACGACTGCAAACTAGGTGCCATTATCGATTCCCCTGCTGACGTAGACATCCTGCAAAAGGGCCTCATCGAGACAGACACCTGGTGTCAACATCATGGCCTCAAGCTAAATGCCAAAAAGTGCATTGTTATCACCTTTGGTAAAAACACAGTACCCATGAAGTACCAAATAGGGGGAAGTTCACTTAACACAAAGTGTGATAAGAGACCTTGGGAACCAAGTGGATAGTAACCTCTCCTTTGATAACCACATCGCCACAGTAGTCAGAAAATCCTTCTATGTGGCCCACCTAATCACAAAAGGGTTTGCATCGAGGAATAAGGAAGTCATCGCTCCCCTCTACTCATCAGACTTCTCACTGAATATAATGCCCCGTTTGGGATGCATCTCACAAGACACGTACAACAACTTGAGAGGCACAAGGATTGCTGGCCTCAAACAACTGCCCTATGCCGACCAGCTCAAGAAACTCACTCTCTACTCGGCTGCATACCGCTTACTCCGAGGAGACATCTGTCTGACATACAACATGTCACACCCGGAATTCTAGACATGCACCACTTGAAGAAATCCCAATCTCCCTGAGCCACATGCTCTAGGGACCTAAACCTCACCACAACAATAAATAGGACATGCTGGTGGGATACATTCTTGTCCCAGAGACTTCCCATGCTCTGGAACAAAATTCCCATCCACATCAAGCAGAGCTCATCATTAGCATTATTCAAGGAAAAACCTTGATAAGTGGATGGGTGACAGGAAGTTCACCCCTGGGATTATGTCTGGGGCACTGCTCAATAGAGGGGCAACCTATGAAAAAAGGGTAACAGTGAGCAAAATATCAAAAATGGAAACTAAGAAAATGAGATTTTTTTTTTTTTTAATTTCATATTGCAGTGTAATTTAAAACCCTCAGATGAATTTCCAAGGCTTTGGCCAGTTAGCAATTCTGGCAAATGTGATTACCTAATGGAAGATGCTGCCTAAAATAAAGTGCTAGAGACAGCCCAACAATACAGCAGTCAGTCTTCTAACTCTAACCAGGTTTGGGAACATACCCATTTCACCAAATTGTTTGCTCTAGAAAGAAGAGCTTTAGTGTCTTGTAAGAACTCACCTTTTCTGGGATAAAGTCAAGGAAGAATTTACTCCAGGGTCTAAAGTCTAAAGCCCTGAGCATATGGCCAATTACAAAAGACTGATGGTAAATGAATGCTGGTTATGACTGCATGATCTAACCTACTTAAAAATGAAGGAAAAAAAGACGTTATGTACTTACCATAATGTTCCATCTGAGATACTTATTGCTTTTCATTTGTCTTCAACCTATGGGACTTGGATCTGACTCAGCTGTACTCTCAAGCATTGGAGCCAAAATCAAAACTCATTCCCTACCCATAGTGCCCTGCTCTTCCTCCTCCCCAGAGATCCAGTTTGCTGCAGAACAGCACCAACCCCTCACAGCAGAAAAAAATTAATCCCTGACCAAAAAAGGGCACTGGCAGACACAGGCTCAGCTCGAGCCAAGAAGAAGCCTGTGCCTGCATTTGTCCAATCCAGCCAAAGGGCAGGGGGGAAGTAGGGAGGGACAGTTGAAGACAAATGAAAAGCAACAACTCAGATGGAACTTTATGGTAAGTACATAACTTCTTTATCTGAAGTTGTTGTTTTCATTTGGTCTTCAACCTATGGGATAGACACCCTAACTACAATAACCTTGGGAGACCCTCATGGAAGGATGTTCCACAGCACAGCTGAGCCAAAGGAAGCCCTGCTCCTGGAGATAATATCCATTTGGTAATGGGAGATAAAAGTCACCTTTGAAATAGGCTTTCCCACACGTGGCTTAGAAAAAGACAAAAAGTTGATCTGACTGTCGAAAACTTTTGGTTCTAAGTAAATAAAAATCTTAGCTGCCTGTGAACATCAAGTACATGTAATTTGTACTACCCTTTGTTCTAGTAATTCAGAAAGAAAACTGGCAAATGAAATACCTGGTTAATATTAGCTTCAGAGGCCACCTCTGATAAGAAAGATGGGTTAGTACTAAGTCACTCTGTCTTTATGGAAGAGCAGATAAGGGGACTTGATAGTCAACTCCTGCAGCTCAGAGACCCTCTTGGCCAACAGACAGTGGCAGCTGGTTAAAATGGCAGATAAACCAGGGCTGTAAAACCAGAGATAGATCCCAAGGAGTCTACGAAGAAAAAAAGTACATTCAAAAAGGTCTTGCAAAGCTAAGAAGAAGCCAAAGAAGCCGAATTCTCACCCACATGGAAATTTGAAATTGCTGCCAAATGAACTTTAATTGTAGAAAAAACAGCGCCATTGTGAAAAATACGAGTTAGAAAGTCCAAAATGGCAAGGACTGGAGCTGAAAACTGATCCAGATTACGCTGAGAAGCCCAGACAGAGACACGTTTCTACTTGCTGTAATAGAACTTCCTGGTAGAAGCCTTATGAGACACAACCAAGATCTTTTTTACAGGTGAAGAGAGCCTGGGAGTCCTGCCCATCAGGGAAACTGGAACAGCCAAGTGGTGAGCTTCAGGATGACTAAGTCCGGGTGAGGAACCCTTGACAGGTGTGTGAGAAGATCCAGAAAGTACAGTTGTGTACACTTACCATAAATGTAAATGTTCGAGTGTATTCACTGTTGCAGTCATCACGCTTGGGTTATCTGCCTGCAGGTAGCCCTCAGTCAGCCAGAATACCAGAGTCCTGGGATTTTTACATCGGATGCTGTCGCCTCTTCCATGACATCAGGTCGTCAGGGGTATAAAACATGCAGCCGACTTCATTACATCAGTTTTTCTTGCCCAAGATGTCAGGAGCCCCCAAAATAGGAAGCGATTACATGGTGTGGAACACCTCCAGTAAAAAGTAAATACCCTTGCCATAAAAGATGGTCATAAAGAGGACAGGTAAAAAGGAAAGAGAAAAGCCAGGGATCTGGAGGGAGGGAAACCAAGACTGCAACAGTGAATACACTCGAACATCTACATTTATGGTAAGTGTACACAACTGTACTATGTTTGTGTTTCACTGTTGCAGTCATCACACTTGAGTTGATTCCCAAAGCTGAGGCAGGGTGGAGGCAGTCAAGAAGTGTTGGGGTTGGCTAGCAGGCCTTGTAAGACTGCTGTACCAAATCCAGTTCTGGATTTAAAAAAAAATAGGTAAGTGGCAATGCTTGGTGAAGGTGTGTACAGAACACCAGGTTGCAGCTTCAAGGATATCCCAGGGTGGGGACCACATAGAGAAATGCTGTAGAGGATGAAGTAGCGCTAGTGAAATAAGTGCTGATCCCCAGAGGGGTAAGTTTTCCATGGTGCTTGTAGCAGAAATGGATGCAGTGTGCTATCCATTTGGAAATGGTTTGCTTCGAAATGGCCTTGCCCTCTGCCCCTGTAGCAAAGCTGACCAGTAGCTGGTCAGATTTTCTGAAAGGCTTAGTCCTGTCAAGGTAGAACCTGAGCTGTCTGTGCACGTCCAAGGAGTGCAGGATCCTTTCCCCTCTATTCTGGGGATTAGGGAAAAGGGTTAGCAAATGGATGGACTGGTTTAAAGCCACACTGGATACCACACTGGGCATAAAGGAAGGGTTAGTCTTGAGGGAAACCCTGTCAGCATGGAAAATATTAAAGGGCTCCACCGCCATTAGCGCCTGTAACTCAGACACTCTTCTTGCTGAAGTAATAGCTAGAAGTAAGGCTGTTTTCCAAGAGAGGAATTTTAACTCAGCTGAAGCAGCAGGTTCAAAAGGAGGAAGTGTGAGCTTTTCCAGTAAAAAGTTAAGGTCCCAAGGCCGGGGTGGGAGCTCTCTGAGGGGTCTCTCAGGAACTGCTTGATGAGAGGGTGAGAAAAGAGAGGAGGCTCAGTATTATAATGAGCTGAGATGGCAGAGGCATGAATCTTAATGGATGAGAAGGATAGGCCTCTGTGGAGCAGCTCTGCTACGTAATCAAGAATTTGAGGTAAGTTGGGCACAGCTGTGTCCTTTCCTTGAGACCAACTCCAAGAACAATATCTTTTCCACTTTTCAGCATAGGATTTCCTAGTACTAGGCCTTCTGGTCTCAAGGCTGACATCCAGCATGTTTCCTGAGGGATGCTGGTGGTGTATTCACGGAATAAGCCAGGCTGCAAGGTTTAGGGTTTGCAGCTGTGGATGCAAAATCTGTCCCTCCTGCTGAGACAGGAGGGAAGGTGTCTGATGTAGGTACCAGGGTGGCACTGCTGTCTGACTGCGTAGGAGTGGGTACCAGTGCGGTGTGGCCAGTCTGGTGCAATACAGATTGCCCTTGCCCTGTTCTGTTTGATCTTGAGTAGTACGTTTGAGAGGGGGGCAGAGGGGGAAAGGCATAAACTGAGAGGTTTTCGCATGTAAAAGATAGGGTCGTCCACCTTCCAGGCTCTGCTGTGCGGGTTCCTGGTACAAAATTTGTTCAATTGGTGGTTTTGGGGGGATGCAAAAAGGTCCACCTCTGGAGTTCCCCACCTCTGGGTTAGAAGTTTGAATGAGTTGGGTTCCAGTTTCCACTCGTGAGGGTCCAGTAGATTTCTGCTCAAGTCTGCCAGTGAATTTTGCTTGCCTGGCAGGAATTGAGCTCATAGGTGCAACTGGATGCTCAAAGCTGTGTTCCACAGAGCCATGGCTAACCTGCAGAGTAGGTAAGAATGAGTCCCGCCCTGCTAGTTTACGTACCACATAACTGTGGTGCTGTCTGTCTTTATCAGAAGCTGTCCTGAAAGGATAAGGTATTTGAAGACTGTCAGAGCATTCTGTACAGCTAGCATCTCTTTTTGATTGATATGCAGGGGAATTTGTTCAGGGCTCCATTTGCCTGCCATGTGAGCTCCCCATGCATAGTCTGATGCATCTGTTAGGGTTTGGGCGGCGAGGGGTTGAGTGAAAGGAAGTCCCTTGTTGTGGTTGCATGCTTCTGCTCACCAAAGGAACGCTGCCCTTAGACAAGGTAGGATAGGAATCACTGTTTCCAGGTCCTGAAAATGTTGACACCAGAGACTTAAGTACCACTGAAGTTTCCTCATATGCAGTCTTGCATACGGAATTAGCAGAATGCATGAGGCCATGAACCCTAGGGCTTGCAGTATTTTCCTTGCAGATAGCTGGGTTTTGTTGGCCATTAGTTTGAAATAGTTTGTCAGATGGAGCTGCTTTTCTGGAGTGAGGAATGCCATCTGGGAAGTTGTGTTCAAGCTTGCACCCAGGAATACAATTTGTTGGCTGGGCACCAGTTGTGATTTCTTTTCGTTGATGGTGTATCCCAGTGAAGTTAGCAGTCTTTTTACAAATGCCAGGTGCTGAAGTAGCAATTCCTGACTGTCTGCCTGAATTAGGCAATCGTCCAAGTGTGGGTGGATTTGAATATTTCTCTGCCTGTAGTATGCAATGGCTGGAGCCAGGCATTTTGTGAATACTCTGGGCACAGTAGATAAGCCAAAGGGAAGTGCAGAGAACTGACAGTGCATACAGCCTGCCCTGAAACGTAGGTATTTCCTGCAAGACTCCCTTATGGGGATGTACAGATAAGCTTCTTTTAAGTCTAGGGTGACTAACCAGGCATTCTTGGCTAGCATAGGAAGAAGCTGTTGCAGTGTAAGCATTTTGAATTTTGGGACCACCAGAAAGGTGTTGAGAATTGATAGATCCAGGCTAGGGTGCCAAGAGCTCTCTTTTCTGGGCACCAGAGACAGTCTGGAGTAGAAACCCTGTCCCCTTTGTTCTACTGGAACAGACTGAGTAGCCCTGATATGGAGAAGGGAAAGTACTTGCTTTTGAGCCTCTGTCCACTGATTTGGAGGAAGGTCTGGCAACCCGCTTGGTGTTGGCAGTGAATGGAAATAGAATCTGTATTCCCTGGGATACAAAGTTTAGAACCCATTGGTCCTGAGTAATGGACATCCAGTTTTTTGCATGAAGGGCGATTTTTCCTCCTAGGGGTGCAAGTACTTGGGCATGGCTGGGAAGGATAATTGGAGAGTCGCTGTGAACTTTTTCCATAAGGGGTGGCTTATCACTCCCTGGTTTTGAGGTGGAAACACTCCATTGTTTAGATCTCTGCATACTCTGAGACTGTAGTCTTGGTGGTCCGTTTCCCCTGGGTTTGGACTGAGAAGGCCTGAGAGGGACTGGAAAGGACCAGTTTTTTGAAGGCCAATGCCTACTAAATATAGGTGGCTGCACCTCTAAGAAATCTTTGACTGTTTGCATAGATTTAGCTTTTTCTTCCATCTTTTTAAGAACAACTTTTGCTTTTGTGCCAAACAAACGCTCCTGACTTAATGGAAAATCTAGCAATTTTGCTTTGACATGATCAGGCAAGACTTGTTCTTTTAGCCAAGCATGCCTTCTCAGTACAGACCCAGTGACAGCAGCCCTGCAAGATGCTTCTAAGGTATCAAACCCACATTACAAAGTATGTTTACTAACTTGGTTTGCAGAATGCATTAACTCTTGTAAATATTTATTTTCTGCACAATCTGGAAGTAACACCATTTTTTGTTTAATTAGTTCCATAATATGTTGCTGGTATATCAACATGTGAAACTGGCAATTCAAAGCCCTGATGACAAGAGTTGCAGAGGTATATACCTTCTTACCCAATCTGTCTAAAGCTCTAGAATCCCTGTCTGAAGGGGTAGGGTTTTTGGCTGTAGTAGCCGTAAGGCCTTTAGGTCCCTGGGAAACGGTCTCTGGATCCACAGTAGGATTCTTAAAGAGAAATTTGTGAGAATCAGGCACTCTGTAGTACCGGTCAGGTTTTCTAGGAGCTGGTGGTAAGGTGTAAGGAGTAAGACTGGACTCCAAGAAGACTGTCTACAATATCCAGGACAGGGGGTATAGCTAGAGGCCTGTGCTGAGGCAAATCTAAAAATCCAGAGTCTCTTTTTGGACTGAGGATAGTCCTGGCATTCCCAGCGGAAATGCACTCTTAAGGTATGCAAGGTTTAACCAAAAGAGAAATCCTCTGGAGGGGAATCAGAGGGAATGGATTCCTCTGCATCTGAATCCTCATAGGTAGATAAGGGTATGTCCTGGTAATCAGGAGGGTCAGAGTCATCAGACTCCTGGTCTGTAGAATCAGAAGGAAATTCAATTCTTTGTCTTTTGGCAGGGGGAAGCCTGGCTTCCCCTAATTAGAATGATAAGGTCTTCAGCCATTCTAAGCATTTGTTTTTGTGGTATGGGAGGATGAGCATGCACTTTGGATGTCAGTTTTCTAGGCAGAGTGGGAACCTCTGGGCCTGGAAAACTCAGTAGTTTTAGTAGGAAATGAAGTTGCTGGTTTAATATGAATATCGGTAGGTCGGAATACACCCTCAAAAGCCGGTGCCTGCATAGCAGCTCTGGACCCATTCAAGGAAGAGACATCCGCAGGTTCCATAGTTGAAGAAGCATCTCATGGCATACCGGACTCAGAATGGGTCTCAGTAGAGGCCTGCTAATCTGTAGAAGTGGGCATCAGGGGCTGCAAAGACGCCTCACTGAGTACCAGCGGGCTGGCGACAAGCTTAACGGAAGCATCGTTGGCGGTTTTTGACCTATGGGGTCTGTCTCTGTCTTTGTGCTTTTCCGGAAGATCAGTAGTCAGATACCCATTTGCTTTCCATAGGCAAAACAATTGTTAATTTTTTCTGACATCGGTTAGAGCAAGAAAAAAGAATCCCCAACGAGGTGCTTAGCTTTAGATGACTTCAGGTCTGAAACTTGAAAAAATTAGAAGTTATGTACTCACCATAACGTTCCATCTGAGTAGGTGAATTCATTTGGATGCAACCTGTGGGTATCGGATCCGACCTCGGATCCGAGCCGGCATTTCAAAAGCTTAGGCTCCGAGCTCCTAGCTCCTCCCTCTACCCATAACCCCTTGCCAAGCCCTGACTGACCTCAGATTGAGTTTGCCTATATAATACTGACTACAGTACCTGAACAAAGCAAAAAATACTCGCTGTATAAAGGTCAGGGGGATGGAGGGGGGGATGGTTGCATCCAAATGAAGTCACCTACTCAGATGGAATGTTATGGTGAGTACATAACTTCTAAATCTGAAGTAGGCAGACTTCATTTGTCTGCAACCTGTGGGACAGAGTCCCCAGCTACCTGAATCTTGGGCCGTCATGGAAGGATGTTTCTGAGCACCGCTGAGCCAAAGGATGCTCTTCCTCTGGAAACAACATCCACCTTATAATGAGAAATAAAGGTATGAGGTGAGGCCCAAGTGGCTGCCGCGCAGATATCATCCAATGACACACGGGACTTAAAGGCGGCTGACGTGGAGACTGCCCTAGTAGAATGAGCCGTAACCCTCTGAGGAGCAGGTCTACCTGAAGTGTCATAAGCCTGCAGAATACAATTAACAATCCACCTCGATAGTGTGACTTTAGAAACTGCTTTACCCAAAGGAAATTTAGCAAAGGAGACGAACAGCTGATCTGATTGCCTGTGACCAGCTGTTCTGTGAATATAAAATCGTAATTGTCTATGAACATCCAAGGAATGCAGTTTGTATTCTCCTTTGTTTGAGTACTTGGGGAAAAAACACAGGTAAGTTGATTGATTGGTTGATATTAGATTCTGAAGAGACCTTTGGAAGAAAAGATGGATTGGTCCTGAGGCACACCCTATCTGGAAAGAAGGAAAGGTAAGGCTTGACGCATAGAGCCTGAAGTTCAGACACTCTTCTGGCTGAAGTGATAGCTACTAAGAAGGCAGTCTTCCAGGAAAGGTACTTCAGGTCTGTAGATGCTGCAGGCTCGAAGGGAGGAGCAGTAAGGGCTTGCAGAACTAAAGATAGGTCCCAAGGTGGTACAATCTCTTTGACTGGAGGCCTCAACAAAAATCCCTTTAAGAAAGGTTTTGCACAATTTCGCCGTCATGAGAGGAGCTGTCTCATGACCAATGTGATAATGAGAGATGGCTGCCAATTGTACCTTAATCGTGGAAGAACTTGCCCCTTGATGAAAGAGGTCTGTTAAAAAATCCAGCACTGCCGACATAGGTGCTGAAAAAGGATCCAAACTTTTCTGGACCGCCCAAATAGAGAATCTCTTCCATTTACTCCGATAAACCTGCCTAGTGGAAGGTTTATGAGCTGCCACTAGGATGGCCTTGACCGGTGACGAGATACCGGGAGTCCTAATCAAGGATGGAACTGGAGCAGCCAAGCTGTCAATTTCAGGGTGCGTAGATTGGGGACCGAAATTCCCAGAGGATGGGAGATGAGATCCGGAATCGGATCCAGAATCCAGGGTGGATTCACTTTGTGAGACCATACAAAGGGGAACCAGGGTTGACGGGGCAATGAGAATCATTCTGCTCCCCAAACTGTTGGCTTTCTGCAGAAGCCTCTGCATTAGAGGTAGTGGAGGGTAGGCATAAAGGAGACCGGGAGGCCAAGCATGCACCAGCGCATCTCTCAGGGATTCCCCTGGTGGGGGAAGCAGAGCGAAGAAATTGTCGCATTTGGCGTTTGAGTGAGAGGCAAAAAGATCGCAACAGGGTTGCCCCCAAACGGCAAAAATCTTCTTCACTACCTGAGGATTGAGAGACCACTCGTGAGGGGAAAGAATGGTGCGACTGAGTTTGTCCGCAAGGATGTTGGATTTTTCCGGAATGTGCGTTGCTACAAGAAAGCGTTTGGTGGAAATTGCCCATTCCCAGACTCTCATGGCCTCTCGACAAAGGGATAGGACCTGGTTCCTCCCTGTTTGTTGATGTACCAGACTACCGACATGTTGTCTGTCTGAATCGCAATAGTCCCTGAAGGAAGAACGTGGTGAAGTGCTTGCAACGCTAGGAGCACCGCCCTCATTTCCAGGACATTTATATGCAACGAAGTCTCTGTGGAGTTCCACGTGCCTTGGACAATCTTCCCCGCAGAATGCCCCCCCCACCCGAGGCAAGAAGCGTCCGTGGTCACTGTGGCTCGGGGAAATGCTGCACAAAAAGGTCTCCCTGTCAGAGGCTCCGGAGATCGAAGCCACCAAAGAAGGGAATCCTTGCATGCTTTGCTGACCGCTATCGGAGTGTTGAGAGAGGAACAGAGAGGGGACCACTGAACTTGAAGAGTCCACTGAAGAACCCGCATGCGTAGGCGCGCATGAATAAGAAGCGGGATAGTTGCCGCCATCGAACCTAGGGCCCTCAGGACCGAAGCTGCTGTCGGAAATGGTTGCAGGACCGCTGCAACATGACACTTCAGGTTGGAAATTCTGTCTGGGGTGAGGAAGGCTCGCATTGACCTGGTGTTTAGTCTTCCTCCTATGAAATCTATAACTTGTGTGGGGTGCAGTAAAGATTTCTCCCAGTTGACCGTGATGCCCAGCCTTGGGGCTATACGAAGGAAGTATCCCTGGCTGAGCACAGAAGATGCCTTGATGATGCCGTCAGGAGCCAGTCGTCCAGGTACGGAAAGACCTGTAATCCCTGGAGCCTCAGGTGGGCCGCTACAACAGCTAGAACCTTGGTGAACACCCTGGGGGCTGAGGTGAGACCAAAGGGAAGGACCCTGAACTGATAATGACTGGCTCCCAGCCTGAAGCGAAGAAACCTCCTGGACCGTCTGTCCATGCGAATGTGGTAGTATGCGTCCTTGAGGTCGATGGAGCACATCCAGTCGTTCTCCCTCAAGAGGGGGAGTATAGATTGAAGGGTGACCATCCGGAACTTTTGCTTGGTTACTGACAGGTTCAGCAGGGAAAGATCTAAGATCGGTCTTAAGTCCCCCGTTTTCTTTGGCACTAAAAAGAACCTGGAGTAAAACCCTGACCCGGTTTGATCTGGGGACGACTGGATAGCTCTTTTTCTAGCAGCTGTCCGATTTGATAGCTGCTGCCTCCCTTTGGTTGGGTGGAACATCTGGGAGGCTGCGAGATCTGGGAACTTTGTACAGGGAATTGTATAACCTCTGGATATCACGAAGCACCCAACGGTCTGTTGTGATGGACTCCCAAGAAGTTAGGTGCCTCGAAACGCCCGACTGCCTCCAGAGACGGACAGCCGGGCAACCCTTCAGGGCTGCTGCGTGGGTCTATCAGAGAAAGGTTCTCTGGACCCAAAGTTTCTAGGAGCCCCCCTGCCTCTAGGACGGCGACCTCCGTGTCCTCCTCTGCCACGGGAGGACTGGTTATCCGGAGCAGGTTGGGACTGCTGCGACTTCCGGAACCACATCTTCTTCTGTCCCTTTTGGTTCTTCGAGAAGGACCTCTGGGGAGCTGAGAAGCGGACTCCAACGGCAGACAGCGTCTTCCCGTCCTTCTCGCTCTGGACTAATGTTTCGCGAACAGTTTTGCCAAAAGGCAGAACCATCAAAGGGGGCATTCGCGAAAGTCGCCTTGAAGGGCTCTGTGAAATCACAGTGGCGGAGCCAGGCCTGCCGCCTCATGACTAGGCCTGCTCCGCTGGCTCTAGCGGCTCCCTCGGTAGCGTGAGAAAGCAGCCGCATAGATGTGTTAGAAACTGCTCTAAGAGTGGCCATTCGGGTGGAGTATACCTGCTTGTCCTCACCCGACATGGACTCTGGGGGAGATGCAGCGTATTCTTTAATCAAATCCCGCTGCATCCTGATGACGTGTGCCATGTAGTTCAGCGCTCTCAAAGAGAAGGTTGCTGAACTGAAAACTCGCTTCCCAATGCGATCCATCGAGCGGGACTCCTTGCCCGGAGGATGCATAGAGGGACTCTCCTGGGCCAATTCCCTCTTAGTGGCTGCAGCCATCATCATGGCATCTACTGGGGGGCTTTTGCTCCAGTGAGTGCGGTCCGCCGGAGGGGAAAGGATACGGTCAGGACGCTTGGGTACAGGCTCAACGGTGTCCGGATCCTTCCACGCTCTGATGGATATAAGGTCCACCAGAGGATCGGCAGGAGGGGACACCCAAGAGGTAGATGGGCCCGCCTCGAATGCCTCCAAGAACACAGACTCGTCTGAGGAGGCCTTGGGGGCAGACCACCCCCCCCCTGATCCTCAACATTTCCATAATGTCTCCAAATGAGACGTCCTCAGGGGGTGACCTTGGGGAGCCTTCCCCTTCATCCAAGTCTGTGTCTTCGGTAACGGACTCGGGGGAGTCCATGTGCCTCCTTTTGCACTTACGCTTCCGAGGTACTTCTTCGGGGGGGCTGTCCGAGGAGTACTCTTCCGCAGCTGGATGTTCCAAGGGAACTACTTGGGACATCGAGGCGGGCTGTCCCTGGGACCGGCTGGTGGGAGCCTGGCCCAACTGCAAGGGAGTGCGGGATGGAGCCGTGGCAGGGACCGGGGGTCCGGAAGTCCTCAACAGTGCCCTTTCCACTACGTCGAAGGCCGAGGGGGAGCCAGCTTCTCTAAACCCCGAGAGCCGACCCCCACTCGTGTGCTCCGACCTAGACGGAGCCGAAGACACACCAGCTCCCTCGGATCCGAGGCTCGGTCCTCGGCTCCGAGAGGTCGGGTCCGGAGCACCAAGCACTCAAGGGATGGGACGGATCCGAGGTGCGCCGACCTATCGGATCCGACCCACCCCCGGATCCAACTCTGCCCGGCGCCGACAGCTCCGAACCCATGCTGTGGGTCGGAGAAGGAGCCAAAGGGGCGAAAAAAGGGGTCAAAGCCCCTCCCGGATGGGGGGGGGGGCTAGGAGCACTCCCATTTGCATTTGGGCCTGGATGAATTTCCTCATCATCCGGTCCATGTCTGCTTCACTCATGGAGAAGGTCGATCTAGTCGAGGCCACCGAAGCGGATCTAGAGAGCCGCCTTGGGGACCTCGCTGAAGGGCTAGCCTCCTCCTCCTCGGGCCCAGGAGAGAACCGAGGGGAGTGGAGCTGAGGAGGAGGGAAGCTAGAAGGCACAGGAGAGGCCCGCTTGGATGGAGGAGCCGAACTAGAGGTTTCAGCTCTCCGTTTGTGGTGCCTCTCCCTGTGCCTCTCCTTCTTTTCTCTCTCCCTAGAAGACTCTCTCTCCTCCGGCATCTTAGAGGGAGGTTGAGTCCCAGCCGGTGGAGAAGAGCCCACAGCAACTGTTTGCTGTGTAGAAGGGGCAGAAGCCGAAGCGGTATCTGGAGGGAGAAGTCCCGCCAGAACCAGCTTCGACCTCCGCTCCCTCAAAGCTCGGGGGTTGAACCCTGCACAAATGGTACAACCAGATGACAGGTGTTCAACCCCAAGCATGACTTGCAGTGTGGCCATCCGCTGGGGACAGCTTATGGCCACACTGCACATTTAGAGAATACTGCCTTATGGGCTTCAGACATGTTAAGCCCTAACAGGCCTAAAACACACACACACACACAAACTACGCAAAACCCGAGAAAAAATTAAAAGATAGAGAGAAGAAAGCCTAACACAAACACTTCTAACTAATTAAATTAAAAAAGTTAAAGTTTTTCAAAATTTTCCTGTCAGAAAACTTATCTGCACTAGGAGCTCAAGGAATCCGTCGCAACTTGAAAGCGGCAAACGAAATCTGAGGTCAGTCAGGGCTTGGCAAGGGGTTATGGGTAGAGGGAGGAGCTAGGAGCTCGGAGCCTAAGCTTTTGAAATGCCGGCTCGGATCCGAGGTCGGATCCGATACCCACAGGTTGCAGACAAATGAAGTCTGCCTACTTCAGATCAAAAATTTCAGGTAGCGGACGACTGGCACTTGTGAACTTCTTCTGCTTCAGGCTCCTTCTCGGCAAGAAAGACAGATGTAATGGCATAGGCTGCATGTTTTATACCCCTGAGAGGCTGATGAATGAAGAGAATGAGAGAGAGAGAAGGTTGGATGATGTGGGGATAGTGAATCAGGAAGTGAAACAGATTAGCAAGGAGGAAGTAAGGACAGCTATGAAGAAAATGAAGAATGGAAAGGCTGTTGGCCCAGATGACATACCAATGGAAGCATGGAGGTGCTTAGGAGAAATGGCAGTGGAATTTTTAACTAGATTGTTTAATGAAATTTTGGAAAGTCAGAGGATGCCTGAGGAGTGGAGAAAAAGTGTTTTGGTACCTATCTTTAAGAATAAGGGTGATGTGCAGAGCTGCAGTAACTACAGAGGGATAAAATTGATCAGTCACAGCTTGAAGTTATGGGAAAGAGTAGTAGAAGCTAGGTTAAGAAGGGAGGTGATGATTAATGATCAGCAGTATGGTTTCATGCCAGGAAAGAGCACTACAGATGCAATGTTTGCTCTGAGAGTGTTATTGGAGAAATACAGAGAAGGACAGAAGGAGTTGCATTATGTCTTTGTAGATTTGGAGAAAGCATATGACAGGGTGCCTAGAGAAGAGTTGTGGTATTGTATGAGGAAGTCGGGAGTGGCAGAGAAGTACGTAAGAGTGGTACAGGATATGTACGAGGGTAGTGTGACAGTGGTGAGGACTGCAGTGGGAGTGACAGATCCGTTTAAGGTGGAGGTGGGATTACATCAAGTATCAGCTCTGAGTCCTTTCTTATTTGCAGTGATGATGGACAGGTTGACAGATGAGATCAGACAGGAGGCCCCGTGGACTATGATGTTTGCAGATGACACTGTGATCTGTAGTGGGAGAGTAGGAATCAGGTTGAGGAGACTCTGGAGAGGTGGAGATATGCTCTAGAGAGCAGAGGAATGAAGGTCAGCAGGGCTAAGACAGAATATATGTGTGTAAATGAGAGGGAGGGTAGAGGAATGGTGAGGATGCAGGGAGTAGAGTTGGAAAAGGTGGATGAGTTTAAGTACTTGGGATCAGCAGTTCAGAGTAATGGCGAGTGTAGAAAAGAGGTGAAGAAGAGAGCACAGGCAGGGTGGAATGGGTGGAGAAGAGTGTCAGGAGTGATTTGTGACAGACGGGTACCAGTAAGAGTGAAAGGAAAGGACTACAAGAGGGTAGTGAGACCAGCTATGTTATATGGGTTGGAGACAGTGGCATTGACAAAAAGGCAGGAGTCAGAGCTGGATGTGGCAGAGTTAAAGATGTTAAGATTTGCACTCGGTGTGACTAGGATGGATAGGATTAGGAATCAGTATATTAGAGGGTCAGCTCATGTTGGACAGTTTGGAGACAAAGCAAGAGAGACGAGATTGCGTTGGTTTGGACATGTGCTGAGGAGGGATGATGGGTATATTGGGAAAAAGATGCTAGGGAGCTGCCAGGTAAGGGGAAAAGAGGAAGGCCTAAGATGAGGTTTATGGACGTGGTGAGAGAGGACATGCAGGTGGTTGGTGTGACAAAGCAAGATGCAGAGGATAGGAAGAAATGGAAAGAGATGATCCGCTGTGGCGATCCCTAATGGGAAAAGCCGAAAGATGATGATGATGACGACAACCTGACGCCATGAAAGAGGCGACAGCATCCGATGCAGAAATCCCAAGACTCTGGTATTCGAGCTGACTGAGGGCTACCTGAAGGCAGATAACCCAAGTGTGATGATTGCAACAGTGAAACACGAAGAACATCTGGATCCAGAGTCCAGGGAGGACACAATAGATGAGACTACAGGGTGGGGAACCAAACTTGACGAGGCCAGAATGGGGCAATGGGCCAGAATGCTCTTCAACCGCTGTGCTTTCTGAATAAACTTGGGGATCAGAGGAAAAGGAGGATAAGCATAAAGTAAACCAGGGCGCCAAATATGGACCAGTGCGTCTCTGGGTGACTCCCACTGGGGGGGGGGGGGGGCGCGGCAGAGCAAAATACTCGCTGCATTTCGCATTGGAACGACAGGCAAAGAGATCGCAGCAAGAACGGCCCCATTTTTGGAAAGATCACGACCGCTACTGGAGAATTCAGAGACCACTCATAAGGCATCAGAATAGTTCTGCTCAGCCTGTCCGCTAGGATGTTGGACTTCCCCAGAATGTGGATTGCCACCAGAAACAAGTTGGAGGAAATCGTCCACTCCCACAATCTCATGGCCTAACAGCAAAGGGGATAAGATCTGATCCCCCCTCTTTGTTGATGTAGCAGACTACTGACATGTTGTCCACCTGTATGGCAATAGTCCCAGTATGAAGAAAAGCCTGAAGGGCTTGCAATGCCAAAAGCACCACCCTCATCTCCAGGACATTGATATGCAGATTGGTCTCCAGGGAGAACCATGTGCCTTGGACCATTCATCTCATGCAATGCCCCACCACCCCATCTGAGCAGGGAGGTGTCTGAGGTCACCATGATCGAGGGGGAAAGGAAGAATAAATGGGAGGCCCAGAAGAAGGTCCAGAGATTGAAGCCACCACCGAAGAGAGTCCTGACAAACTCGGGCTAACTAGACCAGGTACAATAAAGAAGTTCGAGAAGGGATCATTGTACCACTAAGGTCCACTGAAGAATCCTTATGTGAAGGCATGTGGTTGGTAGAAAGGTGACCTGAAAAACCATACCTGTTGGGGGAAGATGGGTCTGAAGAATAGACTTGATGTGTTGTTGTTGGAGTGACAATAACCTGTCTGGAAGCAGAAACACCCTGCCCTGTATCATATCCAACCAGACACCTATAAAGTCGAACACCTGAAAAGATTCCAAGTTGGACTTGGCTAGATTGATCATAATGTCCAGGGAAGGGGCAAGAAGGAGGAGGTAATCCCTGGCTTGAATCAATCGATGCCTGGAGGGAGCAGAAAGGAGCCAATCGTCCAGGTAAGGGAAGACCTGAAACCCCTGCAGCCGCAGGTGAACCGCCTCTACTGCCATCACTCTGGTAAACACCCAGGGGCCAGTGGTGAGTCCAAAGGGGAGCACTCTGAACTGAAAATGATTGGCTCCCAGCCGGAACCAAAGGAACCACCTGGAGCATCTATTCATTTTCACACATCCTGAAGGCCCACTGAACACATCGGTCATTCATCTGTAGAAAGTGCAGTATGGACTGTAGGTTGACCATCCGAAACTTCGTCTTGGAAATGGACAGGTTCAGGATAGTAAGATCCAGAATGGTTCTTAAGTCCCCGTTTTCTTTGGCACCAAAAAGAACCTGGAATAAATGCCTGATCCGGACTGGTCTGGGCTGACAGGTTGGATGACTCGTTTTTAGAGTAGCTTAGCTATTTCTACAGCTACTGCCTCCCACTGACCGGGTGGAACTTCTGGGAGGTTTCTCTTCAGAGAGAGGGGATAAAGGAACGAGATGGAATAACCTCTGGATATGATTTGCAGCACCCAATGATCATTCATGATGGACTCCCAGGCTGTTGGGTGCAGGGAGAGATCCCTCCCTGTGAGAAGAGCAGTCGGGCAATCCTTCAGGATTGCTGAAAGGATCTGTCCGAAAACAGATCTTGAGACCCCTGGTCCTCTGACCCCTCTGCCACGTGGGTGGTTTCTGTCATTTCCCCCTGTGCCCCTGGGGGAAGACTGACCCTGAGCCTCCTGGGACTAGCCCTGAAACTTCTGAAACCGCAACTTCTTAACCTCACAATTATTCCTAGAAAAGGACTGTTGTGGAGTAGAGAAGCGGATTCCGACAGCAGAGAGGATTTTCCCATCTTTCTCGCTCTGGGTATGTGTGTCACAAACAGTTTTGCCAAACAAAATTGACTCGTCAAAAGGGGTGTTCATAAATGATGCCTTGAAGAGTTCCGAGAAAGCACAAAGCCAGAGCCAGGCGTGCCATTTAATGGCAACACCAATACCAGCAACCGTAGAGGCACCCTCAGTCACATGAGAAAGAAGCCTCATGGACGTGTTCAAAATGGCTGTTAGGGTGGCCAGACAGGAAGAGAAAACCTTCTCTACCGACAAGGACCCTGGGGACTCTGGAGCAGACTCTGAGACCTCCTCAACCAGGTCTGTCTGCAGTCTGGTGACGTGGGCCAAATAGTTCCACGCACGCAGAGCAAAGGTGGAAGAAGCATACACCCACTTCCCAAAGCGGTCCATTGCCCTAGACTCCCTGTCTGAAGGATGGACTGAGGAGCTCTCCTGGGCCAGCTCCTTCATGGTGGCCGCCACAACCACCATGGCATCAACTTGGGAACCCTTGAACCAATGGGGCCTGTCCAAAGGAGCATCAAGAAACTTGTCCAGGTGCTTGGGAATGGGCTTGACTGTGTCCGGTTCCTTCTATGCCCCTACTAGAGACAAGAATCACTAAAGGATATGTAGGGGGGGGGGGGCACCCAAGATGTAGAAGGCACTGTGCCAAACTCCTTCAGGAATACAGACTCGTAGGGGCTGGGTTTAAGGGAAGACCACCCACCTCTCTGGAGCAGAATCTTCATGACGTCCTCAAAACAGACATAGTCAGGAGATGATCATGGGGAACCCCCCCCCCCATCCAAATCTGTATCGTCCGTGACAGATTCCGGTGGGGAATCTAAGTGCCTCTTCTTTCACTTATGCTTCCGAAGCACCTCCTCAGGGGGAAGCTCCTGGGAGGACTCAGAAGCTTCAAGGAATTCCTGAAGAGGAACCTCCTGGGGCAGTCTGGCAAGAGGCTGTCCCTGAGGGTGCAGGATGGAAGACTTTGGTCCAGAAACAGGAGGAGCCAGGGTGGAATCCGAGGAAGAAAGTGTCAACACTCTCGAAGGAGCCAAGAGGACCCTCTCCACCACCACAAAACTGTAGGCGAGTGAACCCCAGAAGGCAGCGCAGCTAGAGCCAAAACTGTCAACGTCAGAGCCCCCCAGACCGCTGCCCCCAGCGCCAAAAGGGGGAGTTGAAGCCAAGCTTCCCAGTCCCAAAGCTCAGAGGGGAAGGGAAAGCTCCGAAAACCTCACAGCCTATGCCAGTTCCTCGAAGCAGATACCGAAGCTACGTCTCCAAAATTCAATCCATTCTGAAGACATCACTGCTCAAGGTAACTTTCAGCGTCGAGGTACAAGGGACCATTGGCCCAGACACTTCAACAGTAGGAAACCTCAGTATCAAAGACTCCAAAGCCGAAAGTTGGGTCAGAGAAGGAGATACCGGGAAGAAAGCAGACTGCATGCTCACAGCTTCAGAGGGGAACAGAGCAGGCAAGACTCCAAGCTGAATCTGGGCCCAAAGAAACTTCATCATCATCCTGTCAGCCTTGGCTTCAAACAGGTTCTTGAGTGGACTGAAAAAGGAAGCTACTGACCCCCAGTCTGGAATGGCACTGAGGGGAGGCAGGAGCAGGAGACCTAGCTTGGGTCCAGGGAGAAATGGGGTGACTGAAGCAGAGGAGAACCCTGGGCCAGTTCAGGTTTAGACTTGGCAGGAGGTTCAGCAGAGGAAGACCGGTCAGCAGCCCTCTTCCTCTGCCAGTCATGCTCCTTATATGCCTGATCTGCTCTCCTTCCCCAGGCTTCTTGGCAGAGAAGTCCCAGACGCAGGGGGAATAGAAGTAGAGGCCACAGAGGAAGGAGCGAACAGGCCTTTTAAGATGAGCATGTTCCACCTGTCGATAAGCAAGCGGGGGTTGAAGCCCATGCAAATCGAGCAGGAGGAATCAAGGTGGGGAAATCCCTAACACACCAAACACAGAGTGTGGCCCATCAGACGAAGAAATCTTATGCCCACACTCCGTACACTTCTTGATCCACGGCTTAGGAGTGTCAGCAATGGGGACAAAAAGCGCACACACTCCACACAAGACAGAAAAGTAGTGTAAAATCTTATTACCATAGATGTTCCTCTCTTCAATGTTGCAGTATTCATCACATATGGGTTTACTCCTCTTGCTACCCGAACGTCCGGCCAGTATACAAAAGATTTCAGTCACTGTAGGGTGCGTGGGACATCTGACGTGGCTAGCAGAACTTGGGCCATAAAAGTGATGTCTGCACACTCCAACCCTCAGAACTGTAAGCCTCAATCGGAACCAGTTCTATTAAGGGTAATGCCAACCCTGTGCCATCCAGAAAGGGAAATGCTGCATAACAGGTGGGGTAGGTGGGAGGGAAGGAACACTGCAACATGGAAGAGGAGGGAAGGAACACTGCAACATGGAAGAGAAGGACATCTATGGTTATGGTAAGATTTTACAAAACTTTTCTATGTCCTTCTATTCCAATGTTGCAGTGTTCATCAGATATGGTTGACTGCCAAAGCTCATTGTGAAGAAGGCTGAGGTGGCCTAGTAGTGGTCCCCAGGAATCCATGGTGGATAGCCCTGACAAACTCCGCTCTGGCCCTAGAAATGTGGTCTAACTTGTAATGTTTGGTGAGGGTATGCACCGACGACCATGTGGCTGCTTCCAATATGGAGGAGGTATCCAAACCCCTGAAGAAGGCCTCTAAGGAGGCCACTGCCCTGGTGGAGTGTGCTTTGACAGTACCTTGCAGAGATTTCCCATGGTGTGTGCTTTGACAGTACCTTGCAGAGATTTCCCATGGTGTTTGTAGCAAAAGGTAATAGTTGTGGAAATCCAAGTTGAAATTATTTGTTTGGTTACTGCCTTCCCAAGGGACCCTGGGGTGGAATGAGACAAACAGTTGCTCAGCTTGCCCGATGGACTTGGTTTTGTGCGGATAAAATATGAGTTGGCTGTGCATGTCCAGGGAATGGAGTACTCTCTCACAGTCTCCCTGTGGGTTAGGAAAATATGTTGGCAGATGGATGGCTTGATTAAGGGAAATGTCATTCACCACCTTGGGCATGAAGGAGGAGTTAGTTCTAAGAGTAACCCTGTCAGTGTGGAGTATCAGGAAGGGTGGGGTAGCCATGAGGGATTGCAACTCTTACACTCTCCTGGCTGAGGTCAAGGCCATTAGGAGGACAGTTTTCCATGTACAATGTTTGAGGGAAGCTTAATCAGCTGTCTCGAAAGGGTGAAGTGTGAGCTTCTCTAAAACATAGCTGAGGTCTAATGGGGGTGGAGTGGGCTTCCTGGGTCCCCTAAGGTGAAGGACCCCTTTAAGGAATAACTTAGCTTGTAGTCTGGAAGCTAGAGGGGGATCTAGGGGAAGACATGCTGAAATGGCAGACAAGTGGGCTTTAATGGATGTGTATGCCAACCCTGTCTGCAGTAATTCACACAGGTAAGACAGCACTATAGGGGTCTTGCTTTCCAGCGGGTCCAACTGCCTTTTGATACGCCAAACTGAAAATCTCTTCCACTTTGACAGGTAGGATTTTTTTGTACTTGTTTTCCTGGCCTCCTGCAGGACAGTGAGCACATCCTCATTGAAAAGATGTCTGAAAGGGATGAGAATCCTATCACCCCCACAGGGAGAGTTGCACAGACTGCCAACTCTGGGTGTATCTGGAATCCCTTTTGTTGTGTGAGAAAGTCCGCTCAGATGGGGTAACTTGTGGTGATTGCCCTTGGATAGCTGTAAGAGGGGAACCGATGCTGTCTTGGACAATAGGGAGTCACCAGCAAGATTTTTGGTCTGTCCTGCCGGATCTTCAGCAGGCCCTTCTGTACAAGGGGGAAGGGGGGGAATGCATAAAGAAACATCCCCTTCCAGGTTATTGAGAAATCATCTGTTGCTATAGCCTGAGGGTGTGTCAGTCTGGTGCAGAAGTAAGCAAGTTGCCTGTTGGTGGAGAAGGCAAACAGGTCTATTTGAGGTGTACCCCATCAGTGGACCAGGTCCAGGAACACATCCCTGTGAAGCATCCATCCATGGTTGTTCGTTACGGATATGCTGAGGGAGTCTGCCTGAGAATTCGGTTGTGAAGGTATGTAAACAGCCTGCAGGGCAACTCTCTGGGAGGTGGTCAGTTCCCACATCAGGACAGCTAGTCTGCAGAGCAAATAAGATTTTCCCCCCACCCCCACTTGTTGAGATACTACA
This sequence comes from Protopterus annectens, assembly GCF_019279795.1. Lineage (NCBI taxonomy): Eukaryota > Metazoa > Chordata > Ceratodontiformes > Protopteridae > Protopterus > Protopterus annectens. The sequence continues at coordinate 1,137,118,104 of NC_056737.1, forward strand.
GCACTGTGGTACAGTCTGTAAAGATTTTCAGTGGTCCCTGCTGTAGCTTGGATTGGAAGGCTCACAGGGCCAATAGTATGGCCCTCACCTCTTGGATATTGATGTGTTCTTATCCGTGTGGCCTTGACCACAGCCCTTGCACTCAAGTCTGAGGCATCTGTGTGCATTATCTGCTTGGGTTGAGGTGGTTGAAGAGGAAGAGCTGGGCTGAGGTTCACCTGCTTCAACCACCAATAGATTTCTTGTTTGAGAAAGGGCAGGAGGGGTACCCTGTACTCCAGGGGGTTTGAGTGTTGTGTCCAAACTGACCTGAGGTACGATTGCAATTTCCTCTTACGAAGTCTTGCTAATGGTAATATGGGGATAGTGGATGCCATGTAGCCCAGAAGCCTGAGGTAATGCCTTGCGGCTAGTTCTGTTGTCTGGAGGACCAGTAGTAGTGTTGTATCAAGCTTTCCACCTTTTGGAGGGAGGTAGGCTTTCATGATGTCTGTACAAATCCTGCACCCCAAGAAGACAATGTCTTGAGTAGGTTCCTGGTGGGATTTCAGGAAGTTGATCTCAAACACCAGGGACTGCAAGAGGGTAATGGTAACTTGTAAGTGAAGAAGGGCCTGTTTGCTGTCTACATGAATGAGCAAGTCATCCAGGTAAGGGAATATCTGGATTCCTTTTGTCCTGTAGAAGGCAATAACTGGAGCCAGACATTTGGTGAAGACTTTGGGTGCAGTGGAAAGCCCAAAGGGCAAGGCAGAGAACTGAAAGTGAGAGGATCCCACAGAGAACCTACGGTATTTCCTGAAACTGGGCCTTATAGGGATGTGAAGGTAGGCATCCTTGACATCTAAGGTGGCCATGAACCCTTGTGGAAGTAAGAGTGGGAAAAGAGAAAGGTCAACATCCTGAAGGTTGGAACCTGAAGAAAGAGGTTGAGTAGAGACAGGTCCAGAATTGGCCTCCAGGGGCAGTCTTTCCTTGGAACCAGGAAAATCCTGGAGTAGAAAACTCTTCCTTTTGCAGACAGAGGGGACTGTTTGAATGGTGCCTTGAGCAATAAGATTGCCTAGCACTGGCTGCAATAGGGGGAGCTGTTCTTCTGGAGGCTGGGGGATGCCCCTTCTCTTTGGAGATATAAACCAGGTCATAAAATACCCATTTTGTATTACTGAAAGGACCCATTTATCTGATGTGAGGAGGGTCCATGCTTGGAGACAGTGAGAGAGACACAATGAGAGAGGGATACAGGGAGAAGGTGGAGGTTTTGAGGTTGGCAGGTAGTCAGACACTACCTGCCTGTCTTGAAAGGGCAGCGTCTGGCTAGAAGTGGAAGCTCTAGTAGGAGTGGGTTGCTTCCTGGACGTTTTCCTGGGCCTTGTGGGAGCAGCAGGATGAGAGTGCTTTCTAATAAATTGAGTTTTTGCTGGGTAATTCCTCTGGAATTATGGAACAGGAAATACCAGCAGGTGTTTTAAATCCTGCATCTCTTTCCCTTTTTGTTGTAATGACTTAAGTCACCCACTTTAGTTCCAAACAGGGCTGAATTGTCTAAAGGAGCATCAACCAGCTTTGCTCTAAAGTCATTAGGTAGAGGCTGGAGACATCGCCAGAAGTATCTTCTCAAGGCAGATGCTGATGCTGCTGACCTGGCTGAGGCCTCAGCAGCATCATAGCTACACTTTATAGAGTGCCTGGTGACCTGAGAAGTAAGGGTCACTAGGGAGGACAGTGAAGCTTTGACAGCAAAATCTGGTGAGTCAGACAATTCCTTAACAGATTTTCTCCAAAAGGGATAAGGTATATTTAGCCATGTGTGTCTGGTAGTTAGTAGCTCTGAAAGCCAGAGTAGCAGAGGTATAGATTTTCTTACCCAGACGTTCCATGGTTTTGCTTTTGTCAGCTGTGAGGATGGTGGTCGTAGGCAATAATTTTGAAAAATTATTAGTGGAGATGGAAATTGTGGCAGGGTCTGCAGCAGAGCCCACATCTTCGGCCAGGCCCACGTTGGCCACAGGCTGAAGGTCAGACGAAAGAGGCGCAGTGGTAATCTTAGGCCTAATGGTCTTGGCCCTCTTTTCTGCAGTTCGGCAGGAAAGTTGGTGGAACCCTCCATACCCAAGGCTAGCTGCTTGAGATGTTGATTTTCCAGGTATAGATTGAGCGGTGCAGATGGCTGAGCAGAGTTTTGAGTACAAACGCTTGGCAGATGGCACAGGCTTTGTAATCGTGCGACCGACCTAAACAAAAAAGACACTGATCGTGGGCGTCCTTGTGAGATATATGATGGCCACACTTACACTTGCCCTTTCTGGATGACACGTACAAGTATTAGGACAAAGAAAATGACTGAAAAAGATTCCCCAACGGGGTACTTATCGGATTTCTTCAGAATCCGATGGCCGGGATGCCAGGAACACCTGACATTTATTCAACTGGCGGCTGAGAAGTTCTGAGGGCTGGTGCATGCAAACTTCACTTTTATGGCCCATGTTATCCTAACATCAGACATTTCACACACACTACACTGAAATCTTTTGTATACTGACCGGACGTTCGGGTAGCAAGAAGAGTAAAGCCATATGTAGCTCATTCTTTACAAATGCACTCTATGAGCACCTACAAGGATGCATGGATCGTGCCGTTCCTAGCAAAACCAAGACTCACTCCCCTAAGAAAAGGAAACCAGTCTGGTGGACCTCTGCCATAAACAGGCTATACAAAAGGAGGAGGAAACTATTTCAGAAAAAAAGCAAATCCCAAGTAGGAAAGACATCCCTGATCAGTATCAGTAAGAAACTAAGGTCCCTCATAAAATCATCCAAGGCTAACTTCGAAAGAAAAATAGCCAAAGATTCGAAAGATAACCACAAAGCCCTTCTTTAGCTATGTCAAGAATCTATGCTCTGAGCTAGTGCAAAACAGCACAAAACATACTAAACCTACTGATATTGCCAACACCCTGGCAGACGGATTCAGTGCAAACTTCACCCCCAAAAGGGCCCACAACAATACCGGAAAAGTGTAGTGTCCCGGAAATCACAGACGCACAGGTGAAAACAGCCCCTTTCAAAAGCCAAAAGTACAGCGTCAATGGGGCCAGATGGTGTCCCAGGTTGCGTCTTGCACGAACTACAGAACAAATTAACCCCCCACCTAAACACCCTGTTCAACCTCAGCCTCTCCGCAGGCTACGTGCCCATAGAATGGAGCACAGCAATGGCTATTCTGCTCCACAAAGGAGGGGCTACAACTGACCCTGGTAACTATCACTCCATAAGCCTGACTAGCCTGGTCTGCAAGGCTATGGAGCGCATCATCATGGAACTCATTAACAAAGACATTGGGAACCTCCAAACACTTGACCCGACCCAGTTCGGCTTTGTTAAAGGCAGATCATGCCTACTAAACCTGGTTGACTTCTTCAAGACAGTCACCAAGGCCATAGATGAGGGGAAGGTGGTTCACACAGCCTACCTTGACCTCGCCAAGGCTTTTGACACCATTTCCCACTCGGGAATTATAGAAAAACTCACCAGCCTAAACATAAACCCCTATGTCACGAGATGGGTTGCCAACTGGCTTACAGATAGAACTCATACGGTAAGAATAGCGGGCTCCAGGTCCGACTCTAAACCAGTCACAAACGGTGTCCCACAAGGCTCGGTCCTGGGACCCCTACTGTTCGGCATATACTTCTCAGAAGTACAGGCAGACACAGGAGGACTATGGCTAACCAAGTTCGCAGAGGATTGCAAACTGGGAGCCATAACTGACTCTCCAGCTGACACGAAAATTCTCCAAAGGGGGCTTACTGAGACGGATAACCTGGTGTCAAAGTCATGGTCTCAAGCTAAATGCCAAAAAATGCATAGTCATCCCATTTGGGAAAAACGAAACACCCATGAATTACCAGATAGGTGGCAGCCCCCTTAATACAGAAGAGGTAATAAGAGATCTGGGGACCCAGGTAGATAGTAATTTCTTCTTTGACAATCATATTGCCAAAGTAGTTAGGAAATCCTTCTATGTAGCCCATCCAATTACTAAAAGGTTCATATCTAGAAATAGAGAGATTACAGTGCCCCTCTACTAGTCACTCATCAGACCCATCATAGAGTACAATGCCCCATTTGGGATGTACCTCACAAGACGCTTCCAACAGCTGGAAAGGCCACAAAAGTACCTCACCAAGAGGATTACTGGCCTCAAACATATGTCCTATGCAGCCCGACTAGAAAAACTCCGGCTGTACTCAGTGGCATATCGCTTACTCAGAGGTGTTCTCTGCCTGACTTACAAAGCCATGTCCAACTCAGAATTGATGGACATGCTCCACCTAAAGAAATCCAAGTCACTGCAAGCCACTCGCTCTAGTGAGTTAAACCTTGCCACAACAATAAACAGAACATGCTAGAGGGATAGAGTCCTATCACAGTGACTCCCCATGCTTTGGAACAAAATTTCTAACTACATTAGGCAGAGCCCCTCACTAACACTCTTCAAGAGAAACCTTGACGAGTGGATGGGTAACAGAAAATACACCCCTGGGATCACTTCACTGGCTCTTCTTGACAGAGGCTCAGTTAATTAATCAATGGGGTGGCAAAAGCGGACACACACTGGCTAGGCTTATAAATGCCCTCGGGCAGATAGCCTAGTACCTACCTATGAACCTATGTGATGAATACTGCAATACTGGAATAAAAGGACATCAATGTTAGATAAGGAGACAGAAAGGAAAGGAAAGGATAGCAAAAAGTTCTCTCTCTCTCTTTTTTTTACCAAAAACGGACCAACACGGATAGAAGGGTAGGAAGATAGGATAGACAGAAGAAGAAAAAACACAAGAAAAACGTACTCAGCGACTATAAAAATCCTGGATGAGCTTAGACAAACGGCGACCCGTGCTATTAAAAACGAGCAGCAAACGAGACATGAGGGGAAGAGGAAGAGTGGGGCATAATGGGTAGGGGAGGAGCTTGGATTTCGGCTTTGATGCTGAAGTATACAGCCAAGTCAGATCCGAGCTAGATTCCCAGTCCCATAGGTTGAAGACCAAATGAAAAACAACTTTAGATCATTAGTTCTCAAAATGACACTCTACATTGGGGGATCTGTTCTTGTCATGCCTCAGCCTCAATACCACAAGCTGCCCTTCAGAAGCTTTTCGTCACTGGATCTCAGCTTAAACATTAAACCAGGAAGTAAAGTATCAGGAGAGTAACAGCATCATAAGAATGAAGGAAGGTTATACAGGCAAGGGATGAATGCATGTGTGTGTGTGTGCGTGTGTGCACATGCATACACAAGCATCAAAAAGAATACACAATCTTCCTGGCTTGGTTCCACAGTTATCTTTCAAATAGGTACAATTTGTTAAATGGTAAAATGAATCATCTTACCTCCCTGTAACAGGATCCATCCTTGGCCTTATACTCTTCAACATCTTTATAAATGACCTCTTCTCAGCCAGTAAAAATGCACGTATGGTTCCACACTTACCTCTTCTATTCAAAAACTTAACTCTCTCTGCAAGAACTAACTCAGGGGTTCTTTAACTGAATAGAAAATTGGCTAGCCATCAATCAGCTGCTCCTCAATTAAAAAAAAAAAAATCCCTACAACATATGCATAAAAAATTCTCACTCTAACATTCCAAGATAAGCTAGAAACTGAACTTGTTCAGTTTACCAAACTCCAAGGACATACTTAATAGACAGAAATCTGAAATTTGATCATCAGATTCAACATATAGAAGACAAAATACATCAAAAAATTAGGCTCCCTATCCAGAATCAGAACTTATCATCCTGCTTGTGTCAGAAAGCAGACAGTTACTAGTCTCCTCCTGCCCATACTCCTTTACTCTGCAGCGATACTTAACCTACAGGCTACTCAATGTCTAACAGTGTACAACAAAGCCGCCACATCACCAAACATACACCCAGCATCTCATCACACACAACCTTATCAACAAACCTCAAAACTGTCCAGCCCTTACCAACATAATTCACCCCTATACTCCAGCATAATCTCTATGTCCTGCAGACCAACTCTTAAAAACTTTGCCGGTCTCTCTCTCTATATCTATCTATCTATATATATATATATATATATATATATATATATATATATATATATATATATATCTATATATATATATATATATACCTAAATATATATATATATATATATATACATATATATATATATATATATCAAACATTTTCAGAATACTGAACACTATCCCACTTTTTATTAAACAAGCACAATGTTTACAATCCTTCAAACCACAACTAAAGTCTCATCTAATAAGCTCAAGGCTCTATCAATGCTGTTCCCTAGGCTAAAGTATGAAGCAACCTAACTGTGCAATCAAGTCACTGTATCAAACCTCTAAATTTAAACGGGACATTCAGTTTTGAATTTTAAGTACATTGCTTTTCCTATACAACAAATAATCACTCTTCACTCATTTGTACTTACTGTTTGCACCATCAGCTTGCTCTGGTGCTTTCACCTAGCTATTTTGAAAATACTCGTACTCATTTACTATTTTGTAAAATGTTTGCCAAAATAAAATGTATTTTATTTTTTGTAAACATCTGCCAAAGTTAGTGTGTGCAACTAGTATTCTGTAACATGTCTACACCAATTTCAGTGACTTTTACACCTTGTTTTAAAACCTGTATTTTCTGGAGCTTTTCTCTCTGGGGTTCTGCTGAAAATAGGTCTTATAATCGGTCAGACTTTCCTTGAAAACAAAAGCAATAAATAAATAAACAAGTCAGGGAACACTTAAGTAAACAGAATATTAACATTCAACAAGGAACTGTCTCTTCAATATGTTATACCTTCTTATGATGGCTAATGATGCACTCCATGTAACACTCACTTGGACAAAGAAAACATTCCCAGCACCTTCAAAATAAATTCTTTAAAATTAACTATAGTACTATGCCCCTGGCGTCTACTAAGAATCTACTTATTTATTCAACTAGGCTATTTATCAGCCATGACTTCAGCTATGCATGCCTCATGTTTATATCCGCACCTGTTCCAACTTAACTCCAGGTTCTGTTTATTGAAATAATTGTCACCATCTCCTAAGCGTGCAGCAGAAAAACAGACTTGTACTCTGCCAGGTATAAACTCAGTACCAAGGCTAACATGTTTCCAGTTTAAACGCCACTGGCTAAGAAATGCCTACCCACCACTTCCAAACAAACAACACATCCTTAGTGACAACTGTGAACTGTAATTTGTAAAATAAACAACAAATCATTACAATACTTGTCTAAAAATATAGAACAGGGTCACTAGCAGATACCCATGCTCCCATTTCCTCTAAAGACAACTTTAGTAGTGGAAAAAAGCCATTTGTGTGCATTACTCACATGATTTTGTTAACAAAGTAGGCTCAATGAGACTTGAACTTCCGTATTTTAAGAGGACTCTGATATCCTGAAAGCTATTTAACTCTACTTCCACTTTCAGTGATCATCTTTATAACAGATCACGATCCACATATATAAAGATGATCATCTTCTAAACCGTAAAAGTACTTAGTGGCAAAATAAATTATGACGCACTCAATTTTGCTAGAAATCGTACCTCTGAAAATATCACAGTTAAAGATAAAATGCTTAAACTGACATTTCTGCAATAATGTTTACTTAAATTTCACAGAGTAGAAGAATTTAGCACCAGTTAGAGTAGGCTGTGATATGATGACACGGCCTATAAGGCATGCTGCTTGCGGGGAAAAATGTCAATATGTCACAGAGTAATCCAGCATTTTTAACTGCTACTGTCTCTGCAAAGGAATGGCAAATGCTTTCAATATAGTTGCGTTATTTAGCACTTTTGTGACGGTAGGGGGATATGGTAGTTAACTATGGAAAGGACGGGTCTTCCCTTCTGTTATAGAATTATCTTCCATAACAAAAGGGGAAGATGCTAGTGCAAACTAGTTTACCTTTAAATGTGTCTAAAATGTTTTACTGGGCAACAACTTATATTAAATTCCAAGAAAGGTGTCAGAAGGTGCAGCTGTTGAGGCTGCATTCACAAATAAATATTTGCACATACATAACTTTAACAGTTGACTGTAACTTAACACGCACTAAAAACAAACTAATTTTCTGTTTTCCTTGAACAACATTCTGCTAAAGTAAACTCGTCTTTATCTCTCTCTCTACTGTACATACCAGTGTCTTTCTTGCTTCCCTTACCACCTTCACGATTCTTTTTCAGAACAGCCTTGAACATTATAATACTCTTCAAACGTTCCTCTCCTAGGAAGAGGGAAAAAGGGTTTAGGAAAGTTTTGAGAAAACTGTTGCAAGTCTTATTCAAACATATCTGAAGAGAATCCCAACTTAAGACAATTCCACTTGAAACCTGTAAAACAGCTACTGAAGCCTCAAGGAATGTTTTGATACTTGAGTGATCAGGGTGTACCATCTTGTTGTGAAGGAGAACAATGGTCAGCATTCCTGACATTCCACATGCAAGTGAAGCTATGAAACTGAACTTGAGCCCTCTACTGTACATTACACTAGCAGGGGGATTTCAACAGGCCATTAACCCAAGGGACTCCTTGGGAAACGCATCAGGAAATTCCTCTGCACATTACTGCAGATACACAGTGAAAAGAATCAGTTCTTAGCCATGCTAAGACCAAAAATACACGTCTGGGGTTTACTACTCAATATTATTTAACAAGATGTGGCAGCTTTGAATATCCACTTAGTTCTTTCCTTTACTTACATACTGCAATTTCCTTTCACAAAACATGCATGGTTGTTCATTTTTTATATAATTTTGTTATAGTGCAAGCTCAAACTAACGTACAGCACAAAGCTGACTGGAACAAGTAAAACTTCTAAGGAGACCCGAAGAGACTGATTCTCAAAGTGGTGACCTTGGTTAAAAAAATGACGGACTAAACAGTGGTGATAAATTATGTTCTTCGTCTCTCAGATTAGTCTGTTTTAAGGTCATTACAGCTTTGTTAATAGTATCAAGAAGTTCACTCTCCAAATTAAACCCTGTACAGACCATGCAGAAGTCTGAAATAAAACAAGGACACACAACATCAATAACCAGGCTTTTAATGCACATAAAGCACAAATTTAAGAAAGGTCAAAATTTAGGAACAAGACAACTGAGTTGACTGATGATACAGGTTTACATTATCCTAAGTCAAGTCACAGAACATATTCCAAAATGAACAGTGCTACAACTCGCTGTAAGTGACAGCTGAATTCAGAATTAAGTGTTCAACTTTTTGCAGAGGCGCAAGCCTTCCTATACTTCATGGAGGATGCATATCCCATCCCTCCACCAATGCAATGCACCTCTAAGGCTACACAACGTCAAGAATAGACAGCATACAGTCATACTTTAACCCCAGCAAAAGAAATAAAAAAAAGAACAGACATGTTCTAAAATGCAGTCTGATTCAGTGCTGCATTACTTCAGGAACCTAGTATTAGGAATTTGGCAGGCTGGCTGTATATTGGCAGGATGGTAATCCTCAATGACACAAGTGTCACACATGATGACAGAAACAATCCTATCAGACCTAAACAGGGCATAATGGTATGTTAAATAGGTAAAAGGTGCAGAAGGAAGCCGGGGTACATATGGGAATAAAAGGGGCAAGCTCTACTCAAAAACATGTACACGTGAATTTATCATAGAGACCCCGGCATGCAAACAGATAATTTAATGATTACAAACTAATTTTTTTAATCAAAAATTCAATTTAATTTACTACTTACTGACTTTTCTACTTATTTACTTTCTTTGTAAAGGTTTGTCTTGCACTCCAGTCACTGTCTAGAGAAGGAAGGGATCTAACTCCGGAATCTATCAAACTTCTGTCAGGGATGATCATTCACATCTCTCCGCATCTCACCTGAAGCACTGGGAGTGAAATGAGCTATAAGGGCGACATTTCAGTACCTATGAAATAACTTCTACAATGAGGAAAAAAAGTATTTTTAGTCAGGAAGCCAAACAAGTGCAAGACATGTGCCTTCTGAGTCCACTGCTATGAGCTACTTTTACTTTTCAATTTTTCTTCTCCTTTGTTGACCCAGTCAGTCTCACTAGGTTAGCTGTCTCTTGGTATTTATATTACTAGGGGAAATTTGGTCAGAGCATCATGGAACTTCCCTTCCTACTTATTGTTCCAAGTGGGGCCAACTTTGCATGAGCATTTCATGTTTCCATTCCAGGTGCGGAGGCAGCCCAGAGAATCAGGGAGGCAGATGGAAAGAGAATTAGATAACGGAGTGGTGGGAGAAATGGAGGAGAAATCCAATACTGAGACCGGAGAATGCATGCAGGATTCTTAGGAGTTGTTTCAAGAAATCTGTTTGATGGGGATGAGTCAACAAATGATAGATAAATAACTCTCCAGTTGAGAGGGTTGCGGGATGATTTACTTAAAAAACGGTGATGCAGAGTGAGCCTGAAAAGGAGACGTTACCTGCGGGCATTACGGAGAAAATACAAAAGGAGAATGCAGAGACAATCTTAAAGAATGGCGGTGACATGGAAAAGAAAACATATGCAGACAAGAGTAAAAAAAGGCAGAAGGGGAATAGAAGAAAAGAAAGAGGTAGATGAATATGGATTCAAAATACAGAAGACAAAGAAATGGACAAATATGAAGTGTGGCACAATTTCATAGCTGCTTTGGGGGTAAAAAGCACGAGGTAAGAGTATTTATTCTTATTAATAAAGACACATTTTGTGACATTATAGGTGAGACTTTTCTCGATGGAACATTTCTTGGGAGACTATGAAAATAAAGAAAGACTGTGTAACCCATGCAATCTTTATGTGACAAAAGCATTTGACATTTAAACATAAAATGAAAATTTGTGTACAACTTTGGACAGAGGTGGGCACAGACTGATGGATGGGACTGTAATATTGTGTTAAAAACAAAAAGCGAAAAAAATTATACATACATCAAGTATGATAAATGTGGGGGTGGGATGAGGTGTTGTAAAATACTGGGGACAACCCAAAACACGTTTTGCTTTTTGGGGGTTTTTTTTGTGGAAAAGAAGGGCATTTGATCTGTAACTATGGTAAATGAAAATATTAAATTTGTGGGGAACTGGGACATGATGCAAAAAAAAAAGTGAACTAAAATGTTATAAATGTAACAAAACTGGACATTTATGGACAGATTGTGCACAGAGAAGAAATTTTAGTAGTAGTAGAAATAGAAGAAAATTAGATGAGAAAAAATAAGAGGACATAGAAGAAGGCTCTGAAATAAGTGATGAAGATGACAAATTGGGAGATAATACAAGAAAAAAATTCTACTGGTAAAGGGTAAAAGGAAAAGAAAATTAAAAGGGATAAGTGCAAAAGAAAAAAAAAGAAAGGAACTGGATGTAAAAGAATATATACAACTAATGGTTTGGTATAATGGTTACGGTGTCTGACTCACAGGCACAAGATACAACATTGTCCAACACTAATTAACGTAGTCCAAACCTTACAATGCAACCTGTACCCTTCGCTCATCCAATAAACTACTCTAAAACCTAAGAAATCCAGCAACACTTTTGGAGACTCCTTATTTGCAAATCAAATTGCAAAAATATGGAACAGCATTCCCCAACATAAACTAAATACCCCTACAACCTCCAAATTCAAACTCCTTCTTAAAGAACATCTAAACAGTAATTGGCTCTGTTCCCGTATCACCCCTGGATAACTATCTCTCCTCTCTCTTCACTTTGCCTCAAATGTTACCTCCTGTTAAATCTCCTCTTAACCTTCTCTCTCCCCACTCTTCACATCACCTAACAGTAAGCTCCTACTAAACCTCTTTTTCCACTGACCACTTTTGTGTCTTAAACTCACGCTGCTGAAGGAGTACAGCTTGCATTTACCAAAAATTGGTAGCACTGCAGGCTGTGGATCCAGATGACATACCTATGGAAACATGGAGGTGTTTAGGTGAAATGGCAGTGGAGGTTTTAACTAGATTGTTTAATGAAATCTTGGAAAGTGAGAGGATGCCTGAGGAATGGAGGAAAAGTGTTTTGGTACCTATTCTTAAGAATAAGGGTGATGTGCAGAGCTGTAGTAACTACAGAGGGATTAAACTGATCAGTCACAGCATGCAGTTATGGGAAAGAGTTGTGGAAGCTAGGTTAAGAAGGGAGGTGACGATTAGTGATCAGCAGTATGGTTTCATGCCAGGAAAGAGCACTACAGATGCGATGTTTACACTGAGAGTGTTGATGGAGAAGTACAGAGAATGTCAGTAGGAGTTGCATTGTGTCTTTGTGGACTTAGAGAAAGCATATGACAGGGTGCCTAGAGAGGAGTTGTGGTATTGTATGAGGAAGTCGGGAGTGTCAGAGAAGTATGTAAGAGTGGTACAGGATATGTACGAGGGTAGTGCGACAGCAGTGAGGTCTGCGGTGGGAGTGACGGATGCGTTTAAGGTGGAGGTGGGATTACATCAAGGACCAGCTCTGAGCCCTTTCTTATTTGCAATGGTGATGGATAGGTTGACAGACGAGATCAGACAGGAGTCCCTGTGGACTATGATGTTTGCAGATGACATTGTGATCTGTAGTGAGAGTAGGGAACAGGTGGAGGAGACCCTGGAGAGGTGGAGATATGCTCTAGATAGAACAGAAATGAAGGTCAGCAGGACTAAGACAGAATATATGTGTGCGAATGAGAAGGAGGATAGAGGAATGGTGAGGATGCAGGGAGTAGAGGTGGCGAAGGTGGATGAGTTTAAATACTTGGGATCAACAGTTCACAGTAACGGTGAGTGTGGAAGAGAGGTGAAGAAGTGAGTACAGGCGGGATGGAGTGGGTGGAGAAGAGAGTGTCAGGAGTGATTTGTACCAGTAAGAGTGAAAGGGAAGGTCTACAAGAGGGTAGTGAGATCAGCTATGTTATATGGGTTGGAGACAGTGGCACTGAAAACAAGGCAGGAGTCAGAGCTGGACGTGGCAGAGTTAAAGATGTTAAGATTTGCACTGGGTGTGACAAGGGTGGACAGGATTAGGAATAAGTATATTAGAGGGTCAGCCCAGGTTGGAAGGTTTGGAGACAAAGCCAGAGAGGCAAGATTACATTGGTTTGGACAAGTGCTGAGGAGGGATGCAGAGTATATTGGGAAAAAGATGCTAAGGATGAAGCTGCCAGGTAACAGGAAAAGAGGAAGGCCTAAGTTAAGGTTTACGGATGTGGTGAGATAGGACATGCAGGTGGTTGGTGTGACAGAGCAAGATGCAGAGGACAGGAAGAAATAGAAACAGATGATCCGCTGTGGTGACCCCTAATGGGAGCAGCCGAAAGAAGAAGAGGTAGCACTGTAGAAATCTTTACACACTAACTACGTCAACTTAACAATCCTATTAATAAGGCTTAATGTCTTTTTTGGAAATACTGTTTAATCTGTATACTGAAATATCTGTAATATTTCAGTCTTTTAATCCATTACTAAATTTTTGTTGTATTCTTGGAAAGCCACCCCCCCGAAAATGGGCCACTGGCCCAGTCAAGTCTATCCCAGTGAATACATGTAAAATAAAAATAAATAAATAAAAACCTATAGTGTAAGTAGCTATGAACTTATGAAACCATGAATCTAAGGAAAATGAAAATTTTAGAATACTGTAAATGTGTAGTAAGAAGAACAAGAATTTGAGAATGGTGTAATACATGTGATGTAGATGTAATTGTATTAGAAGATACAAGACTGTTAACAAGTGAAGGAAGACTACAAACAGAGAAACTATGGGGAGGAAAGAATCTGGAATTTGGGAAAAGAGACATGTTCTGGAATACCCACATTCTGTAGAAATACAGTAAAGATATTTGATGTAACTTTAGTAAAAATGGGAAGATTAACCGTCGTAGATTTAAAATGGAAAGAAAAAGTATACATTATAACATTACAAGCTTACAATAACTGTACAGAAAGGGAAACTTATTTCATCAGACTTTATACTCTAAGATAAATGAAATATTATAATATAGTAAACTCTCAGTTAACCGGCACCCATGCGGATTGGTAGATGCCGGATAACTGTAGTTTCTGGTTACTTGAGAGTTGCTTTTAAAAAAAGGCCTGACTAATACTGTACCTTATAATATTTGGTTTGAGTTGCTCTCAGGTTGGGGAGAGAGGGAATTTATTCCCATCTTCCTTTTTAAATCTCTTAAACTCTAAAAACGTAAGGTATGTTTCTGCGGGGAAAACAAAGTGCAACACAGGAAAATTGTACTGTATTTTCTTTGATATTTTTTTTTTTCTGGTTGCTTGAGTTCCAGTTAACTGACAGTTTACTGTAACAGGAGACCAATTATGATTTAAGAGGCAAGTGTAAAAAAAAAAAAAAAAAAAAAGGAAATTATGGGCGGCACAGTAGTGCAGTGGTTAACACAGTCACCTCACGGCTAGATGTTCACCGGTTTGATTCTTGGCTGGGTTGCCTTCTGTGCGGAGTCTGCATGTCCTCTCTGGGTTCGCATGGGTTTCCTTTGGGTGTTCCAGTTTCCTCCCACATTCCAAAGACATGCGTCTGGAGCGTTTCTCCCCAGGCCTCTACTGAAAATGGACTATACCCTAATCAGACCTTCCCAGTCAACAAATGTTGAACAAATAAAATAAATAAGAAAATGTTAGAAGCTATAAGATGTGGTAAGTTAAAACATTGGGACAAAAAATTATGGACTTAAATAAGGGGTAAACATAGATCTCAAATAGATTATTTTACAGTATCAGAAGCTTTAGTTACAGAAGGGGAGGTAACTGAAACAGGATTTTCTGATCTTGCAATGTGGCTAATGATAAAGAAAACAAGGAATATATAAAAACAAAGGAATAAAAAGGATAAACGAGAAGGCATGGAATGAAAATGGAAAGATTAGCAATACAGTCATGGAAAGATCATATTACTATGAAAGCATTTTATAAAATTTGTCTAAATGATGAAGGATATTTAAGGAAATATATATATATATATATATATATATATATATATATATATATATTTTTTTTTTTTTTTTTACAGTGGCAATATAATGGGAGAAAATTTGAGAAAGAAAAATATAAGAATATATAATGATCTACTGGAAGATTTTAGACCATAATGATAGAAGTTACTTTCACAAAGAAAAAAAGAAAAATATGAAAGCAATCAAGAAAAAATACAAGTATTATGTAAGCAAAAATATTTTTTAGAAGGAAAAAGAGAAGTACCAAGTTACTTAAGCAGATTAGCAAAGGAAGATGGTATCGGAATGAGAGAAATATAAAAGGAGAAACAGAAAGAACTCGGGGAAAAGATTATGAATACTGTAGTACATGTACAAAGAATGTTTAAAGAAAAAATAAGGTACTGAAAATATGGCAAGTAAAAAGGTTAACAGAAAAATAAATGAGTTAGAAAAGATTTCTAAATATGAGGTACATAAATTATTAGAACATACAGATTTGTCTGAAGGACCAAATGGAATATGGTACAGAATAGATAGAAATTTACGGGACTGGCAAAAAAATTTAAAGTTTTGACTGAATGGTTAAATGAAGGTTTTATGTATAAAGAACTATGCAGTGGAATACTTAAATTCATATAGGAGGAGGAAAAGAGGAGACAAAAAATGGAAACCAATACTATTGAATAATAAGATCTTTATGAAAATAATACAAACGAGATTTGAAAGTGAAAAGGAAAATATGAAATATAGTATATACAGTATAAAGGGGAAGGGTTTTCAACAATTATTAATGACAGAGAAATTGTGAATGATATTTTGAACAGAAAAGAAGGAAAAATCGTGATAGGAGACCTTAAGACATTTGAGACAATTGTACACAAAATGTTACGGGGAATAATTAAAGAATATAAGTAAGAAAGTTAGGAAATTGTGTCAGCATATAGCAATAATACAGTAAAACTACTTGTAAATGGGTGGTTAAGCCAAAAGGTGCACATGAAGAGTGGTGTAAGACAGGGATGCCCAATGAGTTGTATATTCTTTGCATTAGTTATGAATATGATAGTATGTGAAATAAACTGCAAAATGAAGAAGATATACAACACCTAAAGGGTTAAGAATTCCAGTTCTGTTAACACTTACAGATGACATTACAATACTTGCAAAAAAAATTGGATAAGTGAATTAATAATTTGCACAAATTATGTCTAGAGGTGATAGGGAAGGCTTTAAACAAAGAAAAATAAAGGTTTAGGTGATGTAGTAAAGATATAGGATATACATTTTACAATGAATTAAACTTCTGTATAAGGTATAAAATTTGTCGCTAAAGATGCAAGTAGAATCCAATGGAAAAAATAAAACAAACCTGTCTTTTCTGAAAAACGTATAAATGATCATTTAGAAAAAAGATGCCACAGTACAAAGACAAAATGATCGATTTTTAACAATTGGCTAAAATTTTGGTGTCATTCAAAGGGGATCCGGTGTCTGTCAGCCTGGGATGACATGCTCGACAAGCCACGTTGCTTCGCTAGGGACGGCTTGCACCTGTCACCACTGGGCTTTCGGATATTGGCAAAGGCTCTTACCACCCCCATAGTGCCTTTTTTAGGCAATTCTCAAAAGTCAAATCCACCCCCATAGACAGCACAAGGAACAAGAAACTAAGGGTAATGCTGCTTAACACCAGAAGTCTTAACCTCAAGATGCACGCACTCGAAGCTCTCCTCAGTATGGAGAACATCGATATCTGTGCAGTGACAGAAACCTGGTTCAAGGCTCCAGAGAGCACCCCAGCACTACCAGGCTATACCTCATATCATGCTTTTCGACCCCAAAACCCCGACCGAACCACAAAAGGAGGGGGAGTTTCCATATTTATCAAGGATATCCATACCTCCAAGTTAGTGGCATTGCACGAAGTATCGGAGACCATCAATGTGCAACTAACAGTGGGCAAGACTGCTTTTCAGTTTATAGCATCCTACAGACCACCCTCTCAAAGTCAGAAATCCCACTCGGCTTTCCTGAAAACATTGGAGAACATGAAGATCTCTCCGAACACCATTATATTGGGTGACTTCAACTACCCAAACATTGACTGGGAGCATTACTCAAGCCCCAGCACCTTAGCCCAAAGGTTCCTGGAAATTATAAACTCAAATGCTATGGAACAACTAGTCACCACTCCCACAAGAGGGGACAACATACTAGACCTGATCATTACCAACATGGGGACTCTATGCTCCACACCAGAAGTATATCCCTCATTGGTAAGATCAGACCATAAATTAATTTCACTGGATGTCCACATCCCGACTCCACCCCCAGCCCAGAAAACCACAGTGAAAAACTTCTCAAAAGCGAACTTCTCACTTCTCAAAACCGAAGTGGAATCCTTCAAGGCCCCAGGGCCAGTGGAAACTACGGCCCAAACTGCAGAATCCTATATAAACGCATTCTAAGGACATCTCCAGGAATGCGTGGATCATGCTATCCCAAACAAAACCAAGACCCAATCATCCAAAGGCAGGCGTCCAGTCTGGTGGACCCCTGCCATAACTAAACTGTACAACAGAAGGAGGAAGCTACATGATAGAGCAAAATCCCTAATAGGGAAGGCATCTCTGATCAGTACTAGCAAAAAATTACGATCCCTCATAAAATCCTCCAAGGCCAGCTTCGAGAGAAAAATTGCACAGGACACCAAAGACAATCATAAGGCTTTTTTCAGTTTTGTTAGGAACCTGGGATGCAAATCCCAGACTTGTTCTGAGTTGATTCTAAACGACAAAAAATACACTGAACCCACAGACATCGCCAATATCCTGGCAGACAGGTTCAGTGCAAACTTCTCCCCCCCCTCCCCCCCAAAAGGGCAAGTATCTATCCCGGCAGAGGGCTGCCTCCCAAACATCTCTGATGCTCAGGTGAAGGCTGCCCTCTCCAAAGCAAAAAACACTGCTTCCATGGGACCAGATGGTGTCCCAGGTTGCGTCCTACATGAACTACAAGAGGAACTAATCCCTCAAATAAAACAGCTATACAATCTCAGCCTCACTACAGGATATGTGCCCACAGAATGGCATACAGCAACAGTGGTCCCACTCCACAAAGGTGGAGCCTCTACGGACCCTGGAAACTATCGCCCCATAAGCCTGACTAGCTTAGTCTGCAAGGCTATGGAGAGGATCATCATGGAGCTCATAAACAAAGACATTGGGGACCTACAGACACTAGATCCTACCCAGTTCGGCTTTGTCAAGCGCAGATCCTGCCTTTTGAACCTGGTTGACTTCTTCGAAACAGTCACCAAAGCCATAGATGAAGGGAAGGTAGTCCACACAGCCTATCTGGACCTTGCAAAGGCATTTGACACAATACCCCACTCGGGCATCAAAGATAAGCTATCCAGCTTAAATATAAACCCCTATGTCACAAGATAGGTCGCAAACTGGCTCAAAGACAGAACCCACAGAGTGAGAGTTGCTGGAGCCATGTCAGACTCGAAACCGGTCACAAGTGGCGTCCCACAGGGTTCTGTCCTGGGACCACTCTTGTTCGGTATATACTTTTCTGAGGTACAGGCAAACGTGGAAGGACTATAGCTCACCAAGTTTGCAGACGACAGCAAACTGGGCACCATAATCGACTCTCCAGCTGACACAAACATCCTTCAAAAAGGTCTCACAGAGACAGATAACTGGTGCCAGCGCCATGGTTTAAAGCTAAATGCCAAAAAATGTATAGTCATACCCTTTGGCAAAAACAATGTGCCCACAAATTACCACATAGGCGGAAACCCATTAAGTACAGAGAAAGTTATTAGGGACCTGGGGACCCAAGTTGATAGCAATCTCTCCTTTGAAAACCACATTGCCAAAGTGGTTAGAAAGACCTTCTACATAGCCCATCTCATCACGAAGGGTTTCACATCTAGATCAAGAGAGGTAATCGTGCCCCTTTATTCATCCCTCATCAGGCCCATCATAGAATACAATGCCCCTCTTGGGATGTACCTTACCCGACACCTGCAGCAATTAGAGAGACCCCAAAAGTATCTCACCAAGAGGATCAAGGGTCTCAAACAGATGCCATATGCTGCTCGGTTAAAAAAACTCCAGCTCTACTCAGTTGCATACCGCCTACTTCGAGGCAATCTATGCCTGACATACAAAGCTATGTCAAATCCAGAATTAATGGACATGCTCCACCTCAGTAAATCTAAATCCCTTAGAGCCACAAGGTCGAGGGACTTGAACCTCAGCACAGAAATAAATAGAACTTGCTGGAGGGACAGGTTCATAACCCAGAGGCTCCCTTCGCTCTGGAATAGAATTCCAGTTCATGTGAGGCAGAGCACCTCACTGAATCTCTTCAAGAAGTATCTCGATAGGTGGATGGGGGATCGTAGGTTTGTCCCAGGGATTACTCCCGTGTCACTATTAGACAGAGGCACAGTAAACTAAACCTTAAAAAGGGCACAGTATACTCAAATCAAGGGGTGGCGTAAGCCATACAGAATCGGGCTAGGCTTATAATTGCCCCAGGGCAGACAGCCTAGTATGAACCTATGAAGGCTTATTTGATAAATTCAGTACTGATGGGAAAATAGCATACTTGGCAAGTGTATTTATTTTGCCAACACTAGTTGAAAAGGAATTATTGTAGAGAATGTTTTTCATTTATGTAGGATTCTAGATTAAACTCAGTAAAAAGAGGAGTTTTCTATATAAATAAAGAAGAAGGTTTATGGTTAATTAACCCAGTAATATAAGCTGCTTCATTTAACTTGTACAAAATCTTAAAGTGAATAAATGAAAAGGATGGGACATTAGAAGTAAAACTGTATAAATATATGCATGATAAATTTGGGGGTATGGTAAAGAAGAGTAAAAGAGAATGTGTATAAATGAAGAAATAAAATATTACCAAGAAAAAATATTTTGTGGAAAATAAAAATTGATGAAATGGAAAAACAAAGAAAAAAGTTGTGTCTTACCATAATGTTCAATCTGTGTTGACGATCTTCACTAATCCTTGACTGTGGGCTCAGTTCCGAGCCTTGGAACCAACTTGTCTGTTTATTTCAGTTCATGGCTTCCAAACTCTCAAGCTAGGCTTTACCTATAACGCTCCTCTCAAATTACCTCAGATTGAGTTTGCAAAAATAGTGACAGACAAATAGTAAATGAGAATAAGAGACCAGATATGTGTCCTTAATATGATACCAGTTCTGGAAATTTTGATCCACTAAGAGTCTCAGGCTGGGGGAAGGAGGAGTGGGCATGTCAAGGATTAGTGAAGATCGACAACACAGATGGAACATTATGGTAAGACATAACTTCTTTATCTGATGTTGTCAATCTTCACATAATCCTTGACTGTGGGACAGAGTCCCTAGCTACCTGAATCTTGGGAGGTCTCACGAAAGAATATCCCTAAGCACCAACAAACCGAATGGCGCTCATCCCCTAGAGACCTGATACAATTTGTAATGAGTGATGAAAGTATGAGGAGAAGACCCAAGTGGCTGCTGCACAAATGTCATCTAAAGAAGCCCTGGCATAAAAAACCTGCAGAAGTTGCCACCGGTCTAGTTGAGTGGGCTTTTATTGAACATGAAAGATCTGGCCCAACAGATATGGCAGCAACTGAGTCCCCAATGGACAAAGTCTTCTCCATGATTTGGAAGCCCTTCCCCCATAGAGGGATGGGAGCCCAAAACTGAGGTCCCACCCCGTACCGAGGAGGCGACCCCCGAAACCCAAGCCTGGGTTGATCCAATGAAAGCTGAAGCACCGAGGGTCATGGAAGGCTCTGAAATTAATGAAGGTGATCCATGCACCTTGGAACCGGCCAGGGAGTCTTGACCCCAGGAGGTCTCCGGTGCCCAAAGCCCAGAGGTCCTCACGGCAATCCTCAGTTTTGGAGAAGCTGTTACTGGAACAGAGACAGTCGAAGCCACGAATATGAAAACAGAGGGTTCTAGTGACTCAACAGGAGTTTGAGGAGGGATAATGGATGGCTTCGTAATATGGCCAGTGCCAGTTTGGCTAGGAAACGAAGACAGTCCCCTCGCTGTCAGGAGCTGATCCACCAGTCTCAATGTCCGATTCTGAGAGACTCTTAGTGGATCAAACTGAAGCAGTCGAAGGAGACCTAGGGGGTCTTGGATCGACCAAATCTTTTTTGCCATTCAGTGCCGTGGAACTCTTCGACACCAAAGGTTGCTTAAAAACCTTTTTAGGCGGTTCTGAAGTGTTAGGAACAGAGGAAGTACATTTCTTAGAATAAAAGGATGGTGAAGATGAAGAACTGGCTTCCATTTTGGACCCAGAAATGGCCTCTTCAATGCCACCTTTTAGCAGTCCTTTAAGAATAAGCTTGTTTTTCTGTTCAGTAAGTGTCCTAGCAGAAAAACCATGGCAAACTGAACAGTTCTCCTCCAGGTGAACTTTACCTAGTCAATATATGCAACACACATGCCCATCCGAAATGGGCATTTTCCTCTCATATTTCTGGCACCTTTTAAACCCTGAGGTGCCTTTAAATAACTTGGCTGGAGATTCAGATTTATCAGCCATAATAATAACACACACACACACACTCACCAGAAAGGAACAGAGAAAGCTTTATTTTTCTTTTAACAGGAAAAAAGAAAAGGAAACATCAAAGATGGTAAAAGAATACCTGAATAGGTATAAAGAAGTATCAACAATGGTACTGGGAACGAACTACCAACAGTAGAGCAGTAGAGTGAGGTAGACACACACACACACACACACACACACACACACACACACACACACACACACACACACACGTGTGCTATTTAAGCTAATGAGAGAAACGGGTAGAGGAAAAGGACACTAAAAACAAGAGGGAGACTTGCATAGAGAAAAAAGGATATTTTTAAGAAAAATAAACTTACTTTAACTATTAGCCAAAGCTTGAGAGTGGTTGTACACATCTAACATATGAAGCAGCAAACGAGATCTGAGGTAATTTGAGAGGAGCATTACGGGTAAATACTTGCTCGAGAGTTTGGAAGGCATGAGCTGAAATAAACGGCTGAGTCGGTTCCGAGGTTCGGAACACAGCCCACAGTCAAGGATTATGTGAAGACTGACAACATCAGATAGTATGTTATTAGAATGTAATGGTAAAACATTACTATGTAAACCCATGGGAAAATCTAACAGATGACAAAAAAACTAAAATAAAGCAAAAATAAGAAGCAAATGGTGCAATCAGAAAGATTTTCTGCGGAGAATGGTAGTAGATAAATTACCAGTAAAAGGAAATATGCCACATGAAAAGAAAGGTGCAACAGACTATGTTTACATTGTCAAGAATTTATTTATTTATTTATTTTACATTTGTTTACCAGGAAGGTTCAACTGGGTGGAGACCCGGGAAGAAAAGCTCCACATACAGTAAAAAAAATGTACATACAATGCATAAGAATACGAAAGAATCCATACAGTAACAACATACAGATACAAAGCTCAGCACAGTAACTACGGTATTTTGTACAATGAAAAAATCATTCCACAGGTAAGATCTTCTAAGTAGTAATTATACCTAAATGTTAGGTTGTATACGTTAGCACATACTATTTGATCTTGCAATATTTATGTTAGTTTTATGAGAGGAGAAAGGAGTAGTAGTTGACTTCCTTAAACTGGACTGTTACATGAGCATAGCCACTAGCTGGCTAAATAATCTGTGAGTTTTCTAAAATGGTTGTGGTTAAGGGTAGTTTTAAGAGTAGGAGGAAGTGTGTTTTGCTACATAGAGGAATAGAATATAGAGAATCTCCGGCGGTGTTTGTGGATTTGGTAACCTGTAGGAATGCTTTACTCCCTGATCGGACAGGATGATTGTTGAAATAGGGCTGTACAATATTTGTGAGAGCTGGAGTTTTTTTAGACTGGCACAGCAGTTTATGAGCCATGGTTAACTGAGTGTATGCTAACAGCTGAGGGAGTTTTTTTAAGGCATGACAGTGGTGAATCCTGTGTGAAGAGTCTGTTGCAAATTTTGCTATTTTGTTATAATACATTTCTAATTTATTTAGGTCTGTTTTTAAGACTGATGAGTATGGGGGAGATAGTGTCAACAGTCAGTGGGTCTAGCTATAGCTACTCTAGTGGGTGCTGTAAGAGATCTTTTGTTTCTGTAAGGAGTTCCATTTTTTTGTATTCCTGTTTGCGCTATGTGAAGGTCAAAACTAAACTTATCAATTATGACACCTGGTAGTTTTGTTTGTGAGCCTGGTGTAATTTTTGTGTTGTTACTAGTGGTCATGTGAAAAGTAGATGGGGAGTTTGAGGGTCTGGTGGGGTGGAAGATCATGAGTTTGGTTTTGTTATGGTTTAGTATGAGCTGTGTATTAGCTAGCCATGATTCAATTTGAGTAAAGAACTTTTGTCTTGTGTTTTGGAGCTGTTGTATGGTAGTTGCTGCACATATAAGTGTAGCCTCGGCTACATACTGGATTATGGAGGCTAGGGGATGGCAGTGTTGAGGTCAATGATAAATACATTGAAAAGGAGAGGTCCAAGAATGGATCTCTGTGGGACACAATGTGAATGGGAACAGAGGGGAGAGGTCTTGTAGCCATTTGACTGCCTGTTGTCGACCTTTTAGGTAACTTCAGAACCATGTAAGAGCAGAGGAACTGAGGTTATGGTTGGAGAGAACATTTAGTAGTTTGTGGGGGGAAACTGCATGAAAGGCTTCAGACATGTCTAAAAAGACCGATGATACTATATTCCCTTCCTTTCTGAATTGATTGATGGTGTTGGTGAAGCTGAGAAGGTCGGCTGTGGTGCTATGTCTAAAGCCATGTTGTGTTTTGGCGAGTAGATTATTTGTGGTGAGATACTGCAGATGTTGAGAATAGATGCATTGTTCTAGAAGTTTAAAAAGTGGGGGGAGTATGGCAATTGGTCTACAATTTGTGAGTTCATTTGAATTACCAACTTTATGTAAGGTTATTATGTGTGAAATTTTCCAAATAGATGTGACATATTGCTCAGATAGTGAGCGATTAATAAATATTGACACCAGATAGGAAATGGATTTAGCTGTTATTTTTAGGAATTTGGATGGCAAGTTATCAGCTGCTACTGTGGTAGGTTTGAATTTTTTTAGTAGTTTTTCTATGGTGCTGTGGAGATGGGTTGGAATGAGAAAGTGTTACTATTATTGCTAGTTGGTCTAGGTGCTGTTGGAAGATGTGTTGGGCAATTTTTGGTTAGGGATAGAATACTTTCTGTGAAGTATTTGTTGAATTCTTTGGCGGTTGTGCTTAGGCTATCTGTTAGGTTAGGGAGAGGGGTTGAGGTTTGGCGAAGATGGAGGATTTTTTTGGTTGCACTCCAGAATTTTTGAGGATCTTTTTGGTGCCTGCATTGTAGTGTAGTGTAATAATTGTTTTGTCTTGTTTGACTAGGTGTTTAAGCAATACGATCAACATGGGTTTTAGTAGTAAGCCATAATTTCCATGTCTTGTCCCTTAGTTTAAGGAGGTTTCTAGTTTCATTAGTTAGCCATGGTGTAATTTACCTTAGCACTTACTGTCCTCGGAGGTGCCATACTGTTAAGGATGTTAAGGAAAGTGTTGTTGAAATACTGCATGGCAGCATCAAGGGGCAGGTTCTTGAGGGGGGTCCAGTTTCATTGCTTTAGTGTGTTTATTAGATCTTGGGGGTTGATGTTTTTCTTACTGTGGACTTGGTGATAAGTGGCATACCTTGTATGATTTATATGTTGTCTGAGGAGATAGGTTGGTAAGTGGTCACTGAGACTGTCAGGTAGCAAACCGGTGATTTGGTAAAGGAAGGGATTATTTGTCAGTATCTAGTCTAGAATGGACTGCCTGATTTTTTTTTAATCTGTTCTGGTGGGACACTGGGCAATTTTGTTTTAAACCGTAGAGATTAATATGATTACTGGGGTTTTCTGAGGTACAGGTTTTCCAGTCAGTATTGAAGTCTCCCATGATGAGTTTCTTGGGTGGTGGCATTTGAGATATAATAAAGGATGTTTTATATTGTGGGAATATTACTGCGTGTATCTCTGCATTAGTTAGATTTGGGATTCTGAGAGTTATTGGTTGCAGACTAAGATTATTTTTGAATAATATGGCTACTCTTCTATTTATTTTCCTTTCAATCTACCCTATGTTATAACCTGGTAGAGTAATTTCTTTGTCTGACATGTATGGTTTCAGCCATGTCTCTGTAAGAATGACTATGCCTGTGTTGTAATGGGGACAGGGTGGCATGGAGTTCATAAGACTTTGACAGCACTTCTGAGATTTAGATTTTGAAACAGTAGATCTGACCTTTAACGAGGCAGGTTAAGATATATTTTGCAGTTGGGGGTTGGCAAAGGGGATGAAGTTTGGACCTGGATTTGGGTGTACATCTCCATTTATTGTGAGTTTAGTGGCTATGTTTATTATGTGCATAAGTCTGGTTATTTGTTTGTGGTGCCAAAAAAAGATATATTTTGTAGGTTTTTTGAGAGGAGGGATTCTGTTATATAGGTGATCAAAGATGGTAGTGTTTAGGATAGTTAAGGATATTTCTAGGTGGGTGGTGCGAGTAAGAGGGAAATTGATGGATGTGATTTTGTGGCTTGCTTGGGTTAGGCATAGGTGGGAGTAATCAGTTTTTAAGGGAAATAGAATCAACATGCTACTTAGCAATAACATTTGGGCACTGACGGATTGTCTAGGGAAAGAAAGAATAATACATTTCTATAGCTGTAAGGATTAAGTAGGAGGTAATGTCAGTGGTAGTTTTTTGGGTGAGTAATTATGTTTGTGAGGTGGTCTGGTAGTTGAGAGGTAGGATTCCTAAGAAATTAAGTTAGTGGTAGATGAGTGAGGGCTAGGATAGAGTAATTAGGTTTGAGACTATGTGTTTTAGGGGCTAGTATGTTGAACAATTATAGCTGTGACTAAGTCATGTAGTACTTAGGGAATATGGATACTGATTGGATAAGCATTCAGAGTGGGAGTGGTGTGGTTCTGATAAATCTAGATGTTGTGGGGGGTGGGTGGAAATGAGGACAGGGTAGGGAAGCGGAGTGAGCCCGAGTGTAGCAAGGGCGAACAGAGCCTCGTTCTCGCAGGTTGAACCTGACTCAACGTGAAAGACCCACCAGGAATAATCAGAGAGGTTAGCTAAAGTTTATTAAAATGTAGTACACTATAGCTCAGAAAGGACAGAGTTTTGCCCTAGGTTCTTAAGTGAACAGCATAAGGAGGGGAAAAGAGTTTAGAATATCTGAAGAGAGTGGTATAAAGTCCTGAGTTGTAGAATACTGAAGTAGGGATCAATTGTTGGAGCTATACATAATGGGGGGGGGGGTTGAGCAGGTTCCCAGAAACTAGTTAGAAAAGTATGTTGCCATAACAATACAGAAGACTTTAAAGAGGACAGGATAAGAAACTAGAAGTGAAGATACTGATGACAGGGTGAATACGTAGAAAGATGTTCGCTGAGGACTGCTGCAGTGTGGTGATGTGTAGCAGACTGAGGGGCTAGGTAGGTTATAGATAAATAATATACAACAAACTGAAACCCACAGTGTTTAGAGCTTTTCAGACAGCTAGGGACGGAAAGTAGAGCAGTTCGCTGATCACTAGGAGCCTTGCAGGCTTGATGAAAGTTGGTCCATGGGACAATCTATGAAGAGGGAGAGAAGTGAAGGGTTAGGAAAAGCAGTCACAGATACACAAGTACCAGAGTTTTTTTTAAACTGGGAGTTCGAGTGGTAGGTCTGGTTAGAATGGAAATGAAGAAAATAAATGAAAAAGACATGAAGAAACTACAGAACATGTTTTTTGAAATGTAAAGGAGTAAAAAAGTTAACGAAAACTGTAAAAAAATGTTTTGAAGATGCAAAAGTAGTGGAGAAAATAAACATGGAAATGATTAAATACTGATGTTATAAGAACAGAAATAAACAGTATGTTAAGAGAACAGAAAAAATATATTTTATGTCATATGGGTAATATAGAATGAAAGAGTAAATGAAATTATGTTTAATGGTAAATGGATTTTAGCAACAATATTAAGTAAACTCAAATGGTGGTTATGGAAAAAGGAGTGGTGGTCTAATAGGGATGAAAATGTAGTATGATAGTGTAGATCAATGTGTGCATCTTTAAGAAGCTGAGGGCTTGCACAAGTGTATAAATACTGAGCATGTGCGAGCCTGATTGCCATTTTGTAGTAAGCTGTTGAGATGCAAGCATGTATGTCTGTAAGGTGTGTCTGTTATTTGGTTTGTTTATATTTTATGATGCTGCTTTCTATCTTGATGTGTTTTATGTAATAAAGCATATAAAC
The DNA here is from genome assembly GCF_019279795.1 of Protopterus annectens. NCBI lineage: Eukaryota > Metazoa > Chordata > Ceratodontiformes > Protopteridae > Protopterus > Protopterus annectens. The sequence goes on from NC_056737.1 coordinate 1,137,145,484, forward strand.
AAACTACCCCGGCTGTTCGTCATCTATGTTAGAGAGGGACGAGCAACATAGTGCCAGAAGCTGCATGTCTAAAAGGACATGGCGTTAGAAGAGGCATGGCAAAATTACTTTTTGCCACAAAGAGTTCCAGTTTCTCCAGTTTGAGCCTGAGAGGAATCCGGCTGGTATTGGAGGAATGTAAAGGAGTGGATATCCCTACCTGTTGTATAATTCGCAAAAAAGGTCAGAAATGAATTTCAGATGTTAAACCTTGCTCAAATAATTTCTTATTCTCAAAATACGAAATAAAGCATATAGAAAGCTCTAAACGATATTTAAATAAACCAAAATGTCAGACATTGATAAAAAATATTCAAATTACTACGGAAATTGTTTAAAATATGGTATGAATCGCATAAAACAAATAAAAGGAAACGACCGCATTTTCGTTAAGCATGTACTGTTTGCATTAATTAAAGATATCCGAGTTATCAGAAGTGTATGACGTGTTCGTATGTTTGTGCAGTATTGCAGTAAAGTTATTTCACAAAATACCGCCATTTCAGAGCATATTTCGCAAGTACAATATTTCAAAGAGTTTACTGTGCATTTGAATGTTATTACAAGTTCTAACAGCACAGCTTGTTCATACATAATTACAACGGCCATATTTTCAGTGTGTTTGTGCACACTTTGTAGACATGGCAGACATATTTCAAAAACCCAGTGCACTTGTGCTTGATAATAATGTTGCAGAGAACTGGAGTGTGTTCGAGCAAGAGTACAACATTTTCATACAGACTGCATTTTCTAATAAAGATGACCGTACAAAAGCATTTATTCTACTTAATTTAGCTGGGTCAGAAGCCATAGAAAGGGAGCGTTTATTTGTGTATGTACCTTCTATCTTTGCAGGAGAGGGGGAAAACTGTCATACTGTTGTAGTGGCAGAGTCAAGGGAGGACCCTGAGTGCTTAAAACGTACATTTACAGAAATGTGTAACCCCAGGAAAACATTGCAATGGAAAGGCACTTATTTTACACTAGGGATCAAAAGCCTGGGGAAACTTTTGCAGCATATCTTTTAATTGTACCTGTGTTGTATTAGCTTACTTTTACGTGGTGATTTTCCCCCAGGCCTCTGCTGAAAAAGGAGGTTAACAAATGTAAAATAAAATAAAATAAATAATAATATATAAATGATTTGAAAAACAAGGCTAAAACGTACAGATTTGGTGATTTAAGGGATAGGTTGATAGACAGACATGTGTGGTATTAAAGATGATACTATGAGAAAGATTTTGCTTTGTGACAGTGATTTAACTTTGAATAAGGCCACTGAGAATAGTCAGATATACGAGCTCACAGAAAAGCACACAAATATGCTTATAAATGAGAAATGCCTGCTTTCAGTAACTACTAGAGTTCACGATGATAGTATGCAGCAAGTGCTTAAAAGAAACAGGCTCAAGCACGTCAGCAACTGTAGCCCCTGCAGCACTCACTGGTAAACCCCAAAGCTTTCCAGCAAGTTCCAGAGCTCGCACAGTCTCAGAGAAGCATAAGAGTGCGCCAGCAAATTCAATGCATTTGCCCCAACCTACTCTTATTGCCAACTGCCGTAACTGTGGTGGAAATCATGAATCTAAAAGGGAGAAATGTTTAGCTTTTGGCCAGCAATGCCACAAATGCTATAAGTGGAACAATTTCAAGAGGGTTTGTAAATCAAAAGGCACACGTTCTTTTATTAAAAGGGAACATTTCAAGAAATGAGCTGATCAATTAGAAAGCCGTGACCCTACGTCATGTACTTTTTATGTTGATGGTGCATCAGTGCTTAATGAAACAGTCAATGTAGTAGATTTATGGGCAAAGAATGAAGTGTTTTGTACTGTTTGGATAAATGGAAAACCCATAGAGCTCAAAGTTGACACAGGTTCCAAGTGCAATGCTATGTCAGCAGAAACATTTGCTAAGTGTACGAAGCTTGTTGCTTATGGTGGTGAAGAAATTCAAACTGAAGACTCAGTAGTGCTTTCATGTTAACTCTGCTGGGAGAAGTTACAACTTGTTATTTAATGTGACCAAGAGGCATGTCCAGTCATTACTAGGGCTCAGAGAACATTTGAAAATGGGATTGCTTCATTTAACAAGGAAATCCATCATGTTATCTCGAAAGACCACTACTCTAATTTCACCCAGCAATTTTTCTACCTATGCTGACCTTTTTGAAGACAAACTAGGCAAGCTTCCAGTTGTGTATTCCATGAAGTTAGGTCCAGATATCAGTCCAGTTACCAGGCCAGCCTGGAAAGTTCCAATAGCTATGCAAAACAGAGTTAAAGCAGAGCTAGGTAAAATGGGTACAACAAGGTGCGACTTGTCCAGTAGATGAACCAACTGAGTGGGTTTCTTCCATGGTGGTAGCTCATAAGAAAAGCTCAGACAACATTAGAATATGTATTGACCCACGAGATTTCAACAAAGCACTAAAAAAGACCTCATCATCTAATGCACACAGTTGAAGAAGTCATTGCTCTTATGCCAAATGCCACTGTTTTTTCTGTCTAGGATGCAAAGAGTTCATTTTGGCAAATTTTGCTTGACAAGAAATCCTCATTGCTAACCACTTTCAATACTCCATTTGGAAGGTACAGATTTTTGAGAATGCCATTTGGGATAAATTCTGCATGTGAAGTCTTTCAGCGTGCAATGGAGCAAATTTTTTCTGGGTATCCTTGTGCTATTACAGTAGACAACATACCAGTAGGAGGTAATGGTGAAGCTGAACATGACAGAAACCTCAGAAAAATCTGGAAAGAGCACGTCAAGTGAATCTTAAGCTCAATCTACAGAAATGCAAATTCAGGCTACAAGACGTCACTTATGTTGTTCACTTATTTACCAGTTCAGGCCTATGACCAGACCCTTCCAAGCAAACAGACATCCTCAAGATGCCAGCTCCAGACAATGTCCAAGCCCGGCAAAGTTTTCTTGGCATGGTTAACTATTCAGACAAGTTCAGTCCAGAATTGAGTCAAACATCAATACCACTCAGAGAGCATGGTCTTGGTTAGAAGAGCACCAAAGAGCATTTGATGTCCTGAAACACATTACTGCCAGTCCACCAGCTCTCAGATACTATGATGTCCACAAAACAGTTACGCATGTGATGCTTCGAGATTTGGTCTAGGTGCAGTCATTCTACAAGAATCTGTTGCCTATGCATCGAAAACTCTTACCCAAACTGAAATGCAGTATGCTCAGATTGAGTATATTACTATCTAGCATTGTCGTTACCCAGGAGCAGATTCTATCAAAAGAAGGGCGAGAGGTCTAGTATTTTGGTCTTCTGTGACACAAAATACTGAGAGACCACTTTCATCTTGTTCTATGTGTAACAGTATTAAGTCACATCAACAGAAAGAACCACTTCAGCTAAACCAGATTCCTGAAATACCTTGGTCAATAGTAGCTACCATCATTTTCATATGGAATGGTCAACATTACTTGGTGTTAGTAGACTCTTATTCAAATTGGTTTGAGATTGACCTACTTCCTAATCTAGCATCCAGTACTGCTGCTAAGATGAAGCGTCATTCTACAGTTTATGGTAGTCTGCACAAAATTATTTCTGACAATGGCACACAGTTTACAAGCAAACCGTTTAAAAGATTTGCTGAAGAGTGGGACTTTACTCATGTCACAAGTAGCCCAAAGTATCCGCAGTCAAATGGTTTGGCAGAATGTGCAGTTCAAAGTGCAAAACAGTTACTAGAGAAGTGTAAACGAGACAATAGTGATGTTTTCTTAAATCTCTTGAGTCTCAGAAATATTCCTCATGATAAACATCTTGGTTCACCTGCCCAGAGACTTCTGTCAAGACGAACCAGAACCACGTTACTAATCAGTAGTCAATTGTTGGTTCCATGTGTCAAGATCAACAGTTCAGTGAAAACCAATCTGCTGAAGAAGCGTTTAGCCCAGAAGTCCTACTACGATAAGACCTGCAAACCACTCAGTCCATTATGAGAAGTGGTAAGGATGCAAACGTCCAAAGGTTATGATTGGATTGGAGTCGTGAAGAATATTTGCTCCAAGCCAAGATCGTACATTTTAGAATCACAAGTAGTAGAGTTTTGGCAGAATCGGAAACATATGATGCCAGTGTCCGACCCTATACCACAGCACATAGCCTGTGAGAGTGTGGGTTGTCCAGTATTCCAGTTCCAGAGAATATTCCCATTCCTGTGATGAATCCCAAAGTTCCTGATAAGAGTTCTTCACTGAAGACTGTCCCTGTTGCTAAACCCAGTCCAGACTGACATGTACCAGATCCTGTCGCATCTTCAGACCATGTTATACATACACGGCAACTTGGACATGAACACTATTTGTTTCTAATGTCGCCAGTAATGCATGTCTAACTCCAATGTTATTTTCAGCTAAGGGCAATGTTTTTAAGAGAGAGGATGTAGATCAACGTATGTGTATGTATCTTTTAGAAGCTATCGAAGGGCTTGCACAAGTGTATAAATACTGAACACATGCGAGCCTGATGCTGCTATCCATCCTGATGTGTTTCTATATAATAAAGCATTTAAACGAACTACCCCACCTGTTCGTCATCTATTTTAGAGAGGGACATGCAACAGACTGTAAGGAAAGTTACTAACATGTATAAATATATTTGTACATATGTAAACATGTTGTAAATAAGAGGGTTTTTTTTGTGCATAATAAAGGACCCCTACTCTTTTCAATAGGTGCGGTGGAATCTTTCACATTCACCTAAGCTAATACCAATTCAAGCAGATGGGACCTCTGTTTAAAATCTCATCCAAAGGATGACACACTGGAGTGCAGCACCCCCTCCCATGTTACAATGCAATGTCAGTGTTCAATCTACCTGATGTGGGAACAGAACCTACAGGCTTCTGCACCAAAGGTGAGTGTGCTACCTGTTACACCTCTGAAAGTGAACCAACAACTGTTGGTCAGTCTGCTCAGTCCCCACAAACAGCTTAGTTAAGGTCTGTGTTACTGCTGGCTCCATTTTACTCCCATAAACTTTTTGGGTCAAGATGCCATGGGGAGGCACAAAACAACAGCTGACATATTCACTTAGACATCTTCCTTCCCCAGGAAATCTTGACTGTTCAGCCTCGCATTTTGTTTTTCTACTCGCTTCTGTTTCTGGTAAAACAGCATCTGAAAAATCAATGATAGATGGTCAGAGATGCTGAAACCATTTTTTGTTTAATTACGAGTAATGTTATCCTGTGGTCTGCACCCGAAACCATTATGCAGAGGTCCATAATGAAAGTAAGCATGGGTCTATTACAGTCCAGCAAGTTGCCTGAGTAGCAGGCAGTCATACATAAATAAACAGGGCAGCCTCATAAAGACTTGGGAAGTACAACTTCTAAATACTGATAAAAGCTTGGAGCCATAAAAGATGAGCAAGGGTCAACACAAAGCCTGCAAGTATTTATAAATAGGGCAGGTTTACGTAAGAGCATGGAAATATGAAAAGAAACGACAGCTAATGCCCTACACAAAAGCATTTTCTCTTACCAGATGTTTGACGTTAAGGCTGTTAAAATTCATCCCAACAGTGAGAGCACAGACTCGCAACTAGATACAAAGCTCACACTTTAGTTAAATAAAACAGTTTCAGATGTTTTCAATAGAAGCTTTACACAGAGTTTGTAAAGACCCATGCTGAGAGAACAAAGTGACAGAACACTTTGTACATTCTGCAGCCAGATAGCAGCATTTACTTTATATTAAAAGTGCTATTAAGAAAAGTAATACAGCATGTAATATCTGGGAAAGGTTAACTCTACAAGGTGTTAATGAGCTTCATCCTGTACAGTCTTGGGTTTGGCTCTCAGTCTCTGCTTGCAAACTGAGACATTACGCAAGCCATTTAAACTGACAGGATCCCCAAATCACCCCCAGAAAAAGGCACTTCTGCCTATGGGACTTACTCTATTCAAATGGAAACAAGTATCATACCCATCGTGCTTAAATGCATAATCTGAGTGGCAAGATGGAGACATTATTTGACAGACTCCCTGTAGGCATAAATAGGTGGCTTTTCTGTGCCAGAGGTGGCTAAAACTGAGTAGAAGCCAATTTTACCTGACAATAGACAAGTGCATAATAAGGGTGGCTGACTGTATACTGTAACGTGGTAAAATTTGCTACAGGGGCAAACAAGTGACTTCTGTCAGAGAGCAGGTAGAGAAATTACATAGTAACCAATTCTTATATCTGATGTGACTCAACCTCATTAAGAAAAAACTTCTTTATGGTGGGAAGGGGTAGATTGGTGAAGCCATGTACTGCCCAACTGGCACAAGAATATTATGTATAAAGGGTGGTGACATTGGTATGTTACCATACTGTACAGATGTGTAAGATCTTACCATAACAGTAAAGGTTCTACTGTTGCTGTATTCTTCAATCTTGGGATATCCTGATGAGGATAACTGAACATCCAGCCAGCATTCTAAAGCCTTTGCACCATCCAGGCACCGTACGTCAGATGTATGTCCTACATGCAAGGCGTAAGGTAGATAATACAAGTACCTAATCCTCAGAAAGTACAGTTGTGTACACTTACCATAAATGTAGATGTTCGAGTGTATTCACTGTTGCAGTCCTCACATATGGGTTATCCGGCTCCCGGTAGCCCTCAGTCGGCCCAAATACCAGAGTCCTTGGTATATGACGTTGGTTGCCGCCGGTTGTAAAACTGATGTCAGTAAGTCAGGTATAAAGGGAGGCAGCAGATGCTATTTCCTCAGTTTTTCTTGTCTTAACTGTCATGAGCCCCAAAAAGAAGGCTAACCCAGGAATGGTAGCACCCTGGACACATGTCATACAAAAAATAAAAATCTATAGTCTGTGCCTTAGGAAAAAAGGAGGAATGGAGGGTGGGAAACCAGGACTGCAACAGTGAATACACTCGAACAACTACATTTATGGTAAGTGTACACAACAGTACTATGATCTTAGTGTTTCACTGTTGCAGTCCTCACATACGGGTTGATTCCCAAAGCCCAGAAAGAAGACTAAGGAGGGAGGAAGTATCACAGATTAAGGGTTGGCAAGGAGGCCCTGCAAAACTGCAGAGGCAAAACCAACCCTGGATTTAGAAAACAAAGGTAGATTGCAATGCTTTGCGAAAGTATGGACAGAAGACCAAGTAGCTGCTTCTAGAATGTCCTTAGTAGGCACACCTCTCAGAAAGGCTGCAGAGGTAGAGGCTGCTCTATTAGAAAGGGTCCTAATACCCTGAGGGGGAACCTTCCCATGCTGCAGGTAACAAAAGTAAATACAATGAGCAATCCATTTGGAGATGGTCCGTTTTGAAATAGCTTTACCCTGAGCCCCAGGAGCAAAACTAACCAATAATTGTTCAGATTTTCGAAAGGATTTAGTCCTGTCTAAGTAAAATCTCAGCTGTCTATCCACATCAAGAGAGTGCAGAATCCTTTCCCCTTTGTTTTGGGGATTGTTGAAAAATGTAGGCAGGTGAATAGACTGGTTAAGGGTTAAACTGGAAATCACCTTAGGCATAAAGGAGGGATTGGTTCTCAGAGAAACCAGATCAGAGTTCAAAAATAATGAAAGGTTCTACTGCCATAAGGGCTTGCAGCTCAGAAACCCTTCTAGCTGAAGTAATAGCTAAAAGGAAAGCAGTCTTCCAGGATAGAAACTTCAAATCTACAGAGACAGCTGGGTTCAAAGGGAAGCAAAGTAAGTTTTTCCAGGACAAAATTAAGATCCCAAGCAGGAGTAAGAGTTCTTCCGGGGGGTCTAAGATTACTAGCTCCCCTCAGGAACTGCTTCATCAAGGGGTGAGAAAAAATGGGTTTCTCTAAAGAACAATGAGCCAAAATTGCTGAAGCGTGAATCTTGATTGAAGGAAAGGAAAGTCCAACATTAAGCAATCTTGCCAGGTAGTCAAGAATGAGGGAAAGAGAAGGATGAGAAGAGTCTTTGCCTTTAGCTAGAATCCAAGAGCAAAATCTCTTCCATTTGTCTGCATAAGATTTTCTTGTGCTAGGACTCCTGGCCTCATGAAGAACTTCAACCACCTGTTGGGAAAGATTAAAAGTATCTGCCAGTCAGTTAAATGTAGAGTTTGAAGATGAGAATGAAGGAACCCCCCCCCCCCGAACCAGCAGATCTGGTACCAGGGGAAGATGGCAAGGCTGAGCCTGGGAAAGGATGCGAGGAAGGGGATACCAATGCTGCCTGAGCCAATCTAGAGCTATCAGAATAGCCTTTGGTTTTTCATCCCTTATCTTTAGCAGCACTCTGGGAAGAAGGGGTAGAGGAGGGAATGCATAAACTGAGAGATGTGTCCATGGGAAGGACAATGCATCCACCCTCCAAGCTTTGTTGTGAAACTCCCTGGTGCAGAAGGTTGGAAGGAGATGATTGGTGTGAGAGGAGAAAAGATCCACTTGTGGGGTGCCCCAAAGATAAGTGATGCGATGGAAAATGTCCCTGTTCAGTTGCCACTCGTGAGGATCCAGAACATGTCTGCTCAAATGATCCACCAAGGAGTTCAGCCTCCCTGGAAGATACTGTGCTATTAGAGGTAAGCCCATGGATGCTGCTATGGACCATAGTCTCGTGCTTTGTCTGCACAAGGGGTAACAGTGAGCCCCCCCTTGCTTGTTGATGTACCACATGACTGTGGTATTGTCTGTCCTGATCAGCAGAGTCCCAGGGTAGAGTAGGTCCTTGAAAGCTAGTAAGGCCTGCTTCACTGCCATCAATTATTTTAACTTTATGTGCAGATGAATCTGCTGGGTGCTCCGAGTCCCCGGTATGCCCCTGCCCTCCAGATGAGCCCCTCATGCAACATCTGAGGCGTCTCTGGTGAGAATTTGGCTTGCAGGTGGTGGGCTTTGGGAAGCTGACTTAGAACTCCCCGATTTAGCAGAAGAAAGATGCCACTGTTTAGCCCTTTGAGGGACAGAAGCCTGCCTTCTGGAAGATCTGAACCCCCTAGGCCTAGAGTGACCCTGCTTGCCAGGATCAGGAAAAGACCAATTCTTGGAAGGATAATGCCTACTAAACCGAGGAGGCTGAACCTGAAGGAAATCTTTTACAGCTTGCATAGACTTTGGCTTATCCTCCAACATCTTCAGTACCTTCTCAGCCTTATTACCAAAAAGATTGTCCTTGTGCAAAGGAACATCCAGCAATTTAGATTTTACTGGTTCAGAAAGAGGCTGCTCCCTGAGACAAACATGCCTTCTGATTACGGAACCAGTGGCTGCTGCTCTGCAGGAAGCCTCCAAAGTGTCAAAAGCACAATGAAGTGAATGCTTATTAACTAAAGTGGCAGAATTCAGTAAGTCTTGTAAATCTTTGTTCTCCGTCATGGAAGAAACATCTCCAAGTTTAGCCTTAATAGCCTCCAAAGTATGCTGCGGATACTTAAGCATGTGAAAAAGACAATTCACGGATCTAATGGCAAGAGTTGAGAGGTATAGACTTTTTTATCCCACCTGTCCAAGGCCCTAGACTCCTTATCAGAAGGCAAAGGGTTTTTAGTAACAGTAGCCTTAACACCCTTGGAGCCTTGAGAAATAATTTCTGGATCAGTAGGGTTTCTATAAAGGAATTGATGAGATTTAGGAACCCTGTATACCTATCTGGTTTTCTGGGGGCAGGAGGAACAGAATTAGGAGTTAAAGAATTTTCCATGAAAACATCATCCACAACTTCCAAAACTGGGGATATAGACAGAGGCTAATGTTGTGGCAAATCTAAAAATTCCCTGATTTTTTTCTTAGACTGTGGGAAAGCCTGACATTCCCATTTAAAATGTTCCCTAAGAGTATTCAAAGTATCCCCAAAGGAAAGATCTTCTGGAGGGGAGGCAGAAGGGAGAGAGTCCTCAGCATCAGAATCTTCACAGCCAGAAAAAAGTTGAGAATTTCCTTCTTCACCAGCAGACATACTGGAAATCTCAGAATCTGAGACAGAACATCAGAAGATAATTCCCTAGCCCTCTTTGAAAGGGTGGATGAATGCCCCTAATAAGGGAAAGAAGATCACCAGCCACCTTTACCAACTGGGACTGAGGTACAGGAGGGGAAGCCAACGCCTGCCTGTGAGTAGGTTTGCGGCTGGAAGGTTTACTAGCAATCCAGAGGGACTCGGGAGGCCTAGCAACTGCAGAAGTATGAATTAAGGTAGTCGGTCTAGTTCTGGTTTCATGTTGAAAATAAGAGGCGTCAGAAGCCGGTGCCTGCAAAGCGGCTCCGGACCCATCTGAGGCGGCGACAGGCTGAAGAAAAAGCAGCCTGCGGCATGGAGGACTCCGTAAAGGTCTCGGCAAAGGCTTGCGGCTGAAAATCGGCCAACTGCAGGGGCTGAGCACCTCACTGGTTACCGCTGTGCTGACAACCAAGTTAACCGGTGTGTCATCAGTAGCTTTAACCCTAGGACTGTTGCGGTCCTTGTCTTTGCATTTCCTAGGTATATCCAAAGTCGGGAGACCAGAAGACACCATACCGACGAACTTAGGCCAGACTCCGAAATGCTTGTGCAAAATCTTAGCTCTACGGAGTATGGTACGCGGGTTAAAGGAAGCACAGAGATCGCAGTTAGGGATGTCGTGCTCAAGGCCCAAACAGGTTATACAATAGGAATAGAAATCACAGTGCAGTATCTGTTTTCCACAGGCAAGACAGTTATTAACTTTATCTAAAATTCGTTAAGGCAAGAAAAAAGGATCCCCAACGGGGTACTTATCTGAAGGCATCTTCAACTTGGTAGTCGGAAAGCGAAATGAAGGTAAATGGCTGAACGGCACTAGTGCGAATTGCATCTGCTTTGGGCTCCGCGGCAAGAAAGACTGAGGAAATGGCGTCGGCTGCCACCTTTTATACCGGACGTACTGACATCAGTTTTACAACCGGTGGCAGCCAAGGTCATATACCAAGGACTCTGGTATTCGGGCCGAAAGAGGGCTACCGGGAACCGAATAACCCATATGTGAGGACTGCAACAGTGAAACACGAAGAACATCTTAAGTTTCCCAGAAGAACCACAGCAACCCCAGAGAAAAGCAATAACATGTGCACCCATGAACGAAAGAAGGAGAAAAGGATGCAAGAAAGATCCCTTGGCTAGAACGGAAGCAGCATAAAGTAATGGGGGGGGGGGGTAAAAGGGATGGACAGAATACTGCAACAGAAAGAAGCAGGACATCTACTGTTACTGTAGGATTCAACAGAAATGCACTGTCCTTCCTTACAACTGCTGCAGTATTCTGCACTCCTGAGACAGTACAAAAGCTAGTGAAAAATATAAGAGGAGGAAGCCATACAAGAGCTCTCCCATACTCCATGAAGAATAGCCCTGGCCCTAGAAATGACATCCAACTTGTAATGTTTTGTGAAAGTGTGAACAGACAATCAAGTAGCAGCTTCCATGATGGATTTAGTATCCAGACCCCCCTGCTTAAAACGTTCAGGTAGTTTTTTTCTGTGGTTTATTTTATTTTTTTATTAGATTTTCAAACTTTTAAAAGTTCGAACATATGGTCTGATCATCTAATACAGACGCGAAAAATCTTAGAGACTCCCTGGATCAGCTTACCCCTTTCATCACACTTTCTGATCAGCTTTGCAGCACAGGGGACAGCTAAACCTCTATCCACGGGTGACTTAGTCATGGCTCAATAGTCATATACACACACTATGAGAAGTAACCAGTGCAACAAAGGAATCTAAGTTATTTAAAGCAGATTTTTCCTTACAAGAAACAAATGCAGGTAAAACATTCCTCATACTTTCAAAATTAGTCAAAACAAACTAACATATGAGCCTGACAATGAAAAAATTCTGAAAATCAATGTAGAAGTATACAATTTCTCCCAATACCTATCTATAATCTTTCCATTCTCATCAAAAACAGTAAGATTAGAACTGACTAGGTGCTTAGCAACAGTGGGATTAACGAGCTATAGCTGCTAAATCAGGTTTGGAAATAGTGCATAAATGTTTAAGACTGAGGAACTTGATACATTCTGTCTTTTTATGGACAGCTGGTAGACTATCAGGAAAATAATAGACAATAATATGCATATCTTCTAAAGCGGACAGAACACCAGAAATGGGTGTAGGATCTAGAAAATCCTGATCTGGTAACAAGTCGTAGCACTTTCTGAGGGACTGAGAAACCTCAGTGTTCCCCCACCAAAAACTGTGGCAGATTCTAGCAAAAGTCTCAGAGAAAGAGAGCCCCACCAAAGTAAGAATCAGAAACTGAGCCCTCCTTGAAGTCTGAATCAAAAATCTGAATAAAAAAATCTGAGGGAAAACCCTGGATATTCCTGTTCAGATTCAAAATTTTGAATCTTTTCAGGGAAAGAGATATGCCACTTTCTTTTACCAGAAACTATTTTTCAGGAAGGATCAACAGCCTGAATTAAACCATCAGTAAACTACTGTCCAAAGAAATGTGAGGAAGAGTAGATACATGCTAGGTTTTTGGTTTCTTTTTCACAGGAAGAATTAGGACGACTGTGTTACTAATGGCAACAGCAGAAGCTTCCCCAGGGATGGGTACAGCACTGTGATACAAGACGGAAGCCTTACCTGTCCCAACTCCCAAGACAGACAAGAGACCCCTCTTTTTTTCCTACTAAGGGTACCGCAACAACTGTAGATGATGTGGCTACAGCTGGTCCATAGTGGTTGTTGGTGATGCACCAGAGTGATCCATGGTAAAAGACAAGTGGTCTGAGGTAAAACAAATGGTCAGAGCAGAGTTGCTCAGAGGTGGCTAAGCCAAATTGTTAGCCTGCTGTGGTGGCAAAGGCTGCTTAATTTGTTTTCTTTTTGTGGCTGGAAGAAGGACAGACCCTGGGACCACTTGCCTGTGCTTCTTTCCCGGAAAATACAAGCAACAAAGTACAGTTGTGTACACTTACCGTAAATGTAGATGTTCGAGTGTATTCACTGTTGCAGTCATTACATTTGGGTAATTTGCTGGCAGGTTGCCCTCAGTCGCCTAATTAACAAAGTCTTGGGTCCTGCGTTGGTTGCTGTCCCTTCTTCCATGACGTCAGGGGTATGAAACATGCAGCCGACACCATTTTCATCAGTTTTTTCTTGCCCCAGATGTCAGGTGCCCCCAAAAGGGTAGGGTAAAAAATTCTGATCATAAAAAAGCATGCAGATAACCTTCATCTACAAGCAAATACACCACATAGGTTGTATAGAATAGAGAAGTACAGATAAGTCCCTGCAATGAAAGGGGGATGGTGGGAGGGTAACCTGGACTGCAACAGTGAATACCACTCGAACATCTACATTTATGGTAGGTACACAACTGTACTATGTTCATCGTGTTTCACTGTTGCAGTCATTACACTTGGGTTGAATCCCAAAGCTGAGGTTGGATGGCTAGGCCTAAACAGAATTAGGAGTGGCTATGAGGCCCTGCAGAACTGCAGTGGCAAAGCCTGCTCTGGATTTACAGTAAAGACGTAAGTGGTAGTGCTTTGTAAAAGTGTGCACTGAAGTCCAGGTTGCAGCCTCCAAAATGTCCTTGGTTGGTACTCCTCTGAGGAAGGCGGCTGAAGTGGCTGCTGCTCTGGTAGAATGTGGCCTAATGCCCTTAGGCACTGATTTGCCATGTTGTAAATAGCAGAAACGAATGCAGTGGCCTATCCATTTTGAAATAGTCTGCTTTGAAATAGCCTTTCCTTGCGATCCTGCAGCATATGCCACTAAGAGTTGCTCAGTCTTTCTGAAAGCTTTAGTTTTGTCCAAGTAAAAGCGTAGCTGTCTGTGTATGTCCAGAGAATGCAGAAGTCTCTCCCCCTTATTCTGCGGGTTTGGATAAAAGGTAGGCAAGTGTATGGTTTGGTTTAAGAGCCACACTGGACACTACCTTAGGCATAAATGTTGGGTTTGTCCTTAGAGAAACCCTGTCCGGATGGAAAATAATAAAAGGTTCCACAGCCATTAGTGCCTGTATCTCTGAGACTCTTCTTGCTGAAGTTATTGCTAGGAGAAGAGCTGTTTTCCATGATAAGTATTTTATCTCAGCTGTACTGGCTGGCTCAAAAGGAGGCAGTGTGAGTTTTTCCAAGACAAAATTGAGGTCCCATGCAGGTACTGGAGCTCTCCTTGGAGGTCTTATGTTTTTGGCCCCTCTGAGATACTGCCTTAGCAGTGGATGAGAAAAAATAGGTGGGTCCGTATTGTAATGAGCTGAAATGGCAGAGGCATGGATCGTAACTGATGAGAAGGATAGGCCTTTGTCCAGCATCTCAGTTAGGTATTGTAAAATCTGAAGAATATTTGGTACAAGCGTGTCAATTCCTTGTGCCTGGTTCCAAGCACAGAATCTCTTCCATTTTTCTGCATAAGATTTTCTGGTGCTGGGCCTCCTGGCCTCCAAAATAACATCCATAACTGCTTTTAGAGAGATGTGTGTTCTGAATGGTTACATTATCCGCCATGTAGGCAGATTTAGGGTTCTGAGTTGGCTGTGTAGGATCGGATTGTTTTGTTGGGTCAGCAAATGAGGAATTTGAGGTAATGTCCAGGCTGGGCCTTGAGACGAGCTCTTTAGGACTGGGTACCAGTGCTGGCGTGGCCAGTCTGGGGCAATCCGGATCATTTTTGGCTTCTCTTGTCTGACCTTTAGGAGTACCTTGGGGAGGAGAGGCAGAGGAGGGAAGGCATATACTGTAAGGGCTTTCCAGCTGAATGAAAGGGCGTCCACTTTCCATGCTTGTTTGTGATAAGTCCAAGTGCAGAATCTCTTTAGCTGGTAGTTGTGAGGGGAGGAAAATAGATCTATGTCTGGACATCCACATTTCCCTGCTATCATGCTGAAGATTTGAGGATTTAGTTTCCACTCGTGAGGATCCATGAGGTTTCTGCTTAGTTCGTCTGCCAAAGTATTTGTTTTTCCTGGGAGGAATTGTGCTTGCAGGTGTACTTGATAAATCAATGCTGTGTTCCACAAAGTCATGGCTTGTCTGCAGAGGGGTTAGGAATGTGTGCCTCCTTGCTTGTTGATGTACCACATGACAGTAGTATTGTCCGTCTTTATCAGCAGTTGTCCTGGATGAAGTAGGTCCTTGAAGCCTGTCAGGGCATTTTGTACAGCTAGCATCTCTTTTTGATTGCTATGAAGATGCATTTGACTTGTGGGTCATGTGCCATGAATACATTTTCCTGCCATGTGTGCTCCCCAGGCATAATCTGATGCATCCGTTGTTAGTGTCTGCCTGGCTGTGGGTAAAGTGAATGGCTGTCCTTTGTTGAGGTGACAGGCCTGTGCCCACCATCGAAACTCCTGCTGCAGGCAGGAATGAGAGTAATGAATGTTTCCACGCTGTGGCAATGTTGAGTCCAAACACTTTTTAGATACCATTGTAATTTCCTCATATGCAGTCTTGCATATGGAATTAGTAAAATGCAGGATGCCATGTAGCCCGGAGCCTGCAGAATTTTTCTTGCAGATAATTGGGTCTTTGTTGCCATGCTTTCGAAGTAAGAAGTCAGTTGCCTTTGTTTGTCTGGCGTGAGATAAGCCATCTGGGGCAGTTGTATTTAAGCTTGCACCCAGGAATATTATCTCTTGAGAGGGTACTAGTTTTGATTTCTTTTCGTTTACTGTGTGCCCTAGGCAAATTAGCAATCTTTTTACAAACGCCAGATGCTTTAGTAGAATGTCTTTGGTCTCTGCTTGACTATGGCAGTCGTCCAAGTAGGGATATATTTGAATTCCTTTTTGTTTGCAAAATGCAATTACTGGTGCCAGGCATTTTGTGAAGACCCTGGGCGCAGTAGATAAGCCAAAGGGCAGTGCAGAGAATTGGTAGTGCATTGAGCCAGCTATGAATCTGAGGTATCCTCTGCAAGACTGTCTGATTGGGACATGCAGGTATGCCTCTTTGAGGTCCAAAGTTACAAGCCAAGCCTTCTTGCCCAGCATGGGCAGAAGCTGCTGCAGAGTCAACATTTTGAATTTTGGAACGTCCAGAAAAGTATTTAGAAAAGACAGGTCCAAAATTGGTCTCCAGGCTTTGTCCTTTCTTGGTACTAAGAAAAGTCTTGAGTAAAATCCTCGTCAATGCTCTTGTTGAGGGCTATTCAGCCAGTGCCACATGTCCATGAGAGATGAAACTTGTTTTTGTGCCTCTGTCCATTGATTGTGTGGCAGGTCTGGCATACCTTTTGCCTTTGGAAGGGTGTCAAACTGGAACCTGTAGCCCTGAGAGACTATATTTCAGACCCATTTGTCCTGGGTGATCATGTGCCAATTTTGTGAAAAAAGTGCTAGCTTTCCCCCCTAAAGGTGCTGCCAAAAGATAAGTCCTTGGCATTGGCAGAGGGAAGACATTAGGACTGTCTCCTATAAGGCTGTGATTTGTCTTCTCTGCTAGAGGTAGAAGCACCCCATTGTTTGGGCCTGTATGAGCCATGAGGCTGTTGTCTGCCTCTTTGTGGCCTGTCTGACACTGGAAAGGACCAATTCTTAGAAGGCCAGTTCCTGCTAAATCTGGGTGGCTGTACCTGTAAGAAATCCTTTACTGTCTGTATAGATTTAGCTTTGTCCTCCATTTTCTTCAACACCTCTTCTGCCTTAACACCAAACAAAGTATCATGCTGTAATGGAGCATCCAATAATTTTGCTTTAACATGATCAGGCAGATTCTGCTCCTTTAACCAAGCATGCCTTCTAATGACAGAACCTGTAGCTTGCAAGAGGCCTCCAGTGAATCAAAACCACATTGCAAAGTATGCTTTCCCACTTGTTCAGCTGCATGCAATAAATCCTGCATTTCCTTGTTCACAGAACATTCAGAATTTGTCAACATTTTCTGTTTTAGCAGTGACAGTAATTATTGCTGATATTTAAGCATATGAAACTAACAATCTAAAGCCCTTACAGCCAAGGTAGCAGAAGTGTAAACTTTTTTCCCCCCATCTGTCTAGTGCCCTAGAATCTCTATCTGAGGGGACAGGGTTTTTTGCAGTAGAGGCCTTGACCCCTTTGGGACCCTGAGATATAGTTTCTGGGTCAGCAGCAGGGTTTTTATATTGAAATTTATGAGAATCTGGAACCCTGTAGCATCTGTCTGGCTTAACAGGTGCAGGAGGTAAAGAGTCGGGAGACGGTCCGGACTCTGAAAATACATCTACAATGTCTAGAACAGGTGGAATAGCAAGAGGCCTGTGCTGAGGTAGTCGAAGAAAGTCCCTGAGCCTTTTCTTAGATTCTGAGTAATCTTGGCTCTCCCAGTGGAAATGCTCCCTCATGGTATGCAGGGTTTCCCCAAAGGAATAATCCTCAGGGTGAGAAGCTGAAGGAATAGATTCTTCAGCACCAGAATCCTCATAGGGAGGAATAGAATATCCCTGTTCTGAAGAGGAGTCAGAGGAAATGGAAACCTGATCAGAGGAATCATATTCAGTGTCTTGCCTAGGCCTCTTATCAGGAGGGGATGGGAACCCCTGATCAAAGTAATTAGGTCTTCAGCCATTTTGAGCATCTGTTTCTTAGGCATGGAAGTCTGTCCTGGAGAATGCTGTACATGTTTCCTTGTCTTTAAAGCGGTTTTAGTCTTTGTCTTGGATGCTGAAGTTGGCTTGATATAAAGCTGTGTAGGTCTGAAAACACCCTCAGAAGCCAATGCCTGCTCAGCGGCTCTGGACCCATCTGAGGGATTCGTTTCCGAAGGCCCAATACCTTGAGTATCCAGAGGCCTAGTTGTCTCCACGTGGGAGTCGGAGGCGGTCTGTGGCTCTGAGGTAGCGGGTGTCAGGGGCTGCGAAAGCGCCTCACTGAAAACCGGCGACTGGCCTAGAAGAGGCTTCGTCGTCAGTTTTGGACCTCGGATGCCTGCCCTTTTCTTTTTCCTTGCACTTTTTATGAACTCCGGTCGTCGGCTGTTCCGATGGCATTATATAGTTAAACCTATGGCCAAAGTAATGAAATGCAAAATCGTACCGACGCTTAATAGTACGTTGGTTAAATCTAGCACAAAACCGACGACTAGCAACGTCGTGATCAGGGCCTAGGCAAGGAATACAGTAAGAATGAAAATCCTTATGAGGTATTTGCTTCCCACAAGAAATACAATTGTTAACTTTTTCTGACATCGGTCTGGAGCAAGAATAAAGTTGTCCCAACGGGGTACTTAGCTTTATTGAAGTCTTCGGATCTGTAATTCAAGTTCAAACATCTCAGGAGTCGGCCGACTGGCACTTGCGAACTGCTTTTGTTTCAGGCACCGCGCGGCAAGAAAGACTGAAGAAAATGTCGTCGGCTGCATCTTTTATACCCCTGGCGCACTGACGTCAGGGAAGAGGCGACAGCAACCGACGCCGGACCAGGACTTTGGAATTCAGGCCGACTGCCAGCAGGATAACCCAAGTGTAATGACTGCAACAGTGAAACACGATGAACATCCAGGACTGCAACAGTGAATACACCCGAACATCTACATTTATGGTAAGTGTACACAACTGTACTATGTCCTTCATGTTTCACTGTTGCAGTCATTACATTTGGGTAGAATCACAAAGCTATAGTTGGGAGGATGGAATTATACAGCATTAGGAGCAGCTATAAGTCCCTGCAGGACAGCAGTGGCAAAGCCTGCCCTGGATTTAGAGAAGAGAGGTAAATGGTAATGTTTGGTGAACATATGAACAGAGCTCCAGGTGGCAGCTTCTAGAATGTCGCCGGTAGGAACCCCTCTTGAGAAAGGCTGCAGAAGTAGATGCAGCCCTTGTGGAATGGGATCTGTTCCCCTTGGGGACAGGTTTACCATGGTGCATGTAACAGAAATGAATACAATGGCTTATCCATTTTGAAATAGTCTGCTTTGAAAAGTACAGTTTTGTACCTACCATAAATGTAGATGTTCGAAGATCCACATTGCTGCAGTCCTAACACTTGGGTAGTCCGCTGTCCCAGTCGGCCCGAATACCAAAGTATATGGCTGACGTCGGTCAAGGCGCATTAGTCTGACATCAGAACATCAGGGTACAAATGCGCATGACCGACGTCATATCCTCAGTCTTTTCTTGCCCCAGATGTCAGAAGACCCTAAAAAGATAAGGCTAAAACCAAAAAACACCACACACTCCTGCACCAAATATATATACAATATATACAAATTTACAAGAGTATAACCTTACCCACACAACCACCCCTAAACACAGAGGGGAAGGAGGGAGGGTAAATTGGACTGCAGCAATGTGGATCTTCGAACATCTACATTTATGGTAGGTACAAAACTGTACTATGTTCTTCATACCACATTGCTGCAGTCCTAACACTTGGGTAGAATCCCAAAGCAGAGGTAAGGGAGGCTGGCAAATCATAAGGAAGCAGGAGCTGACAACATGCCCTGCAAAATAGCCGTGGCAAAACCAGCCCTAGATTTAGAGTAGAGAGGAAGGTGGTAATGCTTAGAGAAAGTATGCACTGAACTCCAAGTAGCTGCCTCCAAAATATCCTTAGTTGCCACCCCCTTAGAAATGCTGTTGAAGTGGCAGTAGCCCTAGTGGAATGAGGCCTAATCCCAGCTGGAATCTCCTTGCCATGATGGGAATAACAAAATGCAATGCAAAACCCAATCCACTTAGAAATAGTTTGTTTTGACACAGGCTTGCCCTGAGAACTCAAAGCAAAAGAAACAAACAACTGCTGAGACTGCCTAAAATCCTTAGTCCTGCTTAAATAATAACGCAACTGCCTGTGTACATCTAAAGTGTGCAAAATCTTTTCCCCCTTATTTTGGGGATCTGCATAAAATGTAGGCAAATGAATAGTTTGGTTTAAAGCCACACTAGAAACCACTTTAGGCATAAAGGAAGGATTAGTCCGTAAAGATACCCTATCCTTATGAAAAATCAGGAAAGGCTCAACTGCCATAAGGGCCTGCAATTCAGACACCCTTCTTGCAGATGTAATGGCTAACAAAAAAGCAGTCTTCCATGACAAATATTTCAATTCAGCAGTAGCTGCAGGCTCAAAAGGTTGTAAAGTGAGTTTCTCCAACACAAAATTGAGGTCCCAAGCAGGAGAAGGAGCTCTACGTGGGGGTCTTATATTCTTTGCCCCTCTAAGAAATTGCTTGAACAAAGGATGAGAAAACAATGGTGGGTCACAATCATAGTGAGCTGAAATTGCTGCAGCATGAATCTTAATGGAAGAGAAAGACAAACCTTTGTCCAATAACTCAGTAAGATATTGAAGAGCCACACTCAAATTTGGCTCAGAAACATCCAAATCCTTTGCTGCACACCAAAATAAAAATCTCTTCCATTTTCCTGCGTACACTTTCCTTGTACTAGGTCTTCTGGCTTCCATAATCACATTCAAAACTTGTTGAGGAAGCTGAGACCTGCTATGGTTCAAAACAGAATATGCCAAGCTGTTAGATGAAGAGAGTGAAGCTTGACATTGAGCAGATGCCCGTCCTTCTGAGACAATAGGTGTGGAATCAAAGGTAAGGGCCATGGAGGCTTCCTTACCAGACTCCTCAGCAATGGGTACCAGTGCTGCCGAGGCCAATCTGGAGCTATTAAAATCATCCTTGGCTTGTCTTGTCTGACCTTTAGAAGTACCTTTGGGAGGAGAGGCAGAGGTGGAAAGGCATACACATGAAGATTTTCCCAACTGAAAGAAAGAGCATCCACTTTCCAGGCTGTGTGATGAAACCTTTTCGTGCAAAACTTTGGCAGCTGGTGGTTTAGTGGAGAAGCGAACAGATCTATGTCTGGAGTTCCCCATGACACTGTCAATGTCTGAAATACATGAAGATCCAGTTTCCACTCGTGGGGATCCATGATTTGCCTGCTTAATACATCTGCTAAGGAGTTCTGTGCTCCTGGCAGAAACCTTGCTTGAAGATTCAGCTGCAAGCTTAACGCAGTCTCCCACAAAATCATTGCTTGCCTGCATAGAGGATAAGAATGTGTTCCCCTTGTTTGTTGATGTACCACATGACAGTTGTGTTGTCTGTTAGAATCAACACCTGCCCTGGAAGAAGTAAATCCTTGAAAGCCAGTAATGCAAACTGGACTGCTAACATCTCCTTCATGTTGATATGTAGATGCTGCAGTCTGGCAGGCCACTTGTCTTGTATCCACTTTCCATTCAGATGAGCTCCCCAAGCTGTGTCTGAGGCATCTGTCGTTAGAATCTGACTCGCCTCTGGCCGGGTCACAGAGAGTCTCTTGTTTAGGTGACATTCCTGAGCCCACCACAAAAATTCCTTTTGAATGCAAGGTATTATTTGAATGACAGTGTCCAAATCCTGGCAGTGCTGTGTCCATACATTTTGAGATACCATTGTAGCTTCCTCATATGCAGTTTGGCATTGGGAAGTACCAGAATACAAGATGCCATGAACCCTAAGGCTTGAAGGACTGTCCTTGCAGTCAGCCCGGACTGATGAGATAGTTGATGGAAGTAAAGAGAAAGATTCTTTTGTTTGTCCGGGGTTAAAAGGCCATCTGGGTTGCTGTATTCAGTCTCACACCCAGAAAGCACATGTCTTGAGAGGGTACTAGACTGGACTTTATTTCGTTCACAGAATACCCTAGGCATCTTAGCACTGCTATCACATATTCCAAATGCTGAAGAAGCACGTCCCTTTCTTGAGCCAGAATCAGGCAATCGTCCAAATAAGGATAGATTTGTATTCCTTTTAGCCTGAAGAAAGCTATCACTGGAGCCAGAACCTTTGTGAATACTCTGGGCGCAGTAGATAAGCCAAAGGGCAATGCAGAGAACTGATAATGAGAATTCCCAGCTCGAAAACGCAGATATTTCCTGCAAATTAGTCTGATAGGAACATGAAGGTAAGCCTCCTTGAGATCCAAAGTTACCATCCAGTGATCTTTGCCCAGCAGAGGTAAAAGCTGTTGTAACGTCAACATTTTGAACTTGGGAATGTCCAGATAAGTGTTGAGTATAGACAGATCCAAAATTGGTCTCCAAGTGTTCCCCTTTTTTGGTACTAGGAACAGGCGAGAATAAAATCCTAGGCCCCTTTCAGGCACAGGAACCAGCTGAATGGCCCCTATTTGGAGCAACAGAGAAATTTGCTTGTGAGCCTCTTTCCTTTGTTGAGGAGGAATGTCTGGCATGCCTTTGAAAGGAGGCAAGGTATGGAAATAAAACCTGTAACCGTGGTGAATGATATCCAATACCCATCTGTCTTGGGTAATTAAACTCCAGTTTTCTTTGAAAAGTGCCAACCTTCCTCCCAAAGGTGCTGCCAGACGAGAAGATTCTGGCAGCTGAAAAGGCAGGTCATTGTGTCTGTTTACGAAAGGACTGACCCCTGCCCTCACCAGAAGACTGAGCAGGTGAACTCCCTGTTCTAGGCCTAAAAGAACCTTGAGCTCTGCCTCTACCACGTCTAGACCTACCCCTAGACTGGGAATCATAAGCAGGATAAGTCCACCCCTTGGTAGGCCAATTTCTACTAAACTTCGGAGGCTGAACCTGCAAAAAATCTTTAACAGTCTGCATAGACTTAGCCTTGTCTTCCATTTTCTTTAGAACTGCTTCCACAGGCGAACCAAACAACACATCAGATTGTAAAGGAGCATCTAAAATCCTTGTTTTCACATGCTCAGCTAAATTCTGATCCCTCAACCAGGCGTGCCTGCGAAGAACCGAACCAGTGGCAGCCACCCTCGAAGAGGCCTGCACAGCATCAAAACCACATTGCAAAGAATGCTTACCCACCTGTTCAGAAACATGAACTAAATCCTGCAACTCTTTACACTCAATACCTTCCGCCAAAGCATCTACCTTAGACTTTAATTGTGAAAGGAGATAATTTTGGTATTTCAACATGTGAAACTGGCAATTCAAAGCTCTCATGGCCAAAGTGGAAGAAGTATACACTTTCTTTCCCCATCTATCCAAAGCCCTAGCCTCTTTATCTGGAGGAACAGGATTTTTAACAACAGAAGCCTTAACACCTTTAGGCCCCTGTGAAACAGTTTCTGGGTCTGCCCTAGGACTCTTAAAAAGATACTTATGAGCTTCAGGCACCCTATAATATCTATCCGGTTTAACTGGAGCAGGAGGCAAAGAGTCAGGGTTCAGAGAAGCCTCTGCAAAAACATCCTCTACCACATCCAGAACAGGAGGTATAGCTAAAGGCCTATGCTGGGGTAGAAATAAAAATTCCCTAAGCCTTTTCCTGGAATCAGAGAAATCCTGACCTTCCCATTTGAAATGCTCCCTCATGGAATGAAGAGTCTCTGAAAATGAAAAATCCTCAGGAGGAGAAGCAGAAGGAGTAGAATCATCTACATCAGAATCAGAGTAAGGGGAATACTCCTGCAAGTCTTCAGCCGAAGACTCAGAAGCAACCGAACACTGCTCAAAACTCCCAAGCTCAGGTTCCACCCTAGGCCTCTTATCAGGAGGGGGCATAGAACCTCTAATCATTGTAATCAAATCTTCTGCCATCTTAAGCATATGCTTCTTAGGTACAGACCCTGAAGAACTAGGGGTAACTCCTGAAACAAAACCTGGCCTGCCCCTGGGAGAAGCCTTGGAAACAGCAGGGGAGGCCTAACCACCTTAGGAAGGGAGGGAAGAACAGCTACCTGAGAAGCCCCTTCCGCCTGGCCTACCTCCTGAGAGGTCACATCTTGCAGTAATAAAGTCTCCCCTGGGATTCCAAAGAAATTTCTGGCTGAACCCCTGGCTCCACTGAGCCCTCTAAAGAACCGACGTCCGGGACGGACGGTTCTTCCAGCCTAGGCTTTGCTGTTTTGTCCTTGCGCTTTTTGGCCAGGCGCCGGAGCATCCGACGGCATTTTATAATTACACCGCTTCCCAAAAACTAACCTGGCACAATCTAATCTTCTCTTTATAGTGCGTTTGTTAAATCTAGCACAAGAGCGACAGCCAACAACGTCGTGCTCAGGCCCTAAGCAAGGTATACACAAGGTATGGTAATCCCTATGAGGTATCTGTTTCCCAACAAGAAATACAGTTATTCACTTTTTCTGACATCCGGTAAAATACTGAGGCAAGAAAAAACCAAAATAATCCCCAACGGGGTACTTAGCCAACTTGGATTCGGTCTGAAACTCCGACTTCGGAAAATCTCAGAACACCAACCTGCACTTGCAAAACTGCTTCTGCATCGGACCATGCGGCAAAAAAGACTGAGGATATGACGTCGGTCATGCGCATTTGTACCCTGACGTTCTGATGTCAGACTAATGCGCCTTGACCGACGTCAGCCATATACTTTGGTATTCGGGCCGACTGGGACAGCGGACTACCCAAGTGTTAGGACTGCAGCAATGTGGTATGAAGAACATCAGCCCTTCCCTCTGCCCCTGCAGCAAATGCCACAAGTAATTGCTCAGATTTTCTTAGAGATTTTGTCCTGTTTAAGTAGAATCTTAGTTGTCCGTGTACATCCAATGAACGCAAAATCCACTCACCTTTGTTCTGTGGATTTGGGAAAAAGGTTGGCAGATGAATGGTCTGATTAAGAGCCACACTAGATACCACTTTAGGTGTAAAGGAGGGATTGGTCCTGAGAGCCACCCTGTCCGGATAAAAGATAATAAAAGGCTCCACTGCCATGAGAGCCTGTAGTTCTGAAATCCTTCTAGCTGAAGTGACTGCTAAAAGAAAGGCTGTCTTCCAAGAGAGAAATTTTATGTCTGCCATAGCAGCTGGTTCAAAAGGTGGTAGGGTGAGTTTTTCCAACATAAAATTGAGGTCCCATGCAGGAATTGGTGCTCTCCTGGGAGGTCTTAAATTTTTGGCCCCTCTGAGGTGCAGGAAGAAAAAGATAAGCCCTTGTGAAGCATCTCAGTTAAATATTACAGAATCTGAAGAATATTGGGCATTGCTGTGCTTATTCCTTGTGCTTGGTTCCATTCACAGAATCTTTTCCATTTATCAGCATAAGATTTTCTACTACTTGGCCTTCTAGCCTCCAAAATGACATCCATCACAGGTTTGCTGAGAGATGTAACTGGTGAAATTAGTTGATCAGCCATGCTGCAAGATTCAGAGTTTGGAGCTGAGTGTGCAGAATTCAATAGTTCTGCTGAGACAGTAGATAAGGTGTCTGAGGCAGGTAGCATGGTGGAAGGTGTGACATATTGGTAGGAGCAGGTATCAGTATTGGCAAGGCCAGTCTGGAGCAATCAGAATCATTTTTGTTTTTTCCTGTCTGACTTTTAGTAAGACCTTAGAGAGCAGAGGCAGAGAGGGAAAGGCATAGACTGACAGGTTCTTCCAGCTGAAGGATAGGGCATCCACTTTCCAAGATTTTTTGTGATGAATTCTTGTGCAGAATTTGTCCAACTGATAGTTTTGGGATGAGGCAAAAAGATGTATGTCTGGGCTCCCCCATTTGCGTGTCAACATGCTGAAGATTTGTGGATCCAGTTTCCATTCATGTGGGCCAAAAGATTTCTGCTTAGATAGTCTGCCAGAGTATTTTGCTTTCTTGGCAGGAATTGAGCTTGTAGATGTATTTGGTAAGTCAAGGCCGTGTTCCACAAGGCCGTGGCTAGTCTGCAAAGGGGATAGGAATGGGTACCCCCCTGCTTATGTACCACGTGACTGTGGTGTTGTCTGCCTTTATCAGTAGTTGTCCTGGATGAAGACAGTCCTTGAAGGCTGTCAGAGCATTCTGTACAGCTAGAATCTCTTTCTGGTTGATATGTAGGTGCATTTGGTTTGGGCTCCATTGGCTCTGAATGCATCTCCCTGCCACATGCGCCCCCCAAGCATACTCTGATGCATCTGCAGTCAGGCTTTGGGTGGCAGGGGGTAGAATGAATGACAGCCCCTTGTTTTGGTGACAGGCCTCTGCCCGCCATAGGAGCTCTTGCTGCAGGCAAGGAATGATAGGAATCATTGTTTCTAGGCTGTGACAATGTTGACGCCATAAGCTTTTAGGTACCATTTAAGTTTCCTCATATGCAGTCTTGCATAAGGAATTATTAGAATGCAGGAAGCCATGAACCTCAAAGGCCTGCAGAATTTGTCTTGCAGAAAGCTTTTGTGGCTACTTGTTTGAAGTAAGTCATCAATTGAATCTGCTTTTCTGGCGTGAGATGTCATCTGTGCAGTTTTATTCAAGGTTGCACCCAGGAATGTAATTTTTTGAGAGGGTACCAGTTGTGATTTCGTTTATTGTAAACCCTAGACAAGTTAGAAGCCTTTTTACAAACACTAGATGCTTTAGAGTGTCCTTGTTTTCTGCCTGAATTAGACAATTGTCCAAGTAAGGATAAATCTGAATGTTTCTTTGTCTACAAAATGCAATTACTGGTGCCAGGCACTTTGTGAAGACCCTGGGCACAGTAGATAACACAAAGGGCAGTGCAGAGAACTGGTAATGCAAATAGCCTGCTTTGAAGCGGAGGTATCTTCTGCAAGATTCCCTGATTGCGATATGCAGGTAAGCCTCTTTTAAGTCTAGAGTTACCAACCTGGCATCCTTGCCTAGCATAGGCAGTAACTGTTGTAGAGACAGCATCTTGAATTTTGGAATGTCCAGAAATGTTTTTAGAATGGATAAGTCCACAATTGGACACCATGATGTCTTTTCTGGGTACCAGGAAAAGTCATGAATAAAAACCTTGCCCCTTTTCCTTTTCTGGTACTGGTTGAATAGCCCCCACATTCATGAGGGACATAAAGAACAGTTTTGTACCTACCATAAATGTAGATGTTCGAGTGTTCACCCTGCTGCAGTCATCACACTTGGGTTATCCTGCCGTCAGGCGGTCCCACAGTTGGCCTGAGTTCCAAAGTCTTGGTCCGGCGTCGGTTGCTGTCGCTTCTTCCCTGATGTCATTGCGCCAGGGGTATATAAGAGGCATCAGACGCCATTTTCTTCAGTTTTTCTTGCCCCAGATGTCAGGTGCCCCCAATACGTAGGCAATATATATATATATATATATATATATATATATATATATATATATATATATAGCTATATAAAAATAAAACAATACCTTCAGGCACAAGCAAATAAACCACAGAGGTTGTATAGGATAGAGTGGTATAGATATGTTCAGCTAGTTCAGAGGGGATGGAGGGAGGGTAACCTGGACTGCAGCAGGGTGAACACTCTAACATCTACATTTATGGTACGTACAAAACTGTACTATGTTCATCATGTTACCCTGCTGCAGTCATCACATTTGGGTTGAATCCCAAAGCTAAGGATGGGTGGTGGAGTTAAACAGGGTTAGAAGAAGCTAGTAGGCCCTGCAAAACTGCAGTGGCAAAACCAGCTCTAGTCTTAGAATATAGAGGTAAGTGATAGTGCTTGGTGAAGGTGTGCACTGAACTCCAAGTTGCAGCTTCCAGAATATCCTTGGTTGGCACCCTCCTGAGAAAGGCTGCTGATGTAGCTGTAGCCCTGGTGGAGTGGGACCTAATGTTAGCAGGTACCGGTTTCCCATGATGCGTGTAGCAGAAACGTATGCAATGTCCTATCCATTTTGAAATGGTCTGTTTTGAGATAGCTTTTCCTTGTGATCCTGCAGCATAGGCTACAAGGAGCTGGTCAGATTTTCTGAAAGCCTTAGTTTTATCCAAGTAGTAATGTAATTGCCTGTGAATGTCCAAAGACTGCAGGAGTCTTTCTCCTTTGTTCTGGGGATTTGGGAAACAAGATGGGCAAATGAATGGTTTGGTTTAGGGCCACACTGGATACTACCTTTGGCATAAAGGAAGGATTAGTTCGTAGAGAGACTCTATCTTGATGAAAAATGAGGAAAGGCTCCACTGCCATTAGTGCCTGTAGCTCTGAGACTCTTCTACTGAAGTTATTGCTAGTAGCAGGGCATTTTTCCATGAAAGAAATTTTAAATCAGCTGAAAAAGCTGGTTCAAAGGGAGGCAGTGTAAGCTTTTCCAGAACAAAGTTGAGATCCCAAGTAGGTGTTGGTGCTCTCCTGGGCGGTCTTATGTTCTTAGCCCCTCTGAGGTACTGTCTTAGGAGTGGATGTGAAAATAAAGGAGGATCCGTGTTGTAATGAGCTGAAATTGCTGAGGCGTGGATCTTAATAGATGAAAAGGAAAGTCCTTTGTGCAACATCTCAGTTAAATATTGTAGAATCTGAGGAATGTTTGGATCAAGGGGATTTTGGCCTTTAGCCTGTTTCCAGGCGCAAAATCTTTTCCATTTGTCTGAATAGGTTTTCCTGGTGCTGGGCCTCCTGGCCTCCAGAATGACATCCGTAACAGCTTTGGATAGAGGTGTAGGCTCGTTGTTTAGGTAATTTGCCATGCAGCCAGGTTTAAAGTCTTGAGCTGGCTGTGTAGAATCTGATTGTCTCGCTGGGTGAGGAATTTGTGGTAAAATCCATGGTGGGCCGTGGGCCATGGTCCTTAGAATTGGATACCAGTGCTGGTGTGGCCAGTCTGGTGTAATGAGTTATCATTTGTGGCCTCTCTAATCTGACTTTCAGCAGTACCTTTGCTAGAAGAGGCAGTGGAGGAAAGGCATACACTGTCAATGTTTTCCAACTGAATGAGAGGGCATCCACTTTCCAAGCTTGTGGATGGAATGTCCTTGTTTAAAATTTTTGAAGTTGGTAGTTTTGAGGGTTGGCAAACCGATCTATGTCTGGGCGTTCCCATTTTTGAGTTATCATTGCAGATACTTGTGGATCTAGTTTCCACTCATGGGGATCCATGATGTTTCTGCTTAGGTCGTCTGCCAATGTGTTTTTCTTTCCTGGCAGGAATTGTGCTTGTAATTGAACTTGGTAAAACAGTGTTGTGTTCCATAAGGTCATTGCTTGCCTGCATAGAGGGTAAGAATGTGTGCCCCCTTGCTTGTTTATGTAACACGTTACTGTGGTATGGTCTGTCTTTATTATTAGTTGTCCTGGGTGTAAGAGGTCCTTGAAAGCTGTTAGGGCATTCTGTACAGCTAGCATTTCTTTTTGATTGATATGCAGATGCCTTTGATCTGTAGTCCATTTGCCCTGAATGCACTGTCCTGCCATGTGTGCTCCCCAGGCATAGTCCGATGCATCTGTTATCATAGTTTGCCTGGCTGTGGGTAAGGTGAAAGGCTGACCCTTGTTGAGGTGACATGCCTGTGCCCACCATAGAAACTCCTGTTGAAGGCAGAGAATGAGTGGTATCATTGTTTCCAAGCTGTGGCTGTGCTGAGTCCATACGCTTCTCAGGTACCATTGTAATTTCCTCATATGCAGTTTTGCAAATGGTAGTAGTATGCAAGATGCCATGAATCCCAAGGCCTGCAGAATTTTTCTTGCAGGGAGTTGGGTCTTTGTTGCCATTATTTTGAAGTATTGAATCAGCTGTTGTTGCTTGTCTGGCGTGAGATAAGCCATCTGGGCCGTTGCATTCAAGCTGGCACCCAGGAATATTATGTTTTGTGAGGGCACTAGTTTTGATTTCTTTTCGTTTACTGTGTACCCTAGGCAACTTAGAAGGTGCTTGACAAATGCCAGATGCTTTAAAAGAATGTCCTTGCTTTCTGCTTGAATAAGGCAGTCGTCTAGGTATCAGTATATTTGAATTCCTCTTTGTCTGCAGTATGCAATTACTGGTTCCAGACATTTTGTGAAGACCCTGGGCGCAGTAGATAAGCCAAAGGGCACTGCAGAGAATTGATAATGGGTTGAACCTGCAATGAAGCGGAGGTATCTTCTGCAATTTTGTCTGATAGGGACATGCAGGTATGCCTCCTTGAGGTCCAATGTTACTAGCCAAGCATTCTTGCCCAGCATGGGAAGAAGCTGCTGTAGTGTTAGCATCTTGAATTTTGGTACTTGTAGATAGGTGTTCAGAACTGAAAGATCCAGAATGGGTCTCCATGCTTTGTCTTTTCTTGGGGCTAGAAAGAGTCTTGAGTAAAATCCTTGTCCTTGCTCCTGTGTAGGTACCTGTTGAATGGCTCTCATGTCCATGAGAGCTAAAAATTTGTTTTTGTGCCTCTGCCCATTGATTTGGTGGCAGATTTGGCATTCCTTTTATCCTTGGCAAGGTATGAAAGTAGAATCTGTATCCTTGTGAGACAATGTTTAGGACCCTTTTGTCTTTTGTGATGATGTGCCAGGTGTCTGCAAAAAGTGCTAATTTTCCTCCCAATGGAGCCGCCAAGAGAGATTTGCTTGGTAGTTTGAGGATTGAGTCATTGTGTTTGTCTTCTGCTAGCTTGGGACCTGTCTTCTCCTCCTTTCTGGGTAGCAGTACCCCACTGGCGAGGTTTGTAAGGGCCTTGTGACTGACCTCTGCCCCTTGGGTGTCTGTATTTGCCCCTCTGTGATCTGTCAGAAGCTGGAAAGGACCAGTTTTTGTTGGCCAATTTCTGCTGAAACGAGGGGGTTGTACCTGTAAAAAAATCCTTGACCATCTGCATAGACTTTGCCTTATCCTCAATTTTCCTTAAAACCTCTTCTGCTTTGACACCAAATAATACATCCTGCTGTAAAGGTGCATCCAATAATTTTGCTTTAACATGATCAGGTAGGGTCTGTTCTTTTAACCAAGCATGTCTACGTATGACAGACCCAGTAACAGCTGCTCTACAGGAAGCTTCCAATTAATCAAATCCACATTGTAAAGTATGTCTGCCCACCTGTTCAGCTGCATGCAACAGATCCTGCATTTCCTTGAATTCAGAATGTTCAGAATGTGTGCTCATTTTTTATTTTAATTGAGACATTAGGAATTGCTGATATTTCAACATGTGAAACTGACAATTTAATGCTCTCATAGCCAGAGTAGCTGAGGCGTATATCTTCTTTCCCCATCTATCTAGGGCTCTGGAATCCCTTTCGGAGGGGATAGCAAGTGGTCTGTGTTGGGGTAGTAAAAGAACTCTCTGAGCCTTTTCTTAGAATCAGAGTAGTCCTGGCCTTCCCAGTGGAAATGTTCCCTCATGGTGTGTAAAGTTTCCCCAAAGGAGTAGTCCTCAGGGGGAGATGCTGAGGGAATAGAGTCTTCAGCATCAGAGTCTTCATAAGGGGGAAAAGTGTAATCCTGTTCCTTAGAAGAATTAATCTGGAGGGGGACGAGAACCCCTGATTAGGGTAATCAAGTCTTCAGCCATCTTAAGCATCTGTTTCTTAGGCATGGGGCCTTGAACTGTAGACTGATGTACAGTCTTTTTTGGTTTTAATGGAGTTTTAAGCTTAGCATAAGATTTAATGGTGAGTATAGTCGGTCTGAAGACACCTTCTGCAACCGAAGTTGTTTCTACTGCACCTGGATCTAGTTCTGCTCCGGTGTCGGAAAGGCCTAATGAAGATGGCTGTGACGGCTTAGTACACTCCGCTTGAGAATCCGCAGCTGTCTGGGGTTCCAATTCTGCGGTCATCAGGGGCTGCGTAGGCGCCTCACTGAAAACCGGAAAACCAGCGGCAGGCCCAGCAGAGGCCTCAGAGTCTGGCTTGTTCCTATGCTGCCTGTCCTTATCCTGGCGTTTTTTATGCATGCCGGTCATGGCTGCTCCGATGGCATGATATAATTACATTTCCTACCAAAGTAATGTCATGCGAAGTCAAAACGGCATTTGATAGTTCATTTATTAAACCTAGCACAAAACCGACAACCTGTGACGTCGTGGTCTGGGCCTAGGCAAGGAATACAATAAGAATGGAAGTCCTTATGAGGTATTTGCTTCCCACAAGAAATGCAATTGTTAACTTTTTCTGACATCGGACTGAGGCAAGAAAAGGTTCCCCAACGGGGTACTTAGCTTTATTGAAGATTTTGGACTGAAATTTGATTCGAAAATATCAGGTGTCGGCCGACCGGCACTTGCGAACTGCTTCTGCTTCGGGCACCGCGCGGCAAGAAAGACTGAAGAAAATGGCGTCAGATGCCTCTTGTATACCCCTGGCGTAATTACGTCAGGGAAGAAGTGACAACAACTGACGCCGGACCAAGACTTTGGAACTCAGGACGACTGCGGGACTGCCTGACGGCAGGATAACCCAAGTGTGATGACTGCAGCAGGGTAACACGATGAACAACTTGTTTCTGGGCCTCTGCCCACTGATTTGGAGGCAGATCTGGCCACCCATTTAGGATTGGCAATGTGTGGAAATGAAATCTGTATCCCTGGGATACTATATTTAAGACCCCCTTGTCCTGGGTAATTAGTTGCCAATTGCGTGCATGAAATGCCAGTTTTCCCCCCAAAGGGGCTGCCAAAAGATAAGTGCTTGGTGATTGCAGAGGAAAGTCATTGAGACTGTTTACCGTAGAAAGGTGCCTTGCTACTTCCAGATTTGGAGGTGGAAGCACCCCATTGTTTTGTTCTGTAAGATCCTTGTGACTGAAACCTGGAGCCTTTGGAGTGTCTGGATTTGACCTGAGCGGCTGTTGTGGACACTGGAAAGGACCAATTCTTAGTAGGCCAGTGCCTACTGAACCTGGGCGGCTGCACTTGTAGGAAATCTTTTACAGTTTGCATAAATTTAGCTTTATCTTCCATCTTTTTCAAAACTTCTTCTGCCTTATTACCAAATAGACTGTCCTGATGTAAAGGAGCATCCAACAATTTTACTTTAACATGATCAGGCAGATTTTGCTCCTTGAGCCAAGCATGCCTTCTTATTACAGATCCAGTTACAGCAGCCCTGCAGGAGGCCTCCAAGGAATCAAAACCACATTGCAAAGTATGCTTTCCAACTTGTTCAGCTGAATGCAATAAATCCTGCAACTCTATTTTCCACAGTCAGAAATCAACATAATTTTCTGTTTAAGTAAACCCATGACATGCTGCTGATATTTAAGGGTTTTCTATTGAAATGTCGAACGGCACTACATCGACTGTACTACAGTCGAACACGGAAGTTCGAAAATAGTAATGTCGATGACAAAAAAACAATCTAGGAATGGTTTTAACATGGGTCGAGGTAGGTGTTCAGTATTATTCAGAACTACAAACATCTCCCCTACCTCGACCCATGTTAAAACACAGTCCTAGATTTTTTTTGTCGCCGACATTACTATTTTCGAACTTCTGTGTTCGACCATAGTACAGTCGATGTAGTGCCGTTCGACATTTCAATAGTAAACCATATTTAAGCATATGAAATTGACAGTTTAAAGCCCTGATTGCCAAGGTTACAGACATGTAAACCTTCTGACCCCATCTATCCAGCGCCCTGGAGTCTCTATCAGAAGGGTAGGATTTTTAGCAGAAGAAGTCTTAACGCCCTTGGGACCCTGAAAAAAGGTTTCAGGGTCAGCAGTAGGGTTTTTAAAAAGGAATTTGTGGGAGTCAGGAACCCTGTAATATCTGTCTGGCTTACTAGGGGCCGGGGGCAGGGAATCAGGAGCCATGCTGGATTCAGAGAAAACATCATCAACAATGTCTAGAACAGGAGGTATAGCCAAAGGCCTATGCTGAGGAAGAAGAAGGAAATCCCTAAGCCTCCTTTTAGATTCAGAGAAATCCTGACTCTCCCAGTGAAAGTGCTCCCTTGAGGTATGCAAAGTTTCTCCAAAAGAAAAATCCTCAGGAGGAGAAGCAGAAGGGATGGAATCTTCTGCATCAGAGTCCTCATAAGATGTAAAAGACAATTCCTGATCAGAAGAGGAATCAGAAGAAACAGAAACCTGATCTGATGATTCATAGTCAGTGCCTTGCCTAGGCCTCTTAGCAGGAGGGGGATGGGAACCCCTGATCAAGGTAATTAAATCCTCAGCCATTTTGATAATTTGTTTTTTAGGCCCAAGCGTCGGTTTCTTAGACATAGAAGTTGATTTTGGCCTAGGTTTTGAAGATGGCGTCTGTTTAATATACAAATCTTTAGGCCTGAAAACACCCTCAGAAGCCGGTGCCTGCTCAAGGGCTCCGGACCCATCTAAGGTAGAGACATCCTCGGGTTCAATACTTAAAGTGTCTCGCAACATACCGGACTCCGAATGGGTCTCAGTAGAGGCCTGCGAATCAAAAGTAGTAGGTAATCAGGGGTTGCGAATGCGCCTGAGTACCGACGAACCGGCGACTGGATTAGGAGAAGCTTTGTCGTCGGTTTTGGACCTCGATGGTCTGTCTCTTTTTCTTTGCCTTTTTTGTGGATTCCGGTAGTCGGAATGCTAACAGACGACATTTCTGGATAGTTAAATCTTGAGCCAAAAAGTACAGTTTTGTACCTACCATAAATGTAGATGTTCGAGTGCTAATACAGCTGCAGTAATCACAGATGGGTTTTCAGCCGTCAGGCGGTCCCTCGGTCGGCCGAATTCCAAAGTTTTGGTCCAGCGTCGGTTGTCGTCGCTTACTCTTCTGACGTCAGGAAGGCCAGAGTATATAAGACACAGCCGACGCCATGTTCTTCAGTCTTTCTTGCCCCAGATGTCAGGTGCCCCCAAAAGGAAGGCAATACATAAATAAGGCTTATCCACATAAGCAAGCAATGCAAAGTAATGCAAAATCAGTGTAAGCAAGCAAATAAAACATAGCAGGATAACCCAGTCAGGAAGTATGAAGAGGTTGTTAGGCCCCATGCCCTTACCAAGTGGGGAAGGAGGGAGGGAAACCTGTACTGCAGCTGTATTAGCACTCGAACATCTACATTTATGGTAGGTACAAAACTGTACTATGTTCATCGTGCATACAGCTGCAGTAATCACAGATGGGTAGAGTCCCAAAGCTATGCATAGGGTGGTAGGTACTATGAGGAACTGGGTTGAGCCAGAATGCCCTGCAAAACAGCAGTGGCAAAGCCTGCTCTTGTTCTGGAATATAGGGGCAGGTGGTAGTGTTTTGTGAAGGTATGTACAGAACTCCAAGTGGCTGCCTCCAAAATATCCTTAGTAGGCACACCTCTGAGGAAGGCTGTAGAGGTGGCTGTGGCCCTGGTGGAGTGAGATCTGATACCAGTAGGGACAGATTTTCCATGATAGGAGTAACAAAAACGTATGCAGTGGCCAATCCACTTGGAAATGGTCTGTTTGGTAACTGGTTTCCCTTGAGCCCCTATGGCATAGGACACAAAAAGTTGTCCTGATTTCCTGAAGGACTTTGTTCTGTCCAAGTAGTAACGTAGCTGCCTATGGATGTCTAAAGAGTGAAGCAGCCTTTCCCCTTTGTTTTGAGGGTTGGGATAAAAAGTAGGTAGGTGTATGGCTTGGTTTAAGGCTACCCTGGATACCACTTTTGGCATAAAAGATGGGTTAGTACGAAGGGAAACCCTATCCTGATGGAAGATGAGGAAGGGCTGCACCGCCATGAGGGCCTGTAGTTCAGAAACCCTACGAGCTGAAGTGATGGCCAGAAGGAAAGCTGTTTTCCAGGACAAATATTGCAGATCTATTGAGGCAGCAGGTTCAAAAGGAGGCAATGTTAATTTTTCTAGTATGTAATTAAGGTCCCAGGCTGGTATTGGTTGCTTCCTTGGAGGTCTTATATTCTTAGCCCCTCTGAGGAACTGTCGTAAGAGTGGGTGAGAGAATAAGGGAGGATCCGTGTTGAATTCTGCAGAAATGGCTGAGGCATGTATTTTAATGGAAGAAAATGAAAGTCCACTGTTCAGCAGTTCAGCTAGGTACTGTAAAACCTGAGGCAAGTTCAATTTTCTAGGGTCCTGTCCTTTTTCTCATTCCAACAGCAAAACCGCTTCCATTTTATGGAGTAAGCTTTTCTAGTAGATGGTCTTCTCGCCTCCAAAATGACATCCTGCACCTCCTTGGAGAGTAGGGTCTGTTGTGGTGTCAAGGAATTTTCCATGCAGCGAGGTTGAGTGTTTTCAGCTGACTGTGAAGGGTTTTGTAGCTGTTCTGAGTCAGCAGAAGGGGTATTAGAGGCAGGGACCAGGGAGGAGTATGCGTTAGGCTCCTCAGGAGTGGATACCAGTGTTGCCTTGGCCAATCTGGAGCAATCAGTATCATCCTCGGTTTGTCTGTTCTTGCTTTCAAAAGCACCTTGGACAGAAGAGGCAGAGGTGGGAATGCATAAACTGTCCATGCTGTCCAACTGAAAGAAAGGGCGTCCACTTTCCAGGCCTTTGGATGGAAGGTCCTTGAACAAAACTTTTTCAATTGATGGTTCCTGTGGGAGGCAAAAAGATCTATGTCTGGCCTCCCCCACGCTTCTATTATTTCCGTAAACACCTTTGGATGTAACTTCCATTCGTGTAGATCTGTCATATCCCTGCTCAGAGTGTCTGCCAGTGTGTTTTCCAGTCCTGGCAAGTACTGTGCTTGAAGTTCGATCTGTATTTCCAGAACCAAGTTCCAAAGAGTCATGGCTAGCCTGCACAAGGGGTATGAATGTGTTCCTCCTTGTTTGTTTATGTACCACATAACTGTGGTGTTGTCTGTTCTTATCAGTAATTGTCCTGGATGCAGGAAGACCTTGAAAGCTGTAATTGCATTTATTACTGCTAGCATTTCTTTTTGATTGATGTGAAGGTGCTTTTCCTTGTGGGACCATCTGCCCTGAATGCACCTGTCCTTCATGTGCACCCCCCAGGCGTAATCTGAGGCGTCTGTGGTTATGACTTGTTTTGCTTGAGGTTTGCAGAATGGAAGGCCTGTGTTTACCTGACATGCTTGGGCCCACCACAGAAATTCTTTTTGTAA
The DNA here is from genome assembly GCF_019279795.1 of Protopterus annectens. NCBI lineage: Eukaryota > Metazoa > Chordata > Ceratodontiformes > Protopteridae > Protopterus > Protopterus annectens. Next base: position 1,137,182,089 of record NC_056737.1, read on the forward strand.
ACATGGAATTATTGGTATAATTGCTTCCAAACTGTGACTGTGTTGAGACCATAGATTTTTTAGGTACCATTGAAGTTTCCTCATATGCAACTTTGCACATGGGATTAGCAGAATGCAAGATGCCATGAATCCCAGAGCCTGCAGGATTTTCCTTGCAGTAAGCCTGGTACTTTTTGCTAGTGTTTTGAAGTACTGAGATAATTGCCCTTGTTTTTCTGGCGTAAGATATGCCATCTGGGTGTTTGTGTCCAAGCTGGCACCCAGGAAGGTTATTTTCCGAGATGGTGTTAGTCTTGATTTCTCCTTGTTGATGGTGTATCCCAGAGAAAGCAGTAACCGTGTCACATATGCCAGATGTTCCAGTAGTATGTGTTTGCTGTCCGCTTGGATCAGGCAGTCGTCCAGATAAGGGTAAATTTGTATCCCTTGAAGTCTGCAAAAGGCAATCACTGATGCCAGGCACTTTGGCTTATCTACTGCGCCCAGAGTATTCACAAAGGGCAATGCAGAGAATTGATAGTGGATTGAACTGCAAGAAATCTGAGGTATCTTCTGCAGCTTTGTCTGATTGGGACATGCAGGAATGCCTCCTTGAGGTCCAATGTTACCAGCCAAAACTCCTTGCCCAGCATGGGAAGAAGTTGCTGTAATGTGAGCATCTTGAATTTTGGTACGAGCAGAAATGTGTTTAGGATGGATAAGTCCAGAATGGGTCTCCAGTCGGTTCCTTTTCTTGGTACCAGAAAGAGTCTTGAATAAAAACCTTGACCTTGTTGGTGCGTAGGTACCTTTTGTA